>NC_134970.1:2447105-2752368 GCF_965638725.1 Aptenodytes patagonicus
ATGCCTCCATGTCCAGGTGTCCCTTCGACACCGCGTGGGACAGGGGACAGCCGGGAGAGCTGTGCTGCCCCAGAGCCCTGCACCGTCCCATCTCCGCTTCCCACCAGGGCACCTGCCTGCAGGAAAGGAGGGAGAGCCTGGAAAGGGCCACTCTGCCTTCATCGCAATTAGGGAGGAAATTCAGCTTTCAGCCACATTTCAGCTCTCCCCGCAGCAGCTTGACACCTCTGAGATTTCGACAGACGGTGTTTGCTGCCATCCTGTGCCTTGGCTCAGCCCAGCTCCCCCAGGAGCCATTACACGCTGCAAGAGAAATTAGTTATGTGCAAAGCTAAACACACTCTCATTAGCTTCACTAAAACCCTCATGCTTAGGGCTCCAAAACCGGCCCCGTCAGCGGTCGGCACAGCCCAGCCCCTGCCTCCTATGTGCTCAGGACCCCCCTGGCAGCAAAGGCTCCTCCCGGGCTCCCGTATCAGCTCCAGGTTTTTCACCACC
Source organism: Aptenodytes patagonicus (assembly GCF_965638725.1). Classification (NCBI taxonomy): domain Eukaryota; kingdom Metazoa; phylum Chordata; class Aves; order Sphenisciformes; family Spheniscidae; genus Aptenodytes; species Aptenodytes patagonicus. Next base: position 2,447,604 of record NC_134970.1, read on the forward strand.
TTTGAAAGACAAACCGTGGAAGTGGCTCCTGAAAACAAAACAGCTCATCAGGGTGTCAAACCCCAAACCCCCACCCAGCAAACCCAAACCCGGGCAAGCCACCTCCGCGGTGGGAGAAAGGGGGCTGCAAACCGAGCGGGCTCCAGCCAGCCCTGCCGCTCCCCGCTGTCATCGAAAACGAGCTTCAGCTCAAATGAAAGGGCTGGGGGCTCTGTCCCGTTCGCTCGGCAGCCCAGTGAGCTGAATTTCCCCCCCATCATCTCACACCAAGCACAGCAAAGGCGGGCGGGCGCAGGGAAGGAAGGAAGACGCCAGAGAAAACAAGGGAGCTGGAGCCGCCCGCACTCACATTCCCTTGCCTGCGCACATCCTCAGGCACCACTGATTCAGTCTTGCCTCCTCCTCCTGCGATGATGCGCCATGAATCACGGCGGGTTCGCCCAAGAAGCTCCCTACTCCACTGCATGGCAGGAGATCCCAAACGACACCGTCCCGCTGCTACTTGCCGTGGGTACCACCGCAGCCCCTCGGCGAGCCACGAGAACACGCTGCGCTGGCTCGGCTTGGGAAGACGGCCCTGTCCAAGAGCTGGCAAGGAAAAACTCACACCCCACAGGCAGTTTCCATGAAAAGTGAGGATCAGACACATACCAGCACGCCAAGCTGTTCATTTTCCCGGGCTGCCCCTCTTTGCTCTGGCTCCACGCTCACCCCGAGCACTCCAGCTGCTCTTGCAGGCAGGGTATTTTTATTTCCGTGTGTATTTTGATCACACCCGATTCACCTCGGTTCCCAGCAGAGCAGCACACACCGCATGCCTTGCCTGTGCGGCAACCGCCCCTCCGACGACCTCCTGCAACAGGAACCGCAGGAGCGTGCGCCCACACCCCATGCCACCCCGAGGAGCTCCCCTCAGAACCTGTCTGCACCATGGGGGTTAAAATAAACTGTTCTTAAATTGCAATAAAAATAAACCTACAGTAAAGAAAGGCAGGCTGTCATTCTCCCAAGTTATCAGCAGGGGAGCAGAGCAGAGGTTCCCCTGCCTGGACTGCACACACGGGCTCTGGGTTCCCCTGACCGGGCTAGCATGGGCCAAGGAGCATTTTTTCCCTAATAAAGCAAAAGGGTTTCTCTTCAAAGGATTTGCCTCTTCTAAACTTTCCATGTGAACTCATTGCCAACTGGCATCAGCTGCTTAACACGTTTGTAGAGCTGGTGCTGGATGCTTTGCACGTGCTGTTCCCACCTCGCAGCGCCGGGAAGGCAAACCCCCATCGCCCCCTGCGCCCACCCGACGAGGCACAGCGCTGGGGGACCTGGATTAAGCTGATCATCTCCCGTGTGTCTTTTTTCTGCCTTTAATGCCAGTACACTTGGGGAGCCCACAGGTAATTGCCCCACAGTCCCGAAGCTGCTCCAGCCTCTGCTGGAGATGGTTCGGAGGGAGCAAGCAGCAGAAGGGCACGGAAGCAGCAAAGCTTTGTTCCACTTTTACTGTTTATTAACTACGGAAGAGAAATAAAATCACGAGTCCCAAAGCCCGTAAGAGGAATTATGTTACCAAACACAGGGAAATTCATAGTTCAATCACAGTGCAGTAATGACTAAACATGTGGCTTGGGAAACCTCCCCCACATCATCGTGGCTCTTATATAAACCTTTATATTAACCCCATCCCCATTGCTTACATCCACCACGACCAGCAGTACTCAGACAGAGGCGATTGGACTTTCCTAAACTGGGGATCATTGCTGCTCTGCCCATGCACACGGAGCCGCAGACAGTCCCTGCCTGAAGAGCTTTAAGCCCCAACAGACCAGGCAAAACCCTCATCCTCACGTTCATTTTACCCAGGGAAAGCCAGAGAGGAGAGGTGACGTGTCCGGAGCAGGAGCCGCGCATGGGTCCCACAGTGTCCTGCCCACAGCGTGCCCCAGCCTGCCACGCCGAGGTGACTATTTAGAAGGGTGGCTGCTTCTCCCTGATGGAGATGGCTTCATCAGAGCCTCACGGTTTGCAAGGCAGGACAGTACCAGCCACCAGCTACCTGCCTTCTGGAGGGACGGTGGCTGGTGCCATCAGCACCCGGGCAGATGCTGAGACTTTGACCGTTTGGGCAGGACACAAGCGCGGCCGGCTCCACGCATTAGTGGCTTCATCCCCCACCGCCGTGAACAAAAGGTCATCCTCCGCATTCACTTGCCTGAGGGAAGATGGAGAGGTTGGAAAAAGCATCCCAGCAAGAGAGAATTATTCAGATTAGAAAGAGCTACAAACGGGGAGCAAGGCTGGAGACGCAATTCAGGCCGAGCAAACGCGAACTGACGCACACGCTCAAGCTGCTCGGCCACATTCTCCGAGTCTGAATTATCGGAGCGCTCGGAGGAAGACCCAGAGCCATCGTGGTGAGTGCGGGGAAAGCGTTCCCACCGCGCGGCCGGAGACAAGCAATAAGCCAGGCATGAAGAGGCTGCATGTGCGAGGGGCGAGCTAAAAAACCCGCCAGAAGCAGCCAGCACGCTTGCAGAGGCAGATGTCGGAGCAGGCGGCCTCGTCCCCGCTCCTGCAGGCGATTTTGCAACGGGGCGGGGAGGATGGAAATGGGGCAAGGGAAGAGACGGCTATTGCACCGCGCTTTCACAAGGAGACCCTCCGTACCGGGGCCTCACTCGCCCGCAACGGTTGCACAACCCTCCATGCCCCGTGTGCTGCCAGCTCCCCTAACCGCAGCTCCCACAGGGGTCTGTGCCCACAGGGGGGATGTTCGGGACCCCCCGCCCCGCAGCCCCCTCCTCCCCAGGGCATCTGCTGAGCATTTCCTCACCCCGTGACAGATGCGGCAGCTATTCAGCCTTTTCAGGCTGCAACAAAAGCCTCTCCAGGCACACAAAGGCGAAGAGCAGAAGAGAGGCCCGGGCTTAAATAAGAGCCACCTGCCAGGGGCCCATGCCCCCCGTGCAATTGGGGCGCTGACCCCCGGCCAGTCCCTCTCTGCAGAGCCCATTTCCCAGCAGCAAAAATATTCTTGGCACACTGATTTCAAGGAGATGAACCTCTGAAGCGGGTACCCAGGAGCAGTGCCCTGGATGCTGAGGGAAGGGCCACCAGCACAGTGGGGACACCAGGGACTAGTGCGTAGGGAGGGGACGGGGAGGTGGCAGGCAGGAGGGGGCTATGAAACTCATGGGAAAAGTCAAAGCAGGTAAATGGCAACAAGGCGGCAGCACGAAACATCCCTGCTGGCTCACGGCACCAGCAGCAGGCTAGAACTGGTGTTTAATGAACAGAAATAAATAGTTTCAGCTTCACATATCTGAGAAAAAACAAAATTAGGGGCCTATTCAGTCCCAGGTTTTTGTTTTGGGATCATCCTCTTCTCCCCGTACGTCAGAAGCAGCACTGGGTTTTGGTGACTCACCCAATGCTCGACTCTCCAGGAGGCACCAGGGCTGGCGTTAGGCGCCAAGATCAGCCCAGGCACTAGTGATGGTTAGCAAGGCCCCCGTGTCCTGTCACACAGGGGGACGTCCCAGGGGGTCCCAGGGAGCAGACCTGGCTGGAGCGATGGAGCCACTACCCTGGTGAGGACTTCCAGGACCTCCCCGTGAATCCAACGGGGAGGAAGAGGGTCGTCATGGCCAAAATGCCCCAACGCAGCCCAGCCCTTCCTACGGGCATCCGAGATGTCACTTCCCACCAGGAACCACCGCAATGCCGGGCTGGGAGGTCTGAGCGGGGAAGGGACCGGCTGACTTGGGGCAGGCAGAAGCTGCAGCCCAGCTCCGGACAGAGCCGCTCCGGGGGGGATGCTCAGAGATCCCTCTCTGCAAACTGAACCACCGCATCCTGCACACCTCTGCTGCAGCCCCCGCGGCCTTTTATCTGCACAATACAAAGCGAAAGGAAAATAAGAAGCCACAGGAGGGGCAGATATCTTCATGTGAGACACGGCTGTAGCCAGCGGATCTGCTCCACACACAACCCCTTTACTGCCGCCTCCTTGCAAAGCTTCGGGGCTGGGGTCAGCTCCTCCTCCCAACCCCTCCCCAAGCCCCATCCCTCGCCAGATTTCCTACCGGAGCTGCTGAGCTTGTGAACAGAAAGGTGCACATATGTGCTTTTGTGATAGGAAGTGGTTGATATTCGCAGGCGTGATTAACACAGAAGTAAACACTAACATAAACCATTAACTCAGCACTGACCTATGTCCTTTGCACTTCCCTCCCCACAGGCACAGCTTGAAAAAACCCCTTATCGCCGCACTGGCTGCCTCTGACAGCCCTCTGCACCACAGCCAGGGGCTTTCCCTCGCACGTCAGTCAGACGGACCAGCTCAGGCTCCGTCATGCAGCCCACAGACAGCACCAGGCGCTCAAAGCATCTTTTTGGGTCCCTTGCTCCATCAGCCTCACAGCAATCCTGGGGACAACCCTGCCCAACCCTGCCATTACCTCCAACCCCAGGGACAGCTTTGGGGGGATTGCCCACATCTACATCCCAGAACTGCTTACTTTTAAGCTGGAAGTGATTTAGAGGAGAGGCTCGGACCACCCAGACCCACACCTGCAAGCAGAGGAGCCATGAAGCCCTGCCAGAAGCCCCACAAATACCCACTGCTTCCCAGCAGCCCAACCTCACGCTCCTGGGCTCGCACTCTGCCCAAAAATGAAGTTTCTCAGGGCTCGGCCCATGGGCAGGACCCCCCACGGGACAGACAGGCGGCTGCCACCCCCTCCCAGCCCAGTGATCCTGCCTGCTGCCTTTCAACACAGATGTTAGAGCAGTGTAAATAAAGTCTATCTATTTAAAGAAAACCAACAAAAAAAACACAAAACACAAAGCCGCATCGAGGCCAGCCACTCTTGAAGCACCATTCACTCCCGGCACTGGAAGCGGTATGGCCTCGGGGCGTGTTTCTTCCACCAGTGCCAAGCCTGAGGAGGGTTTCATTTACGTGCCCTCAAAGCTCAGTGATGACAGCATGTTTTGCACCGTTCTGCCCTTTCCTTGGCTGTTTGTTTAGCAGAGTTTCACCCTTGTCATGGGCTTTGTCACCACCAGGGCACAGCAAACACCTCCCCGAGATGAGGCCAGGGATGCACACCCCAGCTGTGGTGCCCCACGCACCCCAGAGGTGACAAGTCCCCCGATCCAGGGGCAGGACACGGAGGCGGCAGCTCTGCCTTTGCCCGGCAATCCCTGCAGGGCTGCAGAAAGGAGCATCCCCCCGGCAGCCGGGACGCAGGACACTCTGAGACCTTGGAGGCTCCCAAGCAGTGCCAGTCTAAGGGGATGGCATTGTCTGCACCCGCAGGGTGAACCTGCACCAGACATTATGGCCAAAGCAGTTTGGAAGCTGCCAAGGCCTGGGGGCTGGGACCGCGGCTCTTCCCTGCACGAGATAAACAGCTCCCATGCTGGGTGGCTACCGCTTTTGTTGACAGAGGGGTTTGTTTTGTGCAGGGGAAGGCCAGGACAGGAGCAACACGGGGATTTCGTAACACGCCTTTGTCTGCATGGGCATTCAGCAAGGCAGGGGCCCCGCGGCCACCAACCACCCTCCTCTCTCCACCTCTCGCACAGCGAAACAGATATAAAGCCTCCAGCTCCATCAGCTCCGATGCACGAGTCCACCTCCGGGGATGCACGGGGCAGACAGTGTTCCGGCACGCTTGGGCAGGGAGAGGGGCTGCTGCAGCTGACCCACAGCAAGGTGTGTAACAAGGAGGGATGCTAATGAAAGGGGCAGAGGGAAAGGGGAGGATTTCACCCCACTGCGTGATTAAGAGCTGTTCAGCGGTACACATCACCCACCACCCTCTCTCTCCTCCGCCGTCTCCCCCAAACACCCCCAGGCAGAGCTGCTCACCGAGAGCCGGGGCCGCTCGTGGCTCTCGCTCGTCGCAGCCACCCTGCCCCAGTGAGGCTGTCCCTGCACCCCAGGCTGCTCTACTCCTCCTCCCACCGCACGGCTGTTGCGCATCCCCAGCGCCTAACAGGACCTGCAGAAGAGCTGGTGGGACCGCCCGTTTGCAGTGAACCCACCTGGGTTAAGAGCCAGGCAACACTCCAGACTTGAGACCCAACACTACCCTACGGTCATACGCTCCCACTTTACCCACCACGGCAGTTAGTATTTTAGGGGAAATCCTGGACCTTGAAGCAATGCAATGAAAGGCCGAGAGCCTCCTGCCACCCTGCAAGCCCGAGGGACTGAGCAGGGCGCTCTTCCTCCACCAGCCCCTCCTCCCTCCGCAGCAGCCATCCTTAAACTCTTTCAGCCGGGAGAAAAACACAGTTGCGTTTCTATTTAAAAAAAAGCCTTTCTTTGCATCCTGCTGGCACCTCATTAAAGCTCTCAGGACACGGTGACTATTATTAGCTCCCTCCAGGCTTTCGGCAGCCCCAAGAGCCTCCGCGGCACCTGTTGGCAGCAGCCGCACAGCCGCAGAGCCCGGGAGGTTTGGTGAAGCCCAGACGGAGCCCAGACCACCAGCATCCCGCCCAGCACCGTAACCTCAAAATACCTCAGCCAACAAGCGTGCAAAACTCATCACGAAGCGCCTGGGTGCACGTGCCTCCGAAAACACCATCAGAAAGGAGGAGAAACCTTCTCCCCTTGGGCATTACCGAGAGGGAAACGCCAGTCTCTACAGGCTGCTCCCACAAAGGGGTTCTGCCCAACAGAAAACAGCACAGAGCACGGGGTCGACAGCAGAGGTTTTATGCTCTTGCATCTTTTCAATAAACAGCAAAAACACATGCACTCTGGGAAAGACTCACTGATCTTCTCTTGGATGCCCAGCACCCCACTGCTAGACAGTGTTTACCAGCAGGCTCCTCGATTTCTTACCAAATACAGCAGACAGCAAGTGCTTTGGACGCATTTTGCCTGTTAGATTAGAATGGAAAGGGGATAAAAGGATAAAAGCAGGGACATTTAAACAAACTAACAAAAAAAACCTACTCCTGCAGCTACTGCTGCTCCCCCAGCAGGCCGGGCTGTTCATCTTGGGCATCCCCATACCCAGCCTTTAAAAAAGAAACCTCACCCAACAGACAGCCTTACAGACGCCAGCTCATCCTGGGGCAGTGTTAACCGGGGTCCCATGGGAAAGCGGAGGCAGCCCCGGGGCACGGAGCGGGCAGGGAGAAGCTGCTCTCTCCGGGCTGGCCGGGGGCTCCCAGGTTTTGTATGAATTTAAGCTTTTTCAATCCCACTTATTCACGAAAAGGGCTTAGGGCCGGGAGGAGCCAAAGAGCAGACAGGCCAGCCTTTGTGCGGCTCGGCTGCCCGCCCACCCGAGGGCTCCAGCAGCCCCGATGTTTCCCCGTGCAGCCCCTGCAGCAGGCTGGAGCACGCTGGTAAGCAGCAGCGCTGGCATCGCCATGGCCCCTGTGGCCCCGCTCCCCTCCAGCTGCCCCTGCAAAGCCTGGAGCAATGCCTCGAGTCAGCAGAACCTCCGTTTCCTAAGCGAGAGGGAGAAATTGAGTCTTCAACAGCCCATATGAACATCACCCCCCACCTCTCCCGCAATGAAGTTTAAGGCTCTTTCCAAGGCTGCTGGGAGAGTTTGGATTTGAGGTGGGTGCAAGATCCAGACGTTCATCGCTGGTTAGGAGTTAAGTCACTAAAACCCTCGAGGCATCACCACCATGTCCCAGCCGAACCCTCCTTCCAGTGACGTTCGCCTGGTTGTTTCAGTGCAGTCTTTGGGGAGAAAGAATCATGAAAGGGATGTTTTGGTAAAAGCCAGAGGTACTTGACCTGCCAAGCATAGGCTGCCCTTACTGTCAGAGCCCGGCAAAACTGAGTTAACTGGCTACACCGAGAGCAGCCAGAAAACTCTCCTTGCTCTCATTAGCTGGACCCCACAGGTCTAGAGCCCTCCCTGCCCCGCAGTTCCTCGAGGTGAAGCACAGAAATAGGAGTATCAGCCAAGAGCACTGCACGCTGAGGCACATGGAGAACATCATCTTCCATGAACTCCTCCAGACTGGAGGGCACGAGCCATAGACCTGCTGCGAAGCTCCCGGGGAGCAGCTCCAGCTCCCAGCCCTCCTGCCTTGCAGCCACCCGGTAGGCACTGGAGCTGCTGCTCAGCAGGATGCAAAGACCACATTTTAACCCATTCATAAACTCCTCAGCATCTGACTCACCCAGGCTTCATCAGCCCAGTATTTGCATCTCTAACAACACGCACCCGAGGCCGGGCCGGTCGTCGTCTCCAGCAGCAAGGAGCTGGGGAATAGGAGCACCAGGACACTTCCAAACCCCCCAGGGTTTCCTTGGAGCTCTTCCTTGCTGACTCCCACCACCCACGGAGCACCTCACGACCTGGCAGGGACCTGCTCTTTATCAGTGGCTCTTCCTCACAACAAAAGATACTGGGAGGTTCTTCCCCAAAGTGGAATAAGCAGGGTGGGAGGGGAAACAGGGAGGGAGATGTCAGCAGTCCTGCTCCAACATAAACGCACAGACCCTCACGCTGGGAACAGGGTTGCTCCTTGCAGGGAAAAGCACTGAGGACAAAAGCAAAGCCCTCGGGAAGCCTCTGCCGAGTTCCTGGGCCAGCAAGGGGGAAGATGTCCTCTCTGGGAGCCCAGGCAGGTGCCCGGTCAAGGGCTGCAACACCCCGAGGCTCCCCGAAACAGCCGTGCCCCCGCAACAGTGCTGCTCTGCCCACAGCACGGGAGGTACCCACCCAAAAACGCCAGATTCGCTGCTCCGATGACTTCCAGGAGATAACCCGGGTTTAAACTTCCTGGCAAGCCTGCCCTTCCCAGCACCGTGGCAGAGCCACTTATGCAAGAGCCGCCCGGGTTTTCTTAGCAATCTGCCCAGCGCAGTGGGCAGCGAGGTTGCGAAATGGCTGAAGAGGAAGAGAGACTCACACCAGAGCCTGGAAAGGACCGGGCCAGCGGGAGGAAGCTGTTACAGGCAACGATGGCTCCCGCAGCCCGGCCGTATCCCAAAGCAGCGGCTACGGGAGCTGCGGGGCCACGTGAGCCAGTGCTCTGCGGGTGACGGGTCGCTGACACCCGCAGCGGGGCTGCCACCGAGCGAGCACAGCCCGCTGTGCTGTAGATGCAATAAGGCTGTCATTACTACTGAAAATAAAAACATATCCCTGTTACCAGACCAGCTCCCTGCTTTTTTTTTTTTTTTTTTTTTTTTTTTTAAGTAGGCTGAGGATAACATGCATATTTTCTCATTTGTTTGGATCTGATTGCATGTGCTTTCCCCCCCAGCCCAGCCGAGATGCCTGGGATGCCATCCCCTTTTCTGAGCAGCACCGCCTGGACCCAGCTCCAACCCATACCTATGGGCGCGAGAAGCGACGAGCTGCAGCTACTGGAATTGCAAGCTGACGGGATGCGCTGCCAAATTTCCACAGCAGCCCCAGCTTGTGTTCCAGCTGCATTTCCCTGAAAACTCACATTTGGCAGGAGGTCCAAGACGCCTTTCAAGAGGCTGCCCTAGCTCGGTGCCGCGTACCAGGGCCAGAGGACGCCGGGAGGACAGCAGACGGGGAGAACTGCTGTGCCGTTTCTGAACGCTCAGCAGAAGATGCTCCCGCCTGTGTCTGCCCCACAGAAACCCAGGAGGTGCCGTACCCCTTGGGACAGGGACAGCACAGAGTCCCGACCTGCTGTTACACAGATATAGCCTGTTCCAGCACAAGAGGCATATGGCAACGACGACCTTAAGCCCAATTTACCCCCCACTCTTATGAGGCCAGCAGAGCTGGAGAGGTTGAATTCAAGAGGAGCACCCAGGGGAACTGGCTGCAGCCAGAGGCACACAAAGCGAAGCAGCAAAGTTAATTATGATGATGAAGGAAATGAGTCCATCCCTCCGCTGATCCCAAATCTACAGCCCAAACCGGATAAGGATATCTAGCGAGAGCAGAGCTGCAAAGTCCCAGCCTGGCTGGGCGCCCCAGGAACATTCAGATCCGGGTTTGCATTTTGAACTTTATCTCTAGTTTAAGCTACAGCTTGCTGGACAGCCAGGCACATAATCACATGCAGCCCTGACGCCAACAGCTTAAATAATCTCATTACATATGACGGCAAACGCCATGCCAGCTGCAGACGGCTTGAGCCAACATGCTCACCTGCCCTCTCTGCTGGGAGAGTGTACTTTGTCACAGCAAAGCGGTGCACCGACGTAACACCCTAATTCACGGGAAGATGCTGTTGTCCTCCCCGGCAGCATCAGCCTGAAGACAGAGCCGCAGCAAAGCTCCGCGTGCTCCCAGCAGTGCTCAGAGAGCAGCCGCACCGGTACCCCGTCCTGTATCCCCCTCCCGACGGCAGGTACCGTCCCAACACCCTCCAAATGACAGCATCTCCAGCAAAGCTCCTGTTTCAGGTCCTCTCAGGTCAGGGGGATCTACCAGCTCTCACAGCCATTAGTCCCTTCCCGAGGCCACGAAGGAAACATCGAGTTAATGCAACCAGTAAACCTGCCGGTTGCTATAATCCCTACCTCAAATTGGTAAGATCTTAAAAGGCTGAAATCTTTGAAACGACTCAGCCACGAGGTACAAAGAAACAACAGCTTAAAAGGTTGTTAAAGCTCTCTGCATTCAGACTCGCTCTTGCGTGCCCTGCTCTAACCCCCGCGCGCTGCTCTCTGTCCCCTCCGTCCGTAGGGGAACCGGCCATAGAGATGACAGCCTTCTCCAAAATGAGCCTCCAGGCACCAGTCACACACACAGTCCTCGTGCCAGCCAGAGCTGAAAGGAGAATATATTTTAGCATCCTGCAGCCATGAAAGACAAGGGGCATCCACGGAGGGGATGGGACCCACTTTCAGTGGGATACGGGTCTCAGGGGCTTTTAAAATCCAATGCCAATGTCACCACCAGAGATGACCATGGTGCTCAACATCCCTGGACCACGCTGAAACGCTGACTCAACATGACTGCCTGGGCTTGAAACAGGTTTCTTGGGGAGCAGTCAGGTAAAACTGTGTTCCCGCACTAACCTCCAGAGCTGGTGGAGGGACCGCCCTGGTCCTCGCGGATCCACCCCTCCAAACCCTCCCTCCTCCAAAACCAGCCTGCAAGCTCAGCCAGGTCCTGAAGACCCTCTCCCAGTTCCTGCCTCACCTCTGCCGCCTGCACCCCTGCCCACAAAGGGGAGAGGAGCTGAACGGCACGGGGCGGACATGGGGCTGCCTGGGCGCATCTGGCAAAAGCGGGGCCCCAAGAGCTGGCCCGTGCTGGGCTGCGGCAGCCGTCCTCGCCCGCTGCAGACAGCCCCGGCGCGGCGGAGGGGAGGCAGCACGTTATTCTTGGAAACCAGGAGGTGAGGTCATGCTGCCTGAATGCTGCAACTTGAGGCCAGACGCACGGGGCCAGTTGTGCTTGGAGAGGAGCCTGACTTCTGCAGCGGGTGGCCGAGCGAGGGCCGTCTGCGGGTTGGGAAGGCGGTTACGTTCAGAGCTAGCAGGAGGAAAGGGTTTCTTAATGAAGGAGGGCGCTTTCCTCCCAGGGTCTCAGCAGAGAGTGCAAACCCCAGCAAAGGGATGGGTTTTAAAATAGCATCAGCTACTGCCTCTGCTGCAAAGCCCTCGGAGCACCCCAGTGTGGGGCACGTGAGCCCACCATGAAGGCTCAGGAGATGCCAGATGCCAAACCCAGAGCCACGCTGCTCCCCGTGCCGAAGGGACGGCCAAACAGCCGCTTCCGACCCGTCCACTCCTCCAGATGCCTCCCATGTACCTGCACCGCCCTGCAAACCCGGCAGGAGTTCATTCCATCGGATCCCAGAGCACATCCTAGAGGCTTCTGAGAAGAGAGAAGTCACCAATTCTGTCTTTCAGGCTTCCTAGGCAGGAACTTTCTGGGAGTTTTCATCACCTGTGCCTACCCATCGTCCAGCAAAGAGGAGACCTGGCTCTCAGTCTGCACAGCTTCAAATTATTATTTATACAGTGCTTTAAATGCTTTAGAATAGGCAGCACGTGTCTGACAAAGCTCAGTGCCAGCTCTCCTGCTCACGACCTGGAGGCAGAGCCAGCACCTCCGCAGCCCGGCAGACAAGCGCTGTCCTATACATCAGGCTTTCCCGACGCATGCGCTGGCAGACGGCAGAAACCTCGCTGAAGGCCAGCGGGAGCTCAGTGTGAATGATAAATTAAGCATTTTACCTGGCTGTATTTGGCTATTAAATCACACACACAGGGGCCGTATTTTCGTCCTGCAGGACGTGTGCCTGTGAAGGATTCATCCTGGAGCGAGCAGCTCAAGCTCCTAAGCCCGGTCCTGCTTCTGACGGGCTGCAAGACCTTCAGTAAATCACTGCATCTCAATTCCCCACCTCTGAAAACATGGGAAACACCAATCTTCTTTTGCAAGATCTATGACTGATGGCATTAGATTATTATTAAGAAGAACCCTGCCACTTCCTGAGCGTGTGCCAAAGCGAAAACCAAGCCCCTGCTCCCAGGCAGTTATCAGTCCACCTCAGTCGTACGTTTGACTACTCAGAACATGCAATGTATTTTGAAGAGATTAAGGCAAATCCTAAATTGTTTAGACAAACTCAAACCCCAAGTCAGTAGACTCCTTTGGTCAATGAGATAATAAACCGCTGCCTTGGAAAAGTCCCAGTGATGTCGCTGCACTTTCCACAGCTTTTCAACCATGGCTTGCACAGAAGGCCACAGCGAAGACATTTCTGGTTATATAAAATACATGGTAGAGTTTAAAAAAAAAAAATTCCCACCACTGAGAGAGGAGCAGAAGTACAGCAGACACACAGCGAGCTGCTTCCCAAGAGCGTGAGCCCAGGGTCTTCATCTGCTCCACCATTCAGGGGTTATTTTGCCAGCTGGGTTTTCTGGGGGACAAAGCATTTGATCTCAAATGAAGCTGCAGGAAGACACGGGAAACAGGGTGCTTTGCTCCTCTAAACATCTCCGTAAAGAATCCTAGCCATGACGGCAGAGAGAGCACGAGGCCACCAGCTACACGAACACGCTCATCCACAGAGCTGCTCAGTTATCAGCTACGAGACGCCTGCCCTATTTCCACGACAGGCATCTTACAAGAATAATAAACTGCAAAAGTACTGGGCTCCTTCCTCCTTCTCCATCAGAGGAACCATCGGTCACAGATTATCTGATGAGGCTGAGAGTGTTTCGCAAACGTGCCCCGAAGCACCAGGGATGCTCCAGAGACAGGGCCGCCAGAGAGAGGGCAAGTTTCCAAGCAGTCTCCACAGCCCTGCGAAGCTCCTCCAAGCTCACCAATCCAGGAGAGGATTTCCTGCTTTGAAGTTGGGGTTAGGAGTGAGGTTTGTTAATTTGTTTTAAAGGAAACCTGTTCCACTAAGAGCTCCATCAAGCGACGCATACAACAGAGAAAAACTCACCACCCGCTATTACCGGCCCCCACTCTCCGGTCTGGCGTACCTCCGACTTCCTCGCCGAATTAAGAGAGCCAGCCATCAACCTAGTATCTTGCCTAAAGATTAGTCTTAAAAGTGGAATTTGCAGTAGGCGAGACAGACCTCGCTCCCAGCCCCACCGTCGCAGCCTGCGTCACTAATGCCAACAGCCTGACCACAACGAACAACGCCAAGTCAGGTCTGCGGTGACCTACATACAGCAGGCTTTACAGAAATTACAAGCCTAATTTTGCCTAATAATAAATCACACCAAGGTACAAGGAAGAAAGGGGTAAGAAACCATCTAGACCTTGCATTTCAGTTCCATTCATCACCTCTCCACGGACTTTATGTTCCCACCCTGCAGTAAATCACCGCACATCAAACAGGGTCGAGTCATGGGTGACTGGGACCGTCAGTGGCCTGCTTCCCACCAGACAATTCAGGGATGCCACACTTCAGGTATGGCTCGATACCAAAAAATAAAATAAAATTGGGGGTGGGAAACCAGCAAAATAAACAATAATGATCTATACGAAAAGTAAAGGAACATCTGTTTTCACCTAGGTACTACACCACAAAAAAACCTACCATCCATCAACTCGCACACATTTTATTTAACGATGCATCTCTGCCATGGACTATTGCATTTAGAAGGAGGAGAAAATTGGCTGTAACATTTTCACTGCTGCTGGAACGGTGTCTCCAAGCTCACACTCTCCCGGAGCACTGAAAAGTTCACTTAGGGCAAAGTGACTCTCAGCAAAACCCTAACCTAAATGCATCTCTCAGTTTGGGAGAAAGAGGTTTAACAACATAATAGTTGCTCGTGACCCAAGAGGAAGCACAACATAACCAGAAGACACCGTTAGTATCAGGGAGAGACACAATTGTTCCCCTCCAGTGGAAGACTGCATTATTATACAGGATTTTGGAATAGTAAATGTAAAGAGCAATGTTCCAAATGGAAAGGTTTGCTGCGCAACCAAAGCAGGCAGCACAGAGAGATTTCGGCTGTGGCTTCTGGCGATGGGCCATCAGGATTCTTTTAAGCATCATCTGAAACATGACAACTCGATGCAATCAGTTCTGCAGATACTGCTTTAGGTCATCTTTCCACACTGATGCAGCCCATGAGTAATTCGGATCCAAATACCTCTCCGCAGGTCTCTAACAGAGACGTTATCCCGGTTGGTAACGTCAGAGGAGAGGATGAAGTCAGCTCGCATTGCGTCTAGGGCAGTCACCCCCGCCGAGTTTGGGCTCGGCAGTTCAATCCAAATACAATCATCAAATAACCCAAGCCTCTAGCTCACACTCACCGGGGCAAGCTGGGTACGCACCGGCTCGTCCAAGAGCCCAAACTCACAGCGTAGCAGTTTTTAAGGGGCTGGAAGGAATCACTTACAGTAGCAGCTGTGCCACCCTTTGAAAAGCCAGAGATGCGTCCAACCGCTCAGCTAAACTCTTCTCTCCCGGCAGGGACGTGTGAAGAGGCCGGGGCAAGGGACAGGGAAGATGACCAACGCTTTTCCAAAACAGAGATACAGCGTCAAATATACCTCACCCTCCAAGAGCCGCGCAGACACTCTGCACCACCCTCCTACGTTACAACGCGAAGTCCTGTGCTCCAAGAGGCTTTTCAACGCAGCCAAGGAACCAACACGACTCGTGGCAGTAAATCCTGACCCCATCTGCTGCACCGCGCTCGGGCATGGGCAGGGTAACAGCACGAACCCCAGGCCCCAACCGTCCTACCCGTGCTGGGGCAGAGAGGAACCGCTGGCGTTCGGTCTCCTCTGTCACCCTTCCCCTTTCAGGGCTGCAAAAGGGAAGTGCTGGAATCTGCGCTTTAAATACTGGAGTCAACTGCAGAAGCGAGGAGGAGCCCGTCTGTCAAAACAGAAGAGGATTTCACTAATTTCCAACCAAACGAGATGACAATACATGTCGTCTTGGAGTACAACGCGGTGCTGCTCATGAGAAATGCCTGCGTTTCCGGAGGAAAAGTCAGACTTTTATTGTTCAACTGACTCCCCCCTCCTTAACCGCAGCGGTTCGGCACCGTCCCTCGCTGACCCCACCACCTCCGCGGCATGACTTCTGACTCCAAAGCCACTTGTTCATTCATTCATTCAGGTTAGGAATCCCAGATACCAACAGATGGGCAGCTCTAAAACCAAAAGAGGTGGGGGTTATGGATTTAGGTGGGGTTTTTTTAGCCTTCACAGTTCTCAGGGTAATGCCGAGGGTTTGAACAGCTCATGTGTGGGCGCAAATTGCATCGATGCTAGAGAACACGGCGCTCCCGCCGAGCAGACTGCCTGTACCCGCGTCACCCTGCGCCGCGCTTGGCGTGTCGTGAATCCATTCAAACTTCCCGAAGTCCCTCCGGCAGGGAGACACGCTCCCCGCTTCGCTCAAAAAGCTCATTTGAAAACAAGGAAACCGTCGCATCACCTAGCGTGAGCTAAAATACACCTTTGCAGACGCTATTTATCTACGCATCTTTCAAACAGAAGCAAGTTACGGACAAGGGGTAAACGCACCACCACTGAAATATTCCCCATCTGAAGCGGGGGACGACAGCCCCCCGGTATTACACGCCGTTTCGTACAGCCAGAGCCAGGAGAGACCCGCCATCAAACAGGGACACCCGGGCAAGCTGCCTGCATTTATGCAAAGTGCTACGAGCGGCTCCGCGCAGGGGACCCCGCGTTTTGAGATGCAAACCCCGTGGGGTGACTCCGGCCAGGCCGAGGGCTCCTCTCCGCTCCGGACCCCCCAGGTGGGCTACCGAGATGTCATTTCGCTTCGTTTCACATTAGAAAGCCGGAAAGCCACGTCTCGGTGCTCTTAATAGGGAAAAAAATAAATTATAGCATGGCGGGATGGACGGGCAGCAGCCGGTTCCATTGTCCCGGCCGGCTCCGCCGCACGCCCCGCTCCCGGTCACCGCTGTCGCTGCCCGTTTTCCCGCGCCCGGCCCCCCCCCCCCCCCCCGGGACCCCCCCCACCACCCGCCCCGCAGCAGACATCTTCCATCACTGTCAGGCAGCGCCGCCGCTGCCCGCTCCTCCTGCCCCTTCCGCAGCCCGGCGGCGGGGCGGGGGCAGCCCGGAGCCGCCCGCCCGTCCGGTCCCCGTCCGTCCCGTCGTCCCCCCCGCCCCGCGCCGCCCCGAGGGCAGCCCCGGCGGGGGGAAGGCCCCTTCGCACCTTGAGAGCGAACTTCTCCCCGCTCTTCTTGCTGAAGATCTCCAAAACTTTCCCGTTGATGCCCAGCCCCAGCACTTGCGTGGTGACCTTGTAGTCGTCCGTGATGGCATTCTTCCGGATCTGCAGGCCGCCCTTCACCGGGAACGGCGGCGGCCCGTGGGGGGGAGCGGCGGGCGGCGGGGGCGGCGGCGGCTGGGGCGGCGGCGGGCTGGGGAAGCCGGCGGGCGGCGGCGGCGCCCCGGAGAGCATGGCGGGCGGCGGGCGGGCCGCGCCGGGCGGGCGGCGGCGGCGGCGGCGGGCGGGCTCCGGGACTCGCGGCCGGCGGAGCCCCGCGGCAGCGGGATGGGGCGGGGGGGGTGAAGCAGCGCCGCCGCCGCCGCCCCCCGCCGGTGCGCCCCAGCCCCGAGAAGAGCGATCGCTCCGGTGCGGCGGCGGCTCCTCCTCCTCCTCCTCCTCCTCCCGGCGCGGCGCGGCCCGGCTCTGATGTCAGCGCCTCGCCGCGGCCGGCCCCGGCCGCCGGGGGAGGGACGGGGCGGGGCGGGCACCGGGCCTGCGCCCGCCGGGGCGGGGGGAGCGAGGGGAGGCGGCGCGGCGCGGCCCCGCCGCTTCCCCCAGGGCGGTTTGGGGGGGGGGGGGGGGGGGAGTTTCTCGCGCTTCTGAGGGGGCTGGCCGGGGCACCGGGGGGCTCTTAGTGCTGGAAAGGGGCCGCGGGACACCGCGGAGGGGGGGGGAACACAGGCGAGCCCCGGGCGGGGCGCGGGTCTCAGCCGCCTGTTTCCCCGCTCTCGTGAAACCCGCGGTGGGATGTCAACAGGTCGTGGCGTTCCCAGTCCCCCCCCCCGTGACACCCAGCTAACACGTCCGGCGTCTTCCCGGTGCCTCGAAAGCATCCCTAACCTGACAAAAGACAGCTCTGGCGAGTCAGTCACGGCTGGTGCCCAGGCACCTCGTTCGCCGATCGCTCCATCTATAACCAATTCCCAGGAAGACGAGCAATGTAAACACCACCACAAGCACGCAGAGCATCAGGGCAGAGGCAAGGCATGAGAAACCAGGCCAAGAAGAATAAAGGCCGTCCTGACGGTAATAAATTAACCCCTATTTCCATGTCCAGTCCAGAATCCGATAAACACAAGGAGGAGGCTAAGAGAGAAGGGACCCGTGCGGAGGTGCAAGGTACCACGGAGCTGCCGAGCGTCCAGCAAAATCCAATGAACATTTCTTCAGCTGGAGCTCAATGGGAAATCAAGACTTTTCGTTTATGGACATAAAAAGCACAGCCTGCTTGTCACGGATAAGCCCCGTTTTCTAAGTAAAGAACACGTGTTTTTTGACATTCGTCCCTCCCTTACCCAGCTGCCCCACAAAAAGCCACGAGTGTGCCCTGGAGAAGACAGATGAAGAAACATGCCCAAAGCCATACCAGAGGCAAATAGCAGCGCCTAGAGCAATCTCCTGAGGCCCAGCCACTGCTTTTTGCCAGGCTGGTATGTGTCCAGCCACGCACACACAAGCCCACCCTGCGTGGCACAGCCGAGGGGCTGACATGCCACCAGGGCAGTGAGGGGCAGGACATGCTCCCCGGCCTCGCGGATCCGACAGACGCGTCCATAGGGCTGCGATGTGACAGGCAGCCCCAGCCCCAAGCCATGCATGGGCTCCGGTCTCACCACGAACCATGAAGAGCCCTGGAAGCCCCTCTGAAACGCACTGATGGAGGGTCCTGGTGCACAGCCTGGTCAGAAACCACCGGCCCCATTCACCCGCACTGGTGTCAGCAGTTTCACTGGTGTCACAAGGACAGAGCAAGCCATGGAAGTGAGACTTCCCTCTTCTATTTGCAACTAAAAGGAAAGCAATAGCAAAAGAAAATGACTGCAGCGTTCAGGAGAGGGAACACCAGGCCCACGGTACACAAGACCCGCACCAAGTCCTCAACAAGCAGCTGCCTCCAGAAGAAAGCAGAATCCAGAGCCTGAAAGGGGCAGGACAGAGAAAAGCAAGCCGTAACCTCTGCTGGTCCCTACACACAGGCAAAGACGCTTGCACCGGAGCGGGAGGCATCTGGTCCACCTCTGCCATCCCAGCACCTTCTGTGATCAATAACATCCTCTCGGATTTTTTAGTCAAGCCAATAAAACCACCCCACCTGTTAAAAAAAGCCAGCTCATGATTTTAAAAGCCAGTTTTTAACCAGTGACTGATCAATAGCTGGGTGAAGCAGCGGATCCAGCTAATCAATGTCATTAGCAGCAAGAGACAGAGCGTCTGTCAGGAGGTGGCAGCGATAGTCACCAGATGGAAGAGTGAGTAAACCTACACCAGGAGCTGGCAGCTTTATAAATAAAACTCTTGTCGAGTCGCCGGTGCCTCTCGCCACAGGACCCAAGTCTCCCTGCGAAACCCACAGAGCGGCAGGAGGCCTTCCCCTGCTCCCGGCACATCGCAGTGTAAGCGTTTGCAGCAAGAAAGTTTCCTACTGGGAAAGCGGATTAATTCTGGGACTTGCAGCATCTCCCAGAGTCTGATCCTGCGTCCTGCACCCCAATTAACACGGGGCTTTAGGGGGTCACAGTTAGATCCAAGGTACCCTGCAACAACAGATCGAAGATGATTTAAAGCTGCCGGCAGCTCTGTGGGGTTTTCCCAGCATTTGCCTCCCCTTATTTGGGCTCGTCTCAGCACGTCTGGGGAAACGAGCCTTTAAGCCCAAATTTTTCTTCACAGAGGAATCTGGTCAAAGGAAAATGGTTGGCCCATTTCGCCCCCGTTTCCTTTAGTTTCATTCATATTTGCTTTGTAACCCGAGCCTCCAGCTATTTCAAAGGTAAACACCACCCCAGAGGAGCCACAGTTTGGGAGCCCCGGGTTCCAGATTTCCCACGGAAACCTCCTCCATTGCTCATCCGCGGCGAGGGCTCCGCGCCGCCTCCGGTAAGAGATGCGGGAAAGGACAACCCCTGCCCTCCAAACCCGGGACACCGGAGACACCCGGCGCGCACCACAAGACCCATTTCCCCTCTGCTTTCCGGCCCGGGAGGGGTGACTCGGGGGCTGGGGGTGACTCGGGGGCTGGGGGTGACTCGGGGGCTGGGGGTGACTCTTCGCAGCCCGGGGGGGGGACACACGACGACGGCGAGGGCACCCAGCGCGTTGCAAAACTCATCCCTCCGAAAGGCGTCCCGGTGCCGCCGCGGCCGAGCCGCCACGAGATGGCCCCCGGCCCCCGCGCAGCCGCTGCCCGCCCCGCCCCGCCCCGGGGGGGGGGGGTCCGGCTGCCGCCACCCCCGCGCCTCCCACCCTGTAGGTCCGCGCACGGCGGAGGGGGGGGGTGAGCGCTTTGCAACGTGCGGGGGCTGCGGGACGGAGCCCCGAGGCTCCCCGGGAGCCAGCCGGCAGGTTTGGGGTCCCCCTCCCATCACAGCCCTGGTCCAGGGTGGGACCCAGATGTGCCCCCGAGCCGTCCCCGCCAAAGGGGACCCCGTCCCGGTGGGCTGCGTGGCTGGTTGCTCTCCCCCAGGGTCTCTCCCCACAAAGCAGGGCAAGAGAAGGTCTCTGCGTGCCGTAAGCCAGCCCTGTTCATCCCGTCCCACGGCAGCTCCCTAGGCCTATTGGGAAGGAGGCCAACACTGTGATTTACTGTGGAGGACCTGCCAAATGCTTTGCAGACCGCCTGGGCTGGACATGGAAGCACCAAGGTGAGCAGCACCCAGCCGCTGGCACACATATTCACAGCAAAACCCTCTCTCCTATTCCTGCAGCCAGGCTGGAAACAGGCGAGTCCTCAGATTTGGGGACCTATTTCCAGGTTCTCTATTAACCGATTAAAATTTGGCCCAGAAGCACCGAGGTACCCATCTCCCCTGTGATCTTTCAGAGGCAGAGGGATGCGAGCGTGGAGCACAGCCAGATCCTCTGCCATCCACCCACTCCCCTCCCCACACATCACACAGCTTTGCACGGCAGAGGAAGAACTACCATAGGGGACCCACCACAGGAGCAACCCCTTCTGCACAGCCCACCAGATCTGGCTGCTTCAGCCTTTGCTATTAAAAAGAACAAAACAAAAACAAAAACCCCAGTACAAACACCAAACCCAGCAGCAGTGACCTCCACTCCTCAGCCACGAGAAAACTCATCCAGATGTGAATGGAAAGCGATTTTTCCCTCCTTCCACTCCCATCTCCATTAGGGAAAAAAAAGCAATGGCCAGCAGCAGGCTCAGCCTTTACATCTACAGGACACAGGCGGCTGATCTGCTAACGCGCTTTCCCTGGCAAGTAATAAACTAGATTGTTATTTGATTATAGCAGAGTTACCAGGAAAAAGACCGTGAAGATTAGGATAATTATCGTTAAGGCTGTATGCATCCTGTTCTTCTCCCTGGGTAGATTTGTATGAGCATGAGGCTGGTGAAAAGCTATCCCACTTAAAAAATGATAATACCTTTAAATAATCCCGCATGCTTTTAGGATAGGGGTAATTGAATAGGAAAGATATTGTTAATCCCCACTACAGCTATTAACGTCATACATAAAGCAATGGGAGGATTGGAATAAGGATGGGAGGTAGCACTGGAAGTGTAGCACTGCAAGTTTTTTTCCGTGCAAAGGGAGCCTAGCGTAGCTCTCCATGTTGGCGAGGGAGATGAGCAGACACAGGGGGATACAAGGCGCTGCCACCCCACTGCACCCCGAGCAGCCAGTCCAGCTCTCTGGGTTGCTTTGCATGGAGCTGCATCGCTCCGGGAGCTCCAGCTCTGCTCTGACCAGCTGCTCCACTCTCCCAGGAAGCGGCTGCCTCTCAGTGCTTGGAAGTGATCCTTGTGCATGTTTGCATAGCTATTTATAAAGCACTGTGGGATCCTTTAGGATGAAAGGAGCTATTATAATCTGGATTTATTACCCAAAAAGTAACCACAAATTTTCTCCACTTCACCCTTCATTTGCTTGTCTCGAGACAAGTCTGAGCAATAGCATTTAGATGGAGATCTTCTCTCCTAACCCTGCCAGAGCAGGGGATGTTTCTGGCTGGCAATATCAGTCCCTTGCCAGGGATATTCCCCACTGGCACCACCCTTCTGTGGCAGAAGGAGAAATGCCCCTTGGCACATGGTGGAAAGAGGCGGCAGCTCCAGGGCTGGGCTTCCCTCGGCAGATTAGCACCCGGCAGGCTCCGGCGTTGCTTGCATGCCTGAGCAGGACGGCTCCACAAACCCTTCCCGCTGGACATACTCTAGCTGACACACAGAGCCCATAATTGCAAGACATGTCAGGAAATATTGGTCAGGATTATATCTGTCTGATTGACAGGTACGTGGATTTTTCTCCCCCTTCCCTGGCCAGCCAGCCACCCCTACACACAGCGCAGGGGAGGACGTACACGCCGCGGTCGCTGGACCTCTCCGGACCAACACCCAGCGAGACCCACGGGGCAGACCATCATGCCGTGGGTGCATCTTGCACGTGTCCACCTTGGGCAGCGTCCCCACGGCCTTGGGGAGCACTCAGCCCAAGGCAAGAGCACATTAAGAACACACAAAAGCCCCCAGCACTGACCCATTACACTGCTTTTCTCGACACAGGGTGATTTTTCCACCTGGAAACTGTACCCTGATTCATTGCCCACAAGATGATGCCAAACGTACTTCCTTAACTCACAGTCACAAAAACCGCTGCTCGGAAATACAGAAATACATATCTTCTAAAATAATTTGCTTTGAAAGGGATGTAGTCCAACTGACAAGTAAAACCACAGATCCCACACACAAGGGAAAACTGAGCTTGCAAGCAAATATTAGCTCTTGCCTAAGGCACATCTGAGTGGCAGAGCAGCCCCGTGGCCTCAGAGCTAGGAACGATCAGCATCTCATGTCTAGCCCTCACATCACTTTTTCTAAATGCAGATTTATTTTATTTATTTTCTAAGAAAATCCACAGCAATGCCACTACGGAGAGGGGACGGGATTTCAGCTCAGCGATCAGACTGAGAGCCTCCGATCTTTTGAATAAGAAGGGGTCCCTCGCGCGCCATGGATCCCGTCGGAGAGGCACCCAGTTCTCTGCAGCTCCTGGGCCCGTAGACAGCCACTGTGGTCCCTGGGGGTCTCCAACGAAACATGTCACGTTTCGTAGGACAGAGCTGTCTGCTTCGCCGCCCGCTGCCTCGATGACGGGCGGGAAAGCAGATCCTGCCTCATGCCTCCACATCACTTATCACTACGTGCAATTTAACGGGCAGCTCTGGAGCAGAGATAGGGACCCCAGAGGCTTCTCTTTGAGTGTGAAATAACTCAGATGAACTTGAACAGACTCGTCTCCTCGTCAGCAAGAGGTGGCGTGGGAGCAGGTCAGACTTTTAAGGTCAGAAGGGACCATGTGCTCCCGCGCCTGCGTGGCACAGAGACCCCCTCGCGGGGGCCCAGCCAGCGATATCTGTGATCTGAAAAGGTTGCTAGAGGCCCAAAACAAGGAAATAAGTTAAACCAGACCCAGAGATGGACCGACAGTCTTCCCAGCCTGAGCCCATCAGCCAAGGGCAGGTGAGCCACAGGAGGACATGCTGCAGGATCACACAGAGATTTGGAAATCACCTCGGAGGTACCAGCAGGAAAGGTGAAAAATGTGGCATAAAGTGGAAAAGGACGCGGACACGAGGACAGAGGAACGGCAGCACACAGGGGTTACAAGCACCGGGCTGGGGCAAAGGGACTTGCTTTTAAACCGAGCATCCTGAGGTGCGTTGCCCCTGGACAGCAGCTCACCCCGCGCTGCAGAGGGACGACAGGGCGAGACCCCGGAGCAGGGCGCAGGAGAGGGGTCTTCACACCAGCCCGGGCCGAACCCAACCTGGCAGGGCCCCCACGAGCCCCAGATGTGCCTCCTCTCCGTGCCACCTCCCAGTGCACTTACATCTGCTGGCATCCACATATAACCCAAATCCCTGCCAGTCTGCCAGCAGAGAGGAGGCATTTGTGTGACAAGATTATGGAGATTAGTTCCGTTAGCATAAGCAGCTCCTGGGCTGGCCCTAATCCAGAGGGACATATGCAGCCCACATGCCACCGCTCATTGTCTTCCCTGGGCTGCCCTGAAGGACCCGTGTGAGCTGGAGGAGACGATTTTCACCAGTGTCTCTATGTCAGGGTGGGCACTGCGTGCCAGCGGGGACCCCGCAAATGCTCCCAGTTCAGCCCAGCCCCTGCTAACGGGATGGCCGCACTGGGATGGCTCTTTCTGCTCCCACGGCTGCCTCTCAGCCCAGTGGTTGCTCTAACGTGAGCACAGGGTCCTCAGGGCAGAGTTTGCCCTCTGTGCTGTTCAGCACAGCCTCTCCAGTGCTTTGTACAGCAAAGGCAGTGCTAGCTACCTAAAAACGCCCCACATACATGACAGCAGCTTCTCTCTGCAGGTTTCCATACAAACCTGGGCAGTTACGCATCCCAAATGGAACAGCTTTTTACACCCCACTGCTTGACTTTCACCTGCGGAAGGCTCGTTCTTGGGAGCCCAACTTACCTGCGAGCAGAGCCCAAAGCAAAGCGCTGAAGGGCTCACGGGGATCGGCTGCAGGGCGAGCAGAGACCCGGTCCTCACCCCTCCACAGCAGCACAGTTCCTCCCTGCTAGGAGTGAAGACCAGCACTGCTGGAGGGAAGCTTCTCCCATGGCAATTAACAGCATTAATTGCTAATAATCAGCAGATAGGCCTCATTGAACCCCAGGCACCCAGGTGTGCAAGCAACGAGCGCTGCCTGTCCTGCCTGCAGGGAGGGGGGAAAGGGGAGTGCAACCCATGAGAAGATAAAAATCGTGTGATCTCCTGAACCTCATGAAAAGGTGGCTGAGAGAGGTTGTGAGCGATGCCTCAGCGTAAGGCACAGAGCAGCCAAAGAGCTGGTGAGGCTGAGGGTCAGCACTGGTGCAAAGAGCCGCAGCTGGGGCGCAGGGACCCCCGCAGCCCCCGCTCTGGGCACGGCCGGGGTCAGGGCTTGGGGTGGCAAGACAAGAGGCTGGCGGTGGCTCACCCCGAGCCTCCCACGCTGCTGGCTCAGCCCTCGCCTCTCCCCCTTGCCTTCCCGCGCAGGTGCCGGTGGCAGCGGGGCGCTGACGGGGCTTTATCTGGGTTTCTGCATGTGGTGGAAAAACACTTGGGCCACCAAGCAACAGGCTAAAAGTGCCCGGGGTCAGGCCGAGCAGCTGCTGGGGGCCGTGCTGGAAGGGCTTTGCTCTGAAACCGCCGTATCTGCCCCGGCGTGCTTAAACCAATAACACGAGATTACATTGCAGCAGGCTGGGACCTGGCATGCAGTGCAAGCCAGAAATAAAACTGTTTGTGTAGCAACTGAAAAAATAGCAACAGGAGCTAGATGAGGTGTATCTCTCTCTCTTTTTTTTTTTTTTTTGAGGCCAGAAATATTCATTTATTTGGGTGGAAGATATTTGTTTACATTTTAAAGGGGTTTTGCTCGGGATGTGAGCTCCCCAGGCTGTGCCCCCGAGCCTCCACATCCTGCAGTTGGCAGCGGGGTGTTTCCATGCAGGTCTGGGACTCCCTGGCCCCAGCAACATCTGCATTGCCCTTTCATGTGCCACAGGCTTTTGGACACAGGTGTACGCTGAGAGACGCTGGATACAGCACAAAACAGAGCTAGCAGGATGCAGATACAGGCTTGAACCAGGCTGTACCCCGACGTTTGGAAGACATCACCTACATTGCTGCGTGCTAGTCCCTTTCCAGCTGTTATCCCCACCTTACGGACAGGGAAAGGGAGTCAGAGAAGTGACTTGGACCTCTTCAGACGGACTTCAGGCTCGGGACCAAGCACTGTGCCAACGCACCCCCTGCGGTGGCAGGATCCGGGTGGAAGGAGCAAGCTCCACGGCAGGCAGGCAGAAAATAAGGCAGATGGTCTGATAAATGAGTCCAAACCAGTTATATACAAAATAAGAAAATAACCGTCCTACAAGCGTAGGGCCCCCCTGCTCTGCTGCTCAGGGCAGCTCTCCCAGGGCTGCGGTTTCCTGCGTGAGCTGCAGACGGGCGAGCGAAGCACAAGATCACCCCACGGCTGCGGGCAGAGCAGGGACAAACCTCCCACCTCTCACGCCTGCCATCCCCGCTGCTGGCGCAGGGATGCTTAATCCCTCAGCAGTGCCACGTAGGAAGAACTCTGCAAATGGCATCAAGGAGGTTAGAGACCGGGAAAGGAAGGGGGGAGCATGCCTGAAATTAGGTCCAGCAAAGCTGCATTTGTTGTGGCCCTATGGGAAAGTTAAGCATCTTTCTGTAACGCTGCCAGTTCATAGAAAGGGCCGTGGAGCGAGACCAGAACCTGCGAAAGCATTTCATAAAGGCTGTCTTATCCGCTATGTGTAATTAGACCTAACGGTGTGAACGATGCATGAAGTTCTGGTTTTAGTTTAATAGAAAAAAAAAAAAAATCAAAGAATATTTATAAAGCTTTGTGTCATTCTTGTGCATTTCCCATCACATGGGGATGTGTCAAAGGATCATGCTTAGTCCTGCAAGGGCTAAAGAGGGGTCTGGAAATAGTTATAGCAAAGCACGTGATCCCACTAGATAGGGGAAAAGAAGAAGAAAATCCAACTTGGAGGTCTTGGCTTTCTCTTACCCTCCTGCCATTTTATTGCTTCTCCTAAAAGCACCACCAGTGTCCCACACAGTGAGAAATAAGACGATGAGGGAGGTAAAATGCTGCTGCACATGTAACTGCAGCCGGAATGTGTAACCAAGCCCTCGGTGCCTCAGCTCCACGCAATTGTCGCTGCAAAAACATCCTGAATCAGCACCTGCTGGCTGGAAAATGAAAGCCGGGCTGTTTGCTCCCCTCTTGCACCTCCCAAAATAACCAGTGGCTTCCCTATACTCGCCCCTCCCAAACACACACACTCCCACCTTTCCCAGCAATTTAGTCACCAGCGGGAGCCGCAGCCGGCACAGCCGGTGTGCCCGTCCCGGTCCTCCCTGTGCCCCTAGAAGTGACCGGATTAAAGAGGCATTTTTGAAGATCACCGGGGTGTAAGTGTTTGGAAAGTGTTGGAAAATGCAGTTGCCCCCTCCCAGTGCCCGGGCTCCCGTGCGGAGGCTGGGCGGTGCTGCGGGGCACCTCCAGCAAAGAGGCAAAAAAGTCTTAAACCACCCCTGTTGTTTCCACATTTATCTACATCTAAAGAAGAAATTAAGCACCTAAATCCTATCGGCATGGAGCAAAAGGTGAGCAGCACATTTCTTCAGGCACTTTCAGAAGCCCAAGACTGGAGGCAGCGGCCGAGGAGCTGCATGAGCCCTGGGGGCTGCCCATCTCCAGCCCCTTTCTATCCCACGTCAGACAAGAGCTGGCAGCATCGACCAAACTACGCCAAAGGCTTGTTACTCCCTGAGCTCTGCAAAGGCCAACAGCAATGAAGGGAATTGTGAAGGGGATATACAGGGGATATACAGCTCATGTCTCAGAGATTCAGCCTCAGACAAAAAAATATCCCTCTCTGCTTGCTTGCCCATATTTATTCTATGCTTATGGCTTTGAGAGCAGAGAACTTCTGGTGTAAATTACTTGCATGACCTTTCCTGTTTGACAACTTTGCAGCAGGCTGCCCACACCTCAAATATAATTTCATTTATGCCATCCATCACCAACACCTGCTGGAGAGACTGGCAGCTTCCATCATTAACTTTATTGGTGCTACTGTCACCCAACGTTGTGGCAGTGGCTGGGCAGAAGATGGGCACGCGTGCAGGCTCAGAAGGTGTTACTGCATTGCACAGCCCTGGGTGGTGCAGGACATGAATGAGGACCTTGGGCATTATCGGTCAGACCTGTGATAGCATTCAGTAAAATACTTCTTTTGTCCTCTCCTTCTCATCCTTTGCCCACGCCAGAATGAGCAGCACGAGCTGCTGAGGCTCCTGCCGAGCGTGGCAGGGTGGAAATCCTATTTTTCCAATTCTTTTTCCTGCCCTGCAAGATCTTCTTCCACGTGGCCGCCCACGGCACAGCCCTCGAAGGCCACCAGCCGAGTGCAACGCCCAGCTCTCCCAGCTCCTTCTTGGTTATGACTTCTTGCATTTCCAGGGACGCATGTCCACAGCGGCCTCCCCGCAGCCAGAAAACCGCCCAGGGCAAGAACTGGCTGCATTATTTCTCGCCTGGCAGTCCCCTTGCTCAACAGCACCCTTCCCTAACACAGCGCATCCGAGGTATTCTCACAATGCAATTAAAATCGTGAAGAACTTCATATTAAATTTAACCTGTTTTAAAAACAATGTCGCTGGTCTTTACAACAGCCTCCAACAGTAAATTCTGTGGGCTAATCAGGCACGTACTTTATTTCTTTCAATCCCTTCTCAGCTATGCTTAATTACACTTAATTATTATAATCATGGTCTCTGCCTTCCTACCTACAACCCACTTGCCCAGGAAAACAATTCTCTCCGATACGCCTCTCCTCCGCTTGTAAAGCCAAATATCAGAGTTTCTGAGCTAGGGGGAGGAATGCAAATCCTTACATGGCTCCACTCCTCAGCAAGAGGCTGGGGCTGACTCTCTGTCATCTTTAGAAAGCTCCTCTCAGCAGTTAAGAACGGGCAGACTTAATTCAGGCAACTATTTCATCCCCGCAGACAAAGCAAACAAGCTGAAGCACACTTAAGGGACCGTTCATTTAAACCCCCGTCGCAAGAGGCGAGGGAAAAGCTGTGGAGTGCTCATGCCGATGACCCCATCTCCCTGCAGTTCTGCACTGAAGCCGAGGGCCAGATGCCAAACCCTCCTTCGAATCCTTATAAGTTCAGACTTCACAGATGCCTTGAGGCACAGATTGCTGCTGCTGCTGGCTGCAACTGCATCAAGTACATCCCTAAACATTTATTATGTCTGTATAAACACTGGGGAGAGACAGAGATGGTACCACAGAAAAACATTTAGTGTACGTCGTTATGTGCTTTGTTCAAAGAACACGCATTCACGTGAAGAAAACAATCTTCAGAGGAAAAGACATTTCTGAGCATCTGTGCATGTGGCTGTCCTAAAAAGCCTTTGTAAAGCCCGTTAGGCTAATTTGACAAGAGGAAAGAAAAACCCAACGCTGCCTACCATTCATTCATCGTCTGTGCAGCAAAGAACTTAGTTTATAAAAAGGATTAGATGAATCATACGAAGACCAGCACTAGCTTGCTAGCTGATGCTTAAAGAAAACCTAATTATGGGCAAAATTCACCTCTTCGGTCCACGCAGCCTTGAGCCACACACTGACCCACACCCGTAAGAACAGTGTGTGCGTGCAAGAATCGAAAACAGAGCTCAGAAAGACTCCCCATGCAGACTGACGTCTCATTGATACCTCCCATTCCGGCAGACAACTTACTCGAGGGCTACCCTAAGAGCCTGCCAGGCAGCTCATCGTCGGCAGCGCAAGCAGGAGGGGCAGCGCAGACCAGCCCCAGTAGCTTGAACAAGCTCCTTGTCACTGGACACAGAGCAGCCTCGCCTCTTCGAGGGCAAGTTTACAAACACCCTTCCCCTTCGTTCCAGCCCAGCGAGCGTAAGGACTGCTGGCAGATTTAGCTTAGCAGCCGCTGCTGTGTTCAGTACTGTCTTGTAACCCTGCGTACGCAGCAGGTTCACGCGCAGCGCTCCTCTGGAAGGGAGAGCATGGCAACATCCTGCACACGGTGAGTCCAGGCACCATTAGTCATTTATACCATTACTGTTACTAGAAGATACGTCCAAAGCCTTCAGTCTGGTAATTTTGAGGCCCTTTGGAATGGCCCTAGGAAGTTCCTGGCTCTTATTTTCAGAAAAATCAGGTCGCTTTAAAACGTACCAAGCAGAAGACCCAAATCTGAAGCTCCAGAACAGCTAGCCGCCATTGAAGTGTCTTGGCTTACAAGTGTAAATTAGACAGGCGGCTTAAAAAAAGCCCTCAGCCTGTGTCTTTAAAATGTCAGTAGGCAGAAATTAAACTGGACAAATCTGTGCTAAGCAACAACTCACCGGCTAGACTGATGCAACTGCTTTTTAAAGCACTTCGTGCTAAATGAATCTGCTATGTGGAATGGCATCACCCTCTTACTATGCAAAGGTTGAAAAGTTAAACCCAGCGAACCAAATGGAATATTGCTAAGCGCAAATAAAGCTCTTCTTCTGCCTGTCAAAATGATTCAAGAATCTCCTGATTAATTTTTCCTTCAAGAAACCACGTTAATTAACGAATGGCAATAATGGATGGAAAATACCACATGAGCAACAACGGGCCAGGCTCCAGGCTTCTGCCTCACGATCCAACTCTTTGTGCAGAGGTGCAGATTTTATACTGACATCCCTCAGCATAATTTAGACAGGCAGAATTACGTGAATACAGCTCCAGTATCGATTCCCCAGTTCCTTAGCTGGCATTAAACAGCGCCTCACGCTACAGCGCACTGTGCAGCTCCAAACAGCAGAATTTGTGATACAATACCTTATCATATTACATCGACAAACATTACAGCGTGGCAAGATAAGCCTATTTTTTTTAAAATGAGGTGCTGTGCCTGAGCAAATGCCACTCAGTCATACAAAATCCTCGTAGAGACTGCCCCATGAAAATCGGTAACCGTAGTGCAGTCACAGTGCCTGCAGGCTACATAGCTACACGTACGTATATACATACACTATAAACAAAGACATCCAAAGAACACTTAAGTGTCTGCATGTACATATTTTGTTACTGTTTTCAGATTGTAAACTTTTTTTCAACAAACATCTGCCATTCACCCATATTAAAATGAGGAAAAAAGTCACTCGGTGGTGCCTGCAAACTTTCTGCATGTAACGTGTTGTTTAATCATACAGGTCATAGCTAGAGACCTTTTTATTGCAGCATGATTTCATCTTCAAACTATTCCAATATCCACTTGTGTACAGTAGGTTACCCATTTATAGGTTTCTAATAAAAGCAAATCTTCCTTAAGTGGCTATTACTGGATTTCTCCTTTCAGCCTAGGGATAAGCAGGATTCTGGGCTTTAAAAAGATCTCTAGCGGGCTGAGTAAGAAAGTGACAACTGAAGAATGTCATGGCAAAACTTCGGTATGTCCTAATTACAGCACCGTTAACGAGAAGAACATTTGTCAGACCAGAGCATTCATCACGTTTAGCATAGACACACTGAAATCACCCATTCACGTGGAGTCTGAAAATTTTCTGCTGATCTCTAGTTAGATTCCACGGAAGGTAGTGTCTGGCAATACAAGGTAAGGCACACCATCTGGAAATAATTAATACTTTGGTTTTTCTTAATCAAGTACTTCTTTTAGGAATTTGCACAGTCTGTTGCTAAAGAAAATTATGTATTTATTTTCTTTTAAAAATGAACCGAAATACAGCTTTAGGAAATATGTGTTCATTACATTTAGATACATAGTTTGAGACTGACTGACTTCCAAAGCGTTCCTTCACAGAGTTATATTCACGTGCACCTTGTATGTTTTCTACATTCTCCACCATATTACACCTCATCACAACATTTATAATAAAAAGGCTAACCTGTAAATTCTTTAGACACTGACATTTAGCATGAACATCTGCAACGTATAAGAAACCCTGAATAGTAATTTGATTGCACCGAGACAGATGTAGGCTGGTCAAATAATAAGGCACAGTACTATGTATAGGGAACATGGGTTACTCTTTTAGCAACACAGGCTTACTGACCTAGTTAGCCCGTCGGCAAGAGCTGTATTTGGATTAAAGTCACCGCACCCTCCGAGTGCGGGGACAGCGTTCACCTATCCAAGACTGCTCTGATGACCCAAGGATTTTACATGTTAGTGGGAGCTAAAAAATTGTAAGGTAGCAGTGGAGTTTTAGAACACACAAGGGCTCTTTCATGGGAAGGATGAAGTGTATACATGTCCCCAAACCCTTATCAAACTACAACGAAGACAAACAAAAAACCCCTCCAAAAACCCCACCATCAAGTGGTATCCGTGATAAACACGAAATATAAAAACAAAACTGCCAGGTACCCACAGCTCCGAGTGCTCAAGACATGCAAAAGCTGCAGGTCTTTTCATTAAGGAAAAGTCTGCCAGCGCAGTTTGTTTTGAATCTCAGCTGGGTACCGCAGAGAAGTACCGCAGATCTTTCCATATTATTTTGGCTCTCCACTTCCACAACAGTATTAAACTTTGGCAGGCAGGGGATTTGTATCAATCATTTCAGCAGAGATCTCTGGGTGCAGAATCAGCCTTTTGCTTGTATGGCTAGGATTAGCAAGACATTGCTGAGATCATCATGTATATGTTTCACAGCCAAAACAGCTATTAGTATTAAACAAGGAAAAAAAAAAAAAAGAGGAGCTGTAGCCTGCAGTGAATATCTCTTTAAAAAGGACCCTAGGTTTATTTCGGAGGTAGTTTTAAAGAGGATGACCATTGCAAAGAACCTCTACTGAGAAATTGGTGCTTAAAAAGTTTTCAACTGCATGGAAGTCCTAACAGGTCACGACGATTGTAAACAATTTCAGACTGAGCAACACACTCACTCTTCCACAAAAGTCACCTTAAAGCTTCCCAGTTAGCCTGTTGTGAATTCTTAGGTTAGACAACTGGAGTTCCTATTCAAGCTGGATGGGAAGGATAAAAAACTCTAGCGAAGAGTATCTGTTGTACGCAGATCATCTCTATAATCAGGTCACTGTTGTGAAACGAGCTTCACGTTCAGCAGTTGGCCTTAGTTAAGATCAAACCTGTAAAGAACTAAACGCAGCCTGGGCGGGTGTCTGTCTGTGGTACCATGTTCCGCAGGGAAGAATAATACTTCACTGTCCCACTGAGTCCAAACAAAAACAAGTTTCTCCTTGCAACTTGGACAGGCAGGCAATATTTGGACCCCCGTGTAAAAGCAACGTGTATCTGTCGGATGTGATGCTCATGCCTTGTCATTGGTTTAGCAATATTTTTATATAAACGAAACAGGTAAAAACACAGACAATAAACAGAGCATGTTATTTACAATACAGAGACTAACAGTGCAGTAAAACAGAGGGAACGCTATAAGGAACATTTTAAAACAAGTTTAAGTGACTTTTATAAATGTGATGTCTGTTTTGCTGTAAACCCAAGTAATTTGCATTTGTTTTGTGCTAACTTCCTAGGAGAACACGATTGAAGTTCCAGTGGAATCTCACTAGTGCTGGCAGATTAACAAACTCGCAAAGCAAAGAATTACACAAAAATAAAAGCAGTTCTGTTAATCTATTTAGACAAGTTTAGGTTTAGACTACTTTTACCATTCTAACCAGTATCACAACTAATGAAAATGATGGATTTGGGGCGATTTCAGACCTCACTAGTGTTTAGCTTTCCAAAGAATAAAGTGTGAATTTGGGATTCGACTGTATGTCAGTGAAGACAGCCACTGTGAGCGTCACCACCCTTTATAAACGACACCGTCCAACAACGCAGCCCGTGGTCCAACCCTCCACGCGTGGCTGCGGGCAACTCCTCTGCTAATTCACAGGGAACTCTACAAGCCAAGTGTTTACTGGGACGATTCCTCAGCTCTCTCCCAGATACGAGATTTATTAGCTCACTTGCAGGGCTCTCCCAGTTTGGGAATACTGGGCACACTATTCACTGAAAGCAAACATTTTATAAACAAAACGGGGCTTAGTAATTGGAAACACCACCACGATATTCTCGGCTGTATTCCCTGGGTTATGAAGAAGTCCGTTTCGATACAGTAAAAATCTTCTGAGGCTGCTTCCTTTTCCTTCTCACCTACTATGACTATATAGACGAGAGCCCCAAATTAGCAAGACAGTTAACTATGCACTTGGTATTTTAAAATATAGTAGTCCCAAGTAAGCAAGATCCAGTCTCAAACACACACAACTCATAACAGGCACCTTGTGCAGTCAGGTCACGCTGAACACATTTTCCAGATAAAAAGCAATGTTCTTGCCAGCTAATTACTTTTATCTGCAGTTTTACAGCACCAGCCTTAAGTGAGATTATTGTGTGTACACCAGAGGCTGTTGCATTAGAAGTTACCTCATAGTAACCAGGTCCCAGAAATCACAGGAGAATGATTACTCTACATTTGGCATCTTATAGATGAAAATGGTTTAGAACCAAGGTACTGCTCTGTGTTCCCAAGAGAAGACCTGTTTGTGCAGCTCCTAGCACGCCAACACTCTACTGTCTTCTGCCAGGCTCCAGACACTACCATCGCTTTACAGCCTCTATATAAAGTGCTTTGCTATGCATCTTTCCTAACAAGCTATTGCTCCTGAAACATTCCTTTCTCCTCACTCACCAGGTATATTTTGTAAAAAAAAAAAATGTATAGGATAAAGGGCAGAGGAGGAAGAAGTTCTTTCTGGCTTCTGAAAACGTGCCACATCTGTTAGAGAGATTCTACTAAAATCAATGGTGTCTTCTGCCACTTCCTCCAAAAATCCACTTCCCTGATTCTCCATTCAGATAAAACTTCACTCAGCTGAGCCAAATAAAAAATACCAGTCATGCATTATTATGAAGTGATCCATGAACATACCATGCACGCTGGTGTTACTTGTAGCTGCACGGATAAAGGCTAGACTGTTATTTTAATATTATTACTAAGCTTATTGAATTTACACGTGTAAAACAAAAGAACTCAGAAAAGCTACATACACGAGAACCTCAGTTTAAACAACAGTCCTGGAAAGTTTGGAGCTTTGGCTCTGTCTTTTTGACCTTTTTATACAGGCCTCCACCCAGCATTTCACCAGTGCTGTAATTAAACAGAGCAGAGGAGAAAATGCAGCCCCATCTTCTCAGAGGGAGGGTCTTGTATTGACCACGTGGTCACCTTTTCTTAAAAATCACCCTGAAATTCCTTTGTTTGTATACTGAGAGTCTCCTTGTTTTAACATTAAAAGCCTGCTACAGAGAAACTCATTAAATTTAAAACCTTCTGTTCATAAAAGCTCCGAATGGCATTTAAAATTGTGTTCAGGCACCTGGCAAGAGATCAGATGTTTCTGCAAAGGGACTCGGGCCATGTGGCTGCAAGAAATAACAACCCGAACGAGTTGTGCTGTTGTCATTACAGGTCACACCACCTTTTCATGTTCTTGGAAGATAAAGGAAGAGGAAATAAAAGCTCACGTATTTCAAGAATGAGAAAACGTAGGCATCTCTCTCTCAAAGACCTGAAGGAATACGATTAGAAATAATAAAGCAATTCTTCCCATAATGTATTTTGATTTGGATCCACCAGTTCTTGCACCTTATCAATCTCCCCTGATATTTTACAAATTATGCTTAGATTTCAGAGCACGCTTCCAATCATTAGGTGTGCCCCCTCGCCCCCATTTTCTAGTTACAGTCCTGGGCCCCCTGATAGGGGTGGCACGTTTGCTTTTTATTAAGAGAGCTCCATGTAATTCAATGGAATTCACTCTACACACAAAAAAAGAAATTTTTAAAATGACCAGAATCTCAAACATGTATATAAAACATGCTCTTTAAGCTCAACATTTTTGTTTTGGGAACAACACAGGAAAACAAACACACACGCACACATCTGGCAGAACTGACGATTTCCATTTGAGCTCCAAAGAAACCTATGACTGATTCATTAGCCCTGAACAAACTGGCCCACACTTGTGACAGGCCAGTCCTGATCTTGAATTCCCCTACCAGCTTTCTATAGACTTTTAAGGGAAATAGCAAGTGTACGGAAGTTAGTAGTTTTATTTAGATATATCCTGTGTTCCATGGCATTTCTATGCTCCTTTGGGGAAAAAAAAACCCAAAACAAAAATCAGACGATAAAATTTCAACACCAAATTCCTTTGGTGTCTACATTCCATGGTATTTTTAAAAATCTCAGTCAGGATAGATAAGGGAAAAGCAGCGCAGAGAAATCAAATTCTTCAAACAGAAGTTAGCAATTTGCAAGTAAGTTCCTAATGCATTACATTAACACATTTGTGCTTTTGACATTAGATGTAAAAACTGTCCCCAGAATAAAAAGAGTTCAGTTGGAGATTAACTGAAAATACATATTTTAAATCAATTTCCCTTGCTGTCTTAAGCAAAAGGATCTGTTAAACCGTCCTGATAAGAAATAGTCTGATTTCTAAAACAGCATTATTAAATAGCACGTCTGCCAAACTGTCGTTTTACTCAACAGCTGAGCTGACCTACCCAGTGATGTAATATGCACCACATTGTGAGTGAAACAATCGGATAAAAGTTAGCCCTTTAAATGTGTACATGTTGACTGAACTTTTTATATTCAAGATTTAGCCTCTAATAAAAAGTAAATCCATTAAAAACCTCTGCATTTAGCTTCCTTACACATTATTAGCAAACAATTAAAATACAAGGTACGTATTCTGGAAATACATAGTTCTCTATTAGCTGACCAGTTTGGGCAGCACAGTACATAGAGGTATACTGCCATTGGAGTCGGACGTTAAGTTAGCCCTCAGCTTGTTCGCTACTCCAACTACAGGAGGCAACTTGGAACCTATTCCTGTGAGAGAACTTGTATAGCTAGAAATCCGTTTATTGGAGGTTTTATCAGTGCTGGGTGGTTTGGGCATTCGTTTACAAATCCAAGGGTGCCTTAAAGCTTGACTCGGAGTCATGCGTACAGAAGGATCCCAGCTGAGACATTCTTTTAAGAACTCTATAAACAAGGGATCGTCACAGCCTTTCAGTGCTGTCACCCAGTCTTTGTTCCCTGGAGCGCCTCGTATTTTACCCCGGCGCGATCGACTCCCATTAAGGGTCACTCTTCCGTCTGCGTGCATAGTCACAGTGCAGTAGCGAGGATGACCCTTAGAGCTGATGAAGTTCTTGGCTCGCTTGGATTGATCCAAAAGCTTCTGAGGTGGGACTCCAAGAAGTTCCATCATACAAGCCAGTTGGTCTCCTTCATCCTCTCCAGGAAAAAGAGGGTAGCCAGTCAACAGCTCCACCAGAATACAGCCAAAACTCCACATGTCTATGGGCATCCCATAGCGACTGCCCAGAATTACCTCTGGCGCCCGATAAAATCGAGACTGAATATATGTGTAGACTCTTTGGTGCTCAAAACAGCTGGACCCAAAATCTATAACCTTGATTCCACTCCTCCCTTGCTGTTTTAGGAGGATATTTTCCGGCTTCAAGTCACAGTGTATGATTTTGTTTCTATAAAGGGCATCCAAGCACTGCAGTATAGAGTGAGCAAACTTGCGCACCAGTTGGATACTGAAGCCCTGAAACTTATTTCTTTTAATCAGCTCATACAGGTTCATACTCAAGAGTTCAAAGGTCATACAGATGTGGTTCCGAAAGGTGAAGCTTTCCAGCATGTGAATAACATTCATACTGCCCGTTTTATCCTGCTTCTTCAGATGCTCCAGAATCCGGATTTCTTCTGCTGCTTGGCGATGGAATCTCTTTTCATTGCGAACCATCTTTAAGGCTAAGTGTTGGTGGAGTTTGTGATCGTAGACTTTAGCAACTTGTCCAAAACTGCCCTTGCCAATGATTTTGAGTACTTCATACCGGTAAGCAAGATGGTCATGGGGCACGTGAATGTAGCTGCCTTGGTCGTCATCATAACCTCCATTGTTGGGACCACCAATAACTCCTTGCCTCTTTTTTGCAGCTGGACCCACAAAGTAAATTTCAGAAAAATTAAATATCTCTTGCTGCTCATAAGCAGATAACTGATGTTTGTACTGTTTGACAGCTTGCTCTGGAGCTTGGGAAATGGCTTTATGTGCTTTTGAGGAACTACCACCACCTTTAGAAGTGCTTATGCTCTCTATACTTTTATCTTTTGTCAGGGAAGGAAGAGATCTTTCTGAACCAGTAATTCCTGCAGACTGAAGAGTGCTACTCCTTCTGTTGCCAGAGTCCTCAAATAATTGCTCCACTTTGACCTGACTTCCAGTCAGAGGGTGATCCTTCATTGCGAGTTTGTTGCTAGAAACCTACAGATGGAAAAACAAAAAAAATAAGCTTTACTTTATCTTTTAAAGCACGGACTAAGAATAAAATCAATACCACGTAAAACAAAAACAGCAACATTGACAGGTTTTGCATTTCTGTGAGGAACAAATACAAAATACAAAAACGCTAAACTAACTCAAGTTACAAGCATAGTTATAGAAGGGTACACAAAGAGAATGCAGCTTACTGAAACAAGCACTTGCACAAACGTAGTGTGTTTTTAAGTCCATAAAGGGTAAACCCTAGAGAGTCAAACGCTCAAACAAGGACACAATACCTATCTCCACCAGTATGCACGTAGTCAGCAAACAGCCGGGGGAACAGCTATGTTTAGCTTTAAATGTGGGTGCAGCAAACACAACCAACGACAGATGCAACTTGCACCTGTCTGAAACGTGCAACAGAACATGAATGTGCAGAGAAGCGTTAGCAATATTGCAAAGACAAGTGTGCCAAAGGAGACAAAGAAACAACAGCAAGTGGCATAAGGCTGGTGTAACCAAGCTGAACAAGGAGCAAAAGGATGACAGAGTGAGACAAGATAAACCATACTTTTTTTTTTTTAAATTGATGTTTTTTCTTTGAAGGGGAAAACATCATCATATCCACAACTCCTTTTAAAATCGTGATAGCTGCACAACTATCTTCAGACAGACCTGGAAGCTTTGAATAATCAAGAAGCTCTCTTACTCCAACTGTGTTGACAGTAGTCTGTAACCACTGCCTCTTACTGCCATATGTTAAAATATTTACATCTGAAATGAACTCACAGAAGGTGAGAAAAGCACTGTGAAATTTTTCAGGCTTGTCATTTTTACAAATTATTAAATGCTCAACTCCTGGAGTTCAGTTCCTTACTTGAACAGCAGTTATTCCCCTTTTCTACTCACTGACACTCCATGCTGAGAGACAGCAGAGAGGTGTTGTCTTATCCTGTGCAACACTGAAGAAGCCTTGACTAGAGTAGCAACATCTGTTTTCCATTTTGTCCTTTAATCTAAAAATAAAGATTTGAGACACATGCCAAACCGAATCCCTGAAAACCAAAATAACTACACAGGAATCAAACAAAAATTATAAATAAACCTGCAGATCCACAGCAATAAAACCAAATTCCTTTTTAGTTACATACAATCCAACATCTCGGCACAGACAGTAAATAAGGGAAGCGAACGTTCTTGCCAAAAACAACTACACACGCCTCTTAAGACTCTGTTTGTTGGTGCTGCCTTGAAATGTTTGCCCTTGTTCACAAGCCCTCAAAGATGGGCATTTCCTGCAAAAGTCAGTCCTTATCAGTGGTGACTAGGGGCCATCGGATATATCCTGCTAAGTTCCACTACTCTGAGTCCTATCGACCCAAAAATACAGTGTACTGTAAGAGACACGCCTTTCCAGAAAGTCTTAAATAAAAAAACAAAGCCCAACCCTGGTAACTTAGAATAAACGCCTTTTTTCTCGGAGTCTGGCTGAACCTCCGAGATAAGAATGACATATTTTCGGAACTGGCTACAAGACTGTTCAGTCCAGGAGACTCAAACAGTAAGTTTACAAATAAACAGAGAACATAAGCACAGAACAAGGTTCACACTTGTTTGTTTTCTGAAGTTTTCCAGGGGGGCAGGAGAGAGGGGGAAAAACCAAACCAAAACAAGGCTGTCCTTCTACAGTAGAAGTCTTATTTTCACCTTTGCAATCAAAACTCGATATCCTCCCTACACGGGTTTCAATTGTATGCACAACAGAAGCAGCTTTTTATCAGTGACTTAGAATGGACACGACTGCACCTTTGCAGACAGCCACCCTAACGCAGAACACTGCCATGGGAGTTTGTACCAGCAGGGCTCTGCGGAGCAGCCTTCTCTAGCTGGATAAATGAATTAAGCAAGCACCAAGACTTCAAAACGTGCTACTGTATTGCACAAATGTCTTTCAACTATTTGGTTTCGGAAAAATGGTGTTAACAGTCTGAATGTCATAAATTGTAGCAACATGATAAAAGTGTGAAAGCCTTGCAAACAGCGCTACATCTAAATATTCCCTATTCAGGAGCAATAGCAACTCTGCTAATGCTGTTTGTGGCAAACATTCTGTACCTTTGAATCCCTAAATAAACAAGGAATTCACGATTCTGTTTATCCCGGAACTATTTCTTAGTGAAGAAACTACAGCTTTAAATCTCAAACCCGACTCAACAGCCATTCAGTAGTAAGGACTACATTTTCATTCTTAGAGGACTACCAAAATCACTTGCCACATGACAGTCAGACACAAATATAGATCAATCCTAACTTGAACTCAGAAGAGCTGCACTTAAAGTCAGATGACTTCTGGGAACATCAGCTTTCTTTCAACAGCTTTCTTTTACAAATCACAGGCTGCACAGGTTTTGTTTTATCGATAAAGTGCTATTAGCAGCCAAGAAATTAGACAGACAACACAAGTGGCACCCTGTTGAAGATCTTCACGTATTTACAAAACTTCATATTAATTGAGAAGGAAACAGTTAACCCAGTTCCTATACAGGTGGTTTTGCAAAAGTGCATCAGTTATTTTCTGAATACTGAATTAAACAAACTGAACTAAAAGCATGTATTCTCAAAGCAGAGACATTTATGTTCTCTTATAGCGAAGATGAAAAGAATGGACAGCTGCAGACCTCAGAAGTTTTCAATTCTCATGTAACATTACACTGTAATACAAAAATCTTGCAAGAAGGAAACCAAATATCACTTAATTCCAGATACTTTCCCATTAAAATTGAGCATCATGATTTTCATCCTTGCATGCTTCATCTCAGTTCCTGCTCGCAAGATGCCACTAAGGTGGTATTTTTTGATGTGTCATTACGGCAAAACTAGGCATTTTATAATCCTTAATCTTGCCTTAAGAAGTTAACAGGCTTGATGGACAAAATACAGATGAAAAATAAGATACACCAGGGAAACTAAATATTCATGGAGTTATATTTGTATTTAACTAGATAGTTCCATCCTATGGATTCCTGTTCAGTTATGAACACTACTCTTCAAACTCTACTACTCAACAAATCTCTACATTTCTTCTGCTATCCCTCAACATTGCCAAAAAGGGAAAACACAGACCCATGCTACTGAGTTTGCTCAGTGAACAGCACAGACCACATTAATTACTAATATCTGTTACAATAAATTCCCACAAGGTGATGATTTTCAAACGCATCTTACTCAGTGAAATGTCTATTTTCACATTTTAGAGAGCGGGTTTTTTTAAGCTCAAGCTCCTTCACTTCTGCCAGAATTCAACAAGAGCCAAAACACGTTTAAAAACCATATAAAGGTCAGATCACTGTACAGCTAAACACGACCACTACTGCTCAGTTGAATCGAGTTAGGGAAAGATCTCGTAACTCCACATCTGCTGAGGAAACACAGCACTTACAAAGAAGCACGTTAACACCTTCAGTCCATAAAGAGCTATTTTGCTAGCAAACGTAGTGGCAGATAATGCCA
Source organism: Aptenodytes patagonicus (assembly GCF_965638725.1). Classification (NCBI taxonomy): domain Eukaryota; kingdom Metazoa; phylum Chordata; class Aves; order Sphenisciformes; family Spheniscidae; genus Aptenodytes; species Aptenodytes patagonicus. The sequence continues at coordinate 2,488,723 of NC_134970.1, forward strand.
AAGTTTTCAGAGGAGAAAGATACTTTTGTAAGATGTTTGACAGCCATGCAAACCCACACTGCTCCTTCTGCTGTTCGTAAGTACGTATCTCTTGGAATTTTCACAAGGGAAACTAAAATGGAAACGTGCAAGAGTTAAAGCAAAGCACGTGTGGATTTACATCCTTATCAACATACAAGGTGACACACGGAACACTTCAACCATTTGTAAAATAACTTTCTTGATTAAAACATGAGCTGAGGATAGTAAGATAGGATTTCTGAGGCTGCCTAGCAAGTTCTGCACTGAACACAATACCACATCATTTTTATGCTTAGTAAAAGCAATAACGTTAATAAGCTACTACAAAGCTGCAACATCCCACTTTTTTAATTTATTCTCTACAGTGAGATGTCTAACTCCTTGACAGTTTTCGCTGCCACACAACACAACGCGGTGAAGACCCAGATAACTTTAAAATACTCACATTAGATCTTCCAAGGGAAGGAAGTCCTGAGGGGCTGTGTTCTTCATTTGTAGAGTCTTGGTACCTAATCTGATCTATCCTCATATAGGAGTCATATAATCCATCTCCAAACCTGGCTGGAAACATGCCATATACAAACCAGTTAGTCACAACAGTTCACGTTGATACAGACAGAGACAAATGCTGAAATGTATCTCACTTAGCACATTTTAGTCTGTGTCGTGGTTTAATCTCAGTCAGCAATTAAGCACCACACAGCCGCTCGCTCACTCCCCCCCACCCGGTGGGATGGGGGAGAGAATTGGAAGAGCACAAGTTAGAAAGACTCGTGGGTTGAGATAAAAACAGTTTAATAATTGAAATAAAATGATAATAATAATATGATAATAATAATAATAATACACAAAACAAGTGATGCACAGCACAATTGCTCACCACCCGCTGACCGATGCCCAGCCAGTCCCCGAGCAGCGGCCCCCCCGGCCAGCTTTTCCCAGTTTATGTACTGAGCATGACGTCACATGGTATGGAATGTCCCTTTGGCCAGTTTGGCTGTGCCCCCTCCCAGCTTCTTGTGCACCTCCAGCCTCCTCAGTCAGTAGAGCATGGGAAGCTGAAAAGTCCTTGGCTAGTGTAAGCATTACCTAGCAACAACTAAAACACCGGTGTGTTATCAACTTTGTTCTCATCCTAAATCCAAAACACTGTACCAGCCACTAGGAAGGAAATTAACTCTATCCCTGCCGAAACCAGGACAATATCCACCCCTTATTCTATACCATTTGCATCATGCTCAAGTCTCACATTTTCCAGTACATTTTCATTAATCACCACCCCCTTTTATATATATATATACACACATACACAGATATCATTCCCTTCATCTGTGGGCCATCCCTCTAAAATGTTCGGTGAGTTCATTTAGTCCATGACTTCGGGCTCCATCTGTCATAATAATCTTTCAGGGCAGGAAAAATGGAGATGGTATGTGGTGTTGGATTGTTTCAGGTTGAAGTCAGTTCTGGTACCATCATCACTGTGCTTTGCTTGGTTTCACTGAAGTTATTCTTCATTAATCTGGGTGATTCTTATTATAATAACATTAGTATGGCATATAATATTATTAGTATTATTAGTATATCTGTGTATTATTAGTATAACTATTATAACTATAATTAGTACTTAACATCACATAATTCAGATCATTGGCTATTCTCACCCAAAATCAAATCCCCTTGAGGCACACATCGGACTTCCCCATCCTTCCGCATTATCCACCAAGTGCACCCAGGTCCTTGAGCAAAAGCAATCCCACGGATGGGTCTGCCTCTGCCTGAGGCAGGAATAACCCAGACTGTCTTCCCCAGCATATTTTTTATGTGCACTACAGGGACTTTATTCCCATCTACAGTACGTAAAAGTTCTGACTGGGCAGGGCCTGCTCGATTGGCAGATCCCCGAGTGTTGACTAACCAGGTGGCCTTTGCTAAATGCGTATCCCAATGTTTGAATGTCCCACCACCCATTGCTCTCAGCGTAGTCTTTAACAGTCCATTGTATCGTTCAATTTTCCCAGAAGCTGGTGCATGATAGGGGATGTGATACACCCACTCAATGCCGTGCTCTTTGGCCCAGGTGTCTATGAGGTTGTTTCGGAAATGAGTCCCATTGTCTGACTCAATTCTTTCTGGGGTGCCATGTCGCCATAGGACTTGCTTTTCAAGGCCCAGGATAGTGTTCCGGGCAGTGGCATGGGGCACGGGATATGTTTCCAGCCATCCGGTGGTTGCCTCCACCATTGTAAGCACGTGGCGCTTGCCTTGGCGGGTTTGTGGGAGTGTGATATAATCGATCTGCCAGGCCTCCCCATATTTATATTTCAACCATCGTCCTCCATACCAAAAAGGCTTTAACCGTTTGGCTTGCTTGATTGCAGCACATGTTTCGCATTCATGGATAACCTGGGCTATAGTGTCCATGGTCAAGTCCACCCCTCGATCACGAGCCCATCTGTATGTTGCATCTCTTCCTTGGTGACCTGAGGTGTCATGGGCCCACCGAGCTAGAAATAATTCACCCTTATGTTGCCAGTCCAGATCCACCTGAGCCACTTCAATCTTAGCAGCCTGATCCACCTGCTGGTTGTTTTGATGTTCTTCAGTGGCCCGACTCTTGGGTACGTGAGCATCTACGTGACGGACTTTTACAACCAGGTTCTCCACCCGGGCAGCAATATCTTGCCACAATGCGGCAGCCCAGATGGGTTTGCCTCTGCGCTGCCAGTTGCTCTGCTTCCATTGCTGCAACCACCCCCACAGGGCATTTGCCACCATCCATGAGTCAGTATAGAGATAGAGCACTGGCCACTTTTCTCGGTCAGCAATGTCTAAAGCCAGCTGGATGGCCTTTACTTCTGCAAATTGGCTTGATTCACCTTCTCCTTCAGCCGTTTCTACAACTTGTCGCATAGGACTCCATACAGCAGCTTTCCACCTCCGATGTTTTCCCACAAGACGACAGGACCCATCAGTGAACAGGGCATATTGCTTCTCATTTTCTGGTAGTTCATTATACATTGGGGCCTCTTCAGCACGCGTTACCTCCTCCTCTGGCAATATTCCAAAATCTTTGCCCTCTGGCCAATCCATGATCACTTCCAGAATTCCTGGGCGACTGGGGTTTCCTATTCGAGCCCGTTGTGTGATTAGTGCGACCCACTTACTCCATGTAGCATCAGTTGCATGATGTGTACAGGGGACCCTCCCTCTGAACATCCAGCCCAGCACCGGCAGTCGGGGTGCCAGGAGGAGCTGTGCTTCAGTGCCGATCACTTCTGAAGCAGCTCGAACCCCTTCATATGCTGCTAATATCTCTTTTTCAGTTGGAGTATAGCGGGCCTCGGATCCTCTGTATCCCCGACTCCAAAACCCTAGGGGTCGACCTCGAGTCTCCCCTGGTGCTTTCTGCCAGAGGCTCCAGGTAGGGCCATTCTCCCCGGCTGCGGTATAGAGCACATTTTTTACATCTTGCCCTGCCCGGACTGGCCCCAGGGCTACTGCATGAACTATCTCCCGTTTAATTTGTTCAAAAGCTTGTCGTTGCTCAGGGCCCCATTTGAAATCGTTCTTCTTTCGGGTCACTTGATAGAGAGGGTTTACAATCAGACTGTAATTTGGAATGTGCATTCTCCAAAAACCCACCACGCCTAAGAAAGCTTGTGTTTCTTTTTTGCTAGTTGGTGGAGACATGGCTGTTATTTTGTTGATCACATCTATTGGGATCTGACGACGTCCATCTTGCCATTTTATTCCTAAAAACTGGATCTCCTGTGCAGGTCCCTTGACCTTACTTTGTTTTATGGCAAAACCGGCCTTCAGCAGGATTTGGACTATTTCCTTCCCTTTTTCAAAAACTTCTTCTGCTGTGTTGCCCCACACGATGATATCATCAATGTATTGCAGGTGTTCTGGAGCTCCACCCTGTTCTAATGCAGTCTGGATCAGTCCATGGCAAATGGTAGGGCTGTGTTTCCACCCCTGGGGCAGTCGGTTCCAGGTGTACTGAACGCCCCTCCAAGTGAAAGCAAACTGTGGCCTGCACTCTGCTGCCAAAGGGATTGAGAAAAATGCATTAGCAATATCAATTGTGGCATACCACTTGGCTGCCTTTGATTCCAATTCATATTGAAGTTCTAGCATGTCTGGCACAGCAGCACTCAGCGGTGGCGTGACTTCATTTAGGCCACGATAGTCTACTGTTAGTCTCCACTCTCCATTAGACTTCCGCACTGGCCATATGGGACTGTTAAAGGGTGAGTGGGTCTTGCTGATCACTCCTTGGCTCTCCAGTCGACGAATCAGCTCATGAATGGGAATCAGGGAGTCTCGGTTGGTGCGATATTGCCGCCGGTGCACTGTGGTGGTAGCGATTGGCACTTGTTGGTCTTCGACCTTCAGCAACCCCACAACAGAAGGGTCCTCCGAGAGACCAGGCAAGGTGGACAGCTGTTTAATCTCCTCCGTCTCCAAGGCAGCTATACCAAAAGCCCACCTGTACCCTTTTGGGTCCTTGAAATACCCTCTCCTGAGGTAGTCTATGCCAAGGATGCACGGAGCATCTGGGCCAGTCACAATGGGGTGCTTCTGCCACCCATTCCCAGTTAGACTCACTTCGGCTTCCAATACAGATAGCTGTTGGGATCCCCCCGTCACCCCAGAAATATAGATGGGTTCTGTTCCTATATATCTTGATGGCATTAGGGTACACTGTGCACCGGTGTCTACCAGAGCCTTATACTTCTGTGGGTCTGATGTGCCAGGCCACCGAATCCACACAGTCCAGTAAACCCGGTTGTCCCTTTTCCAATTGCTTTGTCAATGCCCCCTTCCCTAGAAAGGGATCCCAGCTGCTTGGCTTCCCTACCCTCTAATTCCAGGCTACTGGCCCCATTATCCCAGCATCGGAGCAGCCAGGTGACAATATGCTCACCTGGACGGCGGCTGAAATCTTTTCGTATATCTCGCAGCTCACTCAGGGATAGAGATCGGGTGGTCACTGTCTCGTTTATGAGTTCTTCCTCTTCCTCCTCCCCGATCAGCGGCCGGCTTTCCTCCTCCCGTTCTCGTGATGGTCCTTCTCTAGGGTCATCTGTCTCGTATACTTCTTCCTCCGGTTCCCTTTTAGAAGAAGCTTCTTCCTCCCTTACTAAACGAGCTGACTTCCGCTTCCAAGATTTCTTCTTGTGTACAGGGGCGACTGATACTGGCACAGGCTCGTTCTTTGGTTCAGCCACAGGGCGTGTTGCTGGGGTTGGAGTGGCCGCAGTGCAAGTGCATGTCACCGGAGTCTGAGTGGCCGCAGGGCCTGTTGCCGGGGTTGGAGTGGCCGCAGTGCATGTCGCTGGGGTTGGAGTGGCCGCAGTGCATGTCGCCGGGGTTGGAGTGGCCGCAGTGCAAGTGCATGTCACCGGAGTCTGAGTGGCCGCAGGGCCTGTTGCTGGGGTTGGAGTGGCTGCAGTGCATGTCGCCGGGGTTGGAGTGGCCGCAGTGCATGTCGCCGGGGTTGGAGTGGCCGCAGTGCAAGTGCATGTCACCGGAGTCTGAGTGGCCGCAGGGCCTGTTGCTGGGGTTGGAGTGGCCGCAGTGCAAGTGCATGTCACCGGAGTCTGAGTGGCCGCAGGGCCTGTTGCTGGGGTTGGAGTGGCCGCAGTGCATGTCGCCGGGGTTGGAGTGGCCGCAGGGCCTGTCGCCGGGGTCTGAGTGGCCGCAGGGCCTGTCGCCGGGGTTGGAGTGGCCGCAGTGCATGTCGCCGGGGTTGGAGTGGCCGCAGGGCCTGTCGCCGGGGTTGGAGTGGCCGCAGTGCATGTCGCCGGGGTTGGAGTGGCTGCAGGGCCTGTCGCCGGGGTTGGAGTGGCCACAGGGCCTGTCGCCGGGGTCTGAGTGGCCGCAGAGCCTGTCGCCGGGGTTGGAGTGGCCGTAGTGCGTGTTGCCCGGGTTTGAGTGGCTGCACGGCCTGTTGCCCGGGTCTGAGTGGCCGCAGTGCGTGTCGTTTTACTGTCAGAGCCAGAGACCTTCTCTTCCCTTTGAGGGTACTGAGTAGTGTTGAACAGGGCTCGGTAGGCATGGGCCAGGCCCCAGCACGTTGCAATGAGTTGCATCTCTCTAGAGTTGCCAGGGTGACAGCATACTTTTTCCAAATATTCTACTAACTTTTCAGGATTCTGCACTTGCTCAGGGGTGAAGTTCCAAAACACTGGGGGTGCCCATTGGCCTAGGTACTTGCCCATCTTGTCCCACACACCCTGCCACTCATAATTATTCACCCTTGGGGCAGATCTCTGGATGATATTCTTAAATTGCTTACCAACTTTAGACAAAACCGAAACAATATTCCCAAGAAGTATTAATAGAAGTATCTGAACTGCCCAAGGATGCTCAAAATACTGAAAAATTACTGTAATGAAGGAGGAAACATCATAGAAGAAGGTAGTGACACTGCCATTCTGTATTTCCTCTGTAAAAAAACTCTCAGAAAAGTTACTGCAATTGCTAGTTGTCTCCACGATATGGTATCCATGGTACAGTAACGGCTTCATTGCGAAGTTTACATACCACAGAAACGTCAAGGTCAATGTTCTAAAAACAAACCTCACAAGCGAGACATTACTATTCACTGCAGACCACAGCAAACTGCAAAACCCAACACCAATCTTTAACATGTACAGCAGGAAAAAGAGCGCGATGCAGATTATACAAATCAATATCGAGAACAGAGAAACCAACATTGTGACCCTCAACTATTAACAGATATAAGTTCCTTAATACACTCCGGTTAATCTGTTATTATCTCAAACCCTTCGTGCCCCACGTTGGGCGCCAAAAAGGACTGTCGTGGTTTAATCTCAGTCAGCAATTAAGCACCACACAGCCGCTCGCTCACTCCCCCCCACCCGGTGGGATGGGGGAGAGAATTGGAAGAGCACAAGTTAGAAAGACTCGTGGGTTGAGATAAAAACAGTTTAATAATTGAAATAAAATGATAATAATAATATGATAATAATAATAATAATACACAAAACAAGTGATGCACAGCACAATTGCTCACCACCCGCTGACCGATGCCCAGCCAGTCCCCGAGCAGCGGCCCCCCCGGCCAGCTTTTCCCAGTTTATGTACTGAGCATGACGTCACATGGTATGGAATGTCCCTTTGGCCAGTTTGGCTGTGCCCCCTCCCAGCTTCTTGTGCACCTCCAGCCTCCTCAGTCAGTAGAGCATGGGAAGCTGAAAAGTCCTTGGCTAGTGTAAGCATTACCTAGCAACAACTAAAACACCGGTGTGTTATCAACTTTGTTCTCATCCTAAATCCAAAACACTGTACCAGCCACTAGGAAGGAAATTAACTCTATCCCTGCCGAAACCAGGACAGTCTGTAAGATCATCAGTTCTCGTTCATTTATTAAATGATCTTTAGAATTTAACTATGACTATATTTTAATACCACAACAGAGTGCAAAGCTCTTGGGAAATCTTAATTTGTGATACTTTCCTTTCAATTTAGAGCCTCTCTTTTTTTTAATCAGCTTTTGCACTGCAAATACATCCTTAAGAAACATTAACCAACACACTCCCCATTTTCCCTGAAGCAGGATAATCCCGAACTAGCCTCATTGAGAGCGACAACAGAAAACGAGCACACACTTAAATACTTGATAGGACTATCCTTTAAAGAAGGTTATCCTTTAGAAGCGATACGTGGGAATTACGGTTAGCAGATTTGCTACAAGGGGGGGGGGGGGGGGGAAGGTCGTGTCGGTTTGCACCGTAACTGTTGGCAAATACTGCTAAGGAACTTAAAATTGCAACGTTTAACGCGACTGACTCCGCACCGGGGCTCGGCAGTTTCGCGAACGGGAGAAACCAAGGGGGGAGCGGGGCGAGGCGGGCTCCCCGGCCAGCCCCGGCCCTCCGCCCCGCGCTCGCCCGCGGGCCCTCCCCGAGGCCGCGGCACCGCTCCCCGCGGGACCCCCGTGGCTGCCGTCGGGGCGCAGCGGGGAGGGCCCGGCGGCCGCCTCAGCCCCCTCCCTCCCGCCCGGCCCGGCCCGGCCCGGCCCGACCCGACCCGACCCGGCCCCGCGGCCGCCGCCTCACCTGCGCCGAGGGGCGCCTCCGGCTTCCTGCCCAGCAGCATCGTGGCGGGGGGGGGACGGCCCCCATCCCCCGCCGGGCCCCGCGCCGCCGCCTGCCCGCGCTCCGCCGTCCAGCGCTGCCGCGGCGGGCGGCGAGGCTCCGGTCGGGCTGCGGCCGCCCGCCACTGGCCCGGCCGTTGCCGGGGGAACGGCCCCCCGCCCGCCCGCCGCCGGGCGGCGCCTGCGCAGTGGCGGCGAGGGGGAGGCGGGAGGGCCGGGCCGGGGAACGGGGCCCCGCCGTCCGCAAGCCTCCCCGGGCCGGGGAACGGCCGATAACCGGGAGGGCGCCCTCCTCGCAAAACGTCGTTACGTTTTTAAATCCGCATCCAAAACCCTCGGGTTTCATCGCCTGTGTCTCGTCCCTCTCCCCCCTCAGCCCGTCTGCCGGTGCCCCCCGCCCCAGGAGACCCCTCACAGAACAAAGCACAAGCGTTTGGGAGGAGGAAAAGGCTCCGCTAGGATAAACCCCGCAGCACCCGCGGGCTCGGGCGCTCCACGCCTCCGGAGGTCTCACGGCGATCGCCTCCCTCGTGCGGAGGAAGCCGAGGCGCACCGCGGGGGTGACCCCCGGCCCTCGCACCGCGCCGGGCCCGGGGGCGGTGGGCGCGGGGGGACCGGGCCGGGCCGGGCCGGAGCGGGCGGTCCGAGCGAGGCCGCGGGGAGGCGGTTTCCACCCGGACGCTTTTGTACCGCGGGACGGCGCCATGGCGGCTGCCGCGGCCTGAGGGGAGCGCGGCGCCGGCCGGGGCGCGGGCCCGCCATGTTCTCCAGGGCGTTCCGGGTGAGATCCAACACCGCCATCAAGGGGTCCGATCGGTGAGTGCCGGGCCGGGGCCGGGCCCGGGCCCGGAGCCCCCCGCCGCGCCGAGGGGGGAAGGCCCGGAGGCAGGAGGCCGCGCTCCGCTGAGGGGAGCGGCTCAGTCCCGCCTCCCGCGCTGGGCCTGACCCGCCGCGTCCCCGCTGCCCGGCGGGCCCTTGGCGCGGCGGTGTTGGCCTGAAATCGCCACGGTTCGGCGTCGGTCTCGGTGCCGCGGGAGAGGCGGCGAGGGCAGCGGCGGTGCGAGCGGCGGCCTCCCCAGCCGCGGCGGCTCTGCCCCCGCAGAGATACGGGCTCGGGGCAGGCAGGGAGCTGCGGCTGCTTTCACCTTGGATTTGTGATAAACGTGAACTACCGGTCCGAATATGAAACGCACTTTTCGCTTGAAGGTGCTGTCGTCATTAAACTAGACATAAATGAATTGTAATGTCGAGGCCTAGCTGACCCTTCTTTACTTTTATCCTCTTACTTGTGTAGCGATGCTAGGCTGAGTTGCCGATCTTCACTTGACACTCACTTGACACGTCTGTGAATGACAAACCCACCGAGTGCCTTAATGACATGGTCACCGTGTCTTAAACATCAGTCAAAACCGGGGGGAGAGGGAAACCTGGCTGCACCCCTGCTCCTCCGTGCCGGAGCTGCAGGAGTCTGTAGGTGCCCAGCCTGTGGGCTGAGCAAGTCTGACACTCCCAGATTTGTGCTCAGGAGCTCAGAGCAGTAATGAAGTCACAGTGCAAAACAGAGGCAAAGACAGCAGCAGGAGCTGTAAGCAGATGTTTAAGGAAGAATATGAGCAGGGCAAGCATACTTGGCCTTTCTCCCAGTATTCTTCCAGCATGCGACTATCTCATTTGTAAACCTGGACGCAAATGCTTCAAATTATCTTCTGTGAAAAAGTGGGAATCTCGTGAACAGCCAACAAAATAGTAACTACCGATCTAGGAATTATTTTGAGGGATGGTCTAGACAGCTTTGTAACACATTTGTGATTTTATCATTACAGGAGAAAACTACGAACTGATGTTGCAGCAGCTTTTCCTAACCTTAGTGCCGAACAATTGGCTGAGTTTATTCCAAACAAGGAAGAGCTTAATGTCATCAAAATACACTCTCACAAAGGGGAGGCCATCACTGTTTACATGAATAACAGGAACCCAATACTGTTTGAAATCGAGAAAGCTCTGTATCCAACAGGTATGGGGAGCGGACCAGAATAATCCCCCCTCTTTACTTACTGGGCACCAGCCTTTCCCCAAAAGATTTCCTGTGTCTGTCATAAGTACTTATCACTATAGTATCGGTACACTTCATAATCTTTAATGCATTTATTCTACCAACATCTTTGTGAAATCAGTGGCATTTCTGGATTATTTCTGCAAAAAAGGGAAGTTGAGGTGCTGAGGGGTTAGAAACCAGGAAACAAGTCTTTTAAGTCATAGTTTAGCATCCTAGCCCCTTTTCTCTCTTTTGTCCACTGCAAGGTGTAATTCCAAGAAGCATGATGTCTACTTCCAGGCAGCCCTGGAATTAGGCAATGAATTGCTCTGATATTCTATGCTTTTATTTTTCCCATACCCAGCAATTCTTCCCTGTTGGAGTAGCATTTTAGCTCAAAGTGTCCTTGATTTAAGGAAAATAATGCAAACATTTATCTATATCCTTTATAACAATTCGCAGGAGCTTGAATGAACTAGCAGTTTATTTTTCTCCATCACATCTACTAATTATTGTAGGATTGTTCTGACTTCAGATTTCTTGATTACCCGAGTAACAGGAGAGTGTTTAGTTGTGGTTAGTATTGTACTGCTTAGTCTTAAAGGTGGGAAGAAGCAACAGCTAGGGACGTTCTTAATGATGCATCTTTAAATTTGGTTCTCTTTTGGGACAGTGTACACGCTGTGGGTCTACCCAGATCTTCTCCCTGCTTTTTCAACATGGCCCCCTGTGCTACAGAAACTAGCAGGAGGAGCAGGTAAGAGGACTAGAACTTTGTCATGTTGCATTGCAAAAAGGAGTTGCCTTCAGGGTTTTTTTGATGTTATCTGTCCCAGTGGCAAAAATGTACCTGAAACAAAACAAAAAAAAGTATAAAGAATAAGTACTTACAAAGTAATTCATGGTGATGTCCTAAAAAGGAAAATAAATTAGCTGTGAAACAGTTTGTGAATGAAACAAAGTAGGTTAAGCTGTTTAAATGCAGTAACCTGTTCCATGTGGGAGTCTCAGATTTGGAAATATCTTCTCTGGGTGATCAGCAACTCTGAATTGGGACACAGAACTGGCTGTGTCATTGGTCAGTCTTTTTTATAACTTTCCTTGAGCAGCTGAGTTCCTTTGCTGCCACCCTGCTTCCTGTCAATTCAGAGGTGAACTAGCTTAACCTACGGATAAGAAGTGAGTTCATATTGGGACCTACAATTGCAATCACTGTCAAGTAAATTGTGGATTGTGCAGGTGAGGTTGGATTTGAATTCCTGGATTACTGGCTCTACCACTTAATTATGGATCAAGACTAACAAGAAAGGAGTCTATTTTCTGGAACCTGCTTTGGATGCAGTTCGGACTCATGAGAATCAGGTCTTTATAAACTTTAAATTGCAGAACTGCTCAACCAGAAAAAGATTAAATTGCAGCTGTTGCGGCCTTAGTCTGTAAATGGAAGTGTATGTGTTGAAAGAGACGTCTTTTTTCCATTACACAGTATCTAAAGTAGAACTCAAGTCTCTCTGTTTGCTTGGTTTGCTTTTGGGGAAATAAAGTGCTTGAATGTGTAGCTGTGATAGACATCTGAGCAAGCTTTGCTGCTGACTTGCAGTGACCTAGTTTCTGGGAAAAAAAAGTCTTGCTAATGGGGGAAGGACATTGATGAAAGAGGGCTGCAGGTCATTCATCTCCCATGGCAACCAGGCTACCTCTGGGTACGATCCAAAGATAAGAAGCTGGCCACCGAGACAATGGCCAACAAAGGCAGAGGGAGAGGTAGAGCCACGTCTCAGAAAGAAGAGGAAAGGCATGAGACTATCCAGTGCTACAGGCGTGGAGGGAGGGAGCAGATTTAGGGAGCATTCAGTTACAAAGAGGAGAAGCAAGGTAGTGCTACTCATGATATCTGTTCTGTGAACTCAAGCATTTACTGTCTGCCCTGGTTATTTACATAATATACACGTGCTGCTTACCTTGTCACATTAAGGTCTTTATTTGATTTCTGTCCTCAGAGATGTGGAGCCTTTGTTGCAATTGCAGAGTTCATTCTAGATTTGTTGAAAGTAGTTGTGACAGTGAATGGGAGGAAAAATATTGTTGGCTTCTTCAGCATACACATTAAATCTATGATGCTGAGAAAAAACTGAGATGCCTTCAAAACCAAACCGTGGAACACAGGTCAGTCCATGAGACTGCAAGCTCTAGACAATTATAGCTGCTGTGAGGGAGAGCAGATGCTCTTTACATAATTTGGTGATAATGTGACGCCATACGTGGGGCATGGAAAATTGTTCTTTACTCACATGCCAGTCTGTTCTTCCCAGGTATGGAAAGCAGAAGGAGGCACATAACGAGGTGAATTGTTTCTGTCCAGATTAGCAAGGAGATGGTTAAGGCTGCTTCCTCATGCTGAGGAGAGTTCACAGCTGAGTGCAGCTATTGTGTCAGATCGGGAGGGTTGGGTCAGCAGCGGCAAGTTTTAGGCAATTCTCTCTTTGGGAAGAGAGCTGCTGGGATAACCTGCCCTTGGGACAGGGAAGAGTAAGTGGGTAGTTCCAGACACATCTTCTTCCTTTCTCTTTCCATGTCATTAATGAAGAGTAATGCTCTCTAGGCTGGGAGCTCATACCTTTCTGTTAAAAACAGTACTCCCTTCGGGCCTGGCAGGGCAAGGGGCTGAGCATGCTTAGCTCTTCTGCAATTTTTTTGGATGTGCCCAGCACCCTTGTGAATTGGATCCCTTACTCCACAGGGTGGTAGCAAGAAGTGCTGCCTTACTAGGAGAGACGGAGAATCATGTTTTAGCTGGCATGTGCTCAGCTATTAAGAGGCTTGTGTTTTTGCTGAATAACAGGAGGGATGGGGGTGGAGGAGGTAGTGGCTGAGTCTTTCATTGAGAAATGGATGTGCTTTATTCTTTTCTTCAGATCTGATGCTGCCAGGAGTTGTAGTGCCATCTTCTGGCTTTCCTCAAGTAGAACGGGGCACACTCTGTGCTGTCACCCTCTTGGGAAACAGGTACGGAGGATTCTTTATTCATATCTTGTCTTAGAAACTAAAAAAGAAATGAAGCTATTTTTTACAGGAAGACTCTGGGGGTTTTGAGGAAATAAAACAGAACTTTCTCATGCATTTGATGCACTGTGGACCTAAACAATGGAAAATACAGCAGAAAAAAAATCCACTTAAGTTTCTGGGTTAGGATATGTTTGAGCTCAGGTGGACAGCTTTGCAAATTGGTTCTTTTGGACCTGTGGGGGCACAACTGGTAGATTTGTTTTGAAACAGAGTAATTTTTTTAACAAAAGACTGTTTCTGCGCAGTTGTCTTTTTGTCTATGAGGAAATTCAGAGTGAGGGAGCAGTGCTAAAACTGTTGGGTTTTTTTCCCCCCACTGCTAGTCTCTTTTGGCAGTGCATATGCTTCTTGTACTTTATTAAAGTGAAGAATGTGTCACTGCACAACCTTCACTTCAGTATCACAGCTGCACGTATCCTTGGGATTCTTTGGAAGACTTTACATACCAGAAAGATAACCAGAAAATACCTAGATACTTTAAAAAAAGCAGGTTGTAAGGAACGAGGACATCGTAAAAGAAATTCAGTATATCACAATGGCACAGTCTGCCTTTGTCCAAGTAGCACAGTGTATTTGTGCTGTCCTGCTGTAATACTCCCTTTTTTTCCCAGAGCTCCAGTAGCAGTTGCAGTTGCCACTATGTCCACTGCGGAGATGCTGGCTGCTGGAATGAAAGGGAAGGGCTTTGCTGTGTTGCATACGTACATGGATCACCTCTGGTGGGTATATTGCCAGGCATTTGGTAAAATGTATAACAAGTCTCATGTGTTTACTAAAATCAAAATCTGTGCCCCAGTAGGCTTAATCTGTCAGTTCAACATACTGAGTTATTTGGGTACAGTTTAGATATGACCATTATTAAGGATTCAGCTACATGTTTTTGATGACCACACTTTTCTGACAGAAGCAGGTCCCTATCCTGACATCTATCCGTTATATACATATTGGAAATAGATATATAAAATTATTCACTTGATTCAGTTCCTTCAACCTGAGAGTAATTATTATAGAAATGAAGCTAGAACATCCCTGTTACTCTGATTTTAGAAAATCTTCTTGTTCTATAAAAAGTGAACTTTGAATCATTTTTGCTTAAAAACGGTCAACTGTGCCAGTCTCAACCAAATAAATTAGTTGCTCTGCATTTGGATTCAACTAGTCTGCTCAGTTTTAAGTTAAGATTCATGGGGGAACATAGAGTTTATGGAGAAAGATGAGTTAAAAATAAATTTTATAGTTTTGAGAATGTGGAAAAAGATCCATGCAACTGCCAGTGCCTTTTATCAGGGTGACATTTGTTCATTGTCCTATGGGTTTCAAAGCAGGAAACAGAAAGCTATGTTATGCTTTTTCTTCCTTTTATAGGGAATATGGTGACAAATCTTATCCTCCTACCCTAGCTCCCTTGGTAACAGATTCTGCTGAAAAGGAGAGTGCTGAAGATGAGGAGGAGATGGAGGGGAAAGAGCCCGTCGTCAGCTTCTCCACTGACCCATCGCAGCATGTGGACGTTGGTGATTTGAGCCTGAAGGAGCGAGACAGTTGTGCAATACTGATGGGAAAGGAGGAACTCAGTGAGAACAGAGGTGCAGAAACAGCTGAAGATGCCAACACAGAGGTTCAGCAGGAAGCTGAAGACAGCAGGACTCCACAAGGTATTTTTGCATACACGTGAAACCAAACTATGCCCCTTTGGTTTGCTGAAGCCCATACCCACGATCTAGATTACTGTACATTCTGGACAGCTCACTGCGAGAATGGGGTAGAGACAGTTCTGTGTGATCTGAAAGACAGTCTGAAAGAACTGAGTGCTGTGTTCTGAAAGACAGACTACTCACGGCTTGCTTGTCCTTTTTTTCCCTGCAGAGCAAATGGATGCATTATTTAGTCAGTGCTTTTTCCATGCCTTAAAATGCAAAGTAAAGAAGTCAGATCTCCCTCTGCTCACCAGCACATTTCTACGCAGCCATATGTTCTCATGCTGGTATGTGGTAAGAAAGAAGATTGTCTTTGGATTTGCATACTGGGTTTTTGGCTTTAAAACTGTGGAGATCAAGTGTGGTGTTTAGGATGAAGTTTTTGACTCAAAAGTAAAATTCAGTCCTTATCTAAGGTTATCTAAGATTATGCTCACTTCTTACATCAAATACTTTAATGTAAGGATTGTCCAGACCAGGATATGCACTTGGTAGCTAACCTGAGTTGGCTGACATTTGTTTCAAGATTGCTTAGTCGCTTAAATGGCTGTTTGCCTACCCACAGGAACATCAGCACTAGTTTCACTCATCATGATCTGTTTATTAGCTTGTTTGAAGTAATTCTTTCTCTGTGTGATTCGTATTTCCACTGTTAAGAAACTTCTAGCATAAGTAGCAAGATTTAAGAAGAAATGAAGGGTGACTTATAACTAAAGAACTTTTTAAAAATCCATTTATAGCCCTGCTGGACAGCAACTGGACATAAAGAAATCAAGCTATAAGAAGGTGAGACTTTTCTGTTGGGTTTTGGATTAATTTAAATAGGAAATGGAAGGAGAGAAAAAGTTCGAAGTTAAAATTATTCAAGTGTTAGTAAAACAAACAGACAAACAAAAAAACCCTAGAAGCTGTTCTTAAAAGCCAAGTTCTTTTCCTCAACTCTCTGCTCCTGTGGGATCCAGCGAGAAAAGTGATTGTCCTGAAAGCATGAGCAGTGATCTGCTTTGAATGCAGCTAATGCTATCTGCCACTGTACACTGCGATAGCTGTTAAAGGGTTCTGATCTTGTTGGACAGTGCAATTACTTGCAAGAAGAGGCCATTCCTTTTCTAAAGCTGTTAACGAACAAAAATGAAGAGAAAGGAGATGATATTGTCCCTGTTGTGTAGATGACAAGCAAAGGCAAAGCACGTTGCCAAAGATCTCACAGTAGTCCATGTGAGATGTACTGTGATTTGGCTAAGAAGGTCACAGAGCACACAGATGGCAGACCTACAAAAGGAGGAACACTTGCTTACTCTGTTTTAGAGCCAGACAGAGGCACTCACTGCTCCTTAGCAATTGCTGTGTTTAGAGATGCAAAGGTGTGTGGGGGGTGTTGTTTTTGTTTTTAAAGAAGTTTTTCTGATTTGGCATGTGACTTTGGGGCAGTCAGAAACACATGAACAGGAATTTAAAACGCTTGACTCTACATTTCTGATTGTTGCTTCCTTCAGTTCTCTAAATTCCTGCAATGTATGCAGCACCAGAAGATCTTACAAGTGAAGGAGCTGAACAAAGGTGTGGAGAGCATCGTGGAAGTGGACTGGAAACATCCAGAGTAGGTAGAATATTGTAGTCTTTAAAAGAGTTGGTAGTCTCGGAAAGAAGGGAGCGGAATCTGCTACTTCTAGCTCTATTACCTATACTCTGCTTGAATTCCTGTTCTGACTAGCTGTAGCAGCCCTCATTTCCTAATCTTAATATGCTACGGAGGGGTTTTATACCCTGCTTCTATACAACATTGCTTATGTTTCCTGCTCTTGTAAAGTTCTTCCAGGTGAACTATATTCTTCCTTCTTTACTCCTTGGCACTGAGCATGCTTAAAGTCTAATGACAGTGTCATGATTTCCACCTTTCCTTTCTTGTTAGTTGTGCATTCATCCATGGAACTTAAGATCAGAAAGGACTGTTAAATGATCTGGAAGTTGCATATGGCTCTTTATCCTTGTAGTGGGTGTACAAATTTTCCAGAGAAACAGCTTTGAAAATATTAAGGAGGATTCAGTTCATTGCAATTTGTTGCAGTGTTACAGTGACAAATTTCTGGCTTCCAGTTTGGATGCTAATAAAAGAGTTATAGTATCAAGCTTGTTAGCAGTCACTAAAAAGCACATTCCTTTGACAGTGTTTTGATAGTTTGTGTGGGTTTGTTGTTGTTGGGAGAAGGGAGGCAAGAAGGTTTGAAACCCATCAGGCAGTTTTCCATCTATTTAACAGTGACTATAATGGTATGACTGGTTTATGCCCTTCCAGTTTAAGCAGGTCTCCCTCTCTCCATTCCATCTATGTGCTGGGACAACTCATTGTTCAGCTTTCAGGTGAACTTACCTGTCTAAACAATAACTCCAATAAAAAGAATACACTGCTGCTGAATAAATGCTCGTGAAACTACAGTCTCAAAATGTCATATAGGATCAAATCAAGCACTTTGCAAAATCAGAAGCCAAAGTTATAATCTCAAAAAATTAAAAAAAAAAAAAATTGCTGTCTTTTCCATTACACATATTGATTTCCACAAATGCTCTTAGCCTTTCAGTTACTTATTACCCGATTCCTCTATATCGGTGTTTCTATTATCTTTCTAAGGATTAGTAGTTACCTCACGTCAAGAGCATCCTACTTGTTTCTTCTGCATATCGGCACATCAGCTCTCTCTTGGAATTTCCCAGCGGGCCTGAGGCTTCCTGTTATAGAACATCTCCTTGGCAACTAATGGAGTGGAGAATATTTCTGTAGATACAAGCATACCTTCTCTTCTGCATTTGGAAAGAAGCAGAATTACTTTGACTTTTTGCATTAACTTTTCTCTCCTTGTACTTGGCCTTATCATTAAGAGACAGGCATACTCAAACTCAGTTTGTCAATTCTCTTACTTTTAAGCACAGAATCTGCAGCTCTGGTCAATGAAATGAGACTTCAGCTCCTGCACTGGTACGGTTCTTACCCCTCTCTTCCAGAACTGTCTTTTATCAATGGCCACTAAAGAATCATTTCAGCTTTTAAATGTCTGTACGTTTGCGGAGAGTACAGTTTGTTTGTTGGTTTTTTTTAATTTAATTCTAGCAATTCTATGGAATGGGGCTGCATCATTTGGATTGTGGCAGTCGTCTCTAATTATGAGAGTCAAATATGCTTAGAATAGCTGGAGAGATTTACTTTTTCCCCAACATACAGGGCTTTACTCAGAGTGAAAAGTGTTTAATGTCACCTGAGTTAAGGTGCTTATTTATGTGTATCTTTGAAACGTGTACAAGACAAATTTAGTAATTGCAGCTAATGCTCCAAATACTGTTCTTTCATCATGTCCTTTAATCCACAGACACAGGCCCCCACTGCAATGGAATGCATTTGGAGGAACTGACATACTATACAACAGACCAGAAAGCTTTTTGCACAACTCTGCCAGGTTTTAGTTTCTCAGTGAAATGGAAGTAATATGTTTCAATCCCTTTCACTCACAGCAAATAATTCTCATTTCAGCGTTAAGGCATTTGCAGTACCTGAAGGATTTTCTTCAGCCTCTGCTGCCCAAGACAGCAAGAGTGAAGACAGAGAACAAGTGTACCGCGCTCCTGAAATCATTCCACTTTATGGGGTCTCAACAAAAATGATACCGCTCTTTCAGGAATCTGGACACAGGTAAGCACTAGAAAAGTACAACAAAACCATTGTTAGGTGAAGAGAGAGACTAACAAACCTATGCTGCTACCATTTTGTTAGCCCTCATGGGGAGGGCCCTGCGATGCTGGCAGGAAAGGTGATGGGAATCAAGAATATATTCATTGCTTCGCAAAGGGAAGAAAGATAAGAGGCTGTGACAGCTGCATTCAGCAAGTACTCACATCACTTCTCCCACAGCTAAGGAGGTGATAGCTCAAGTGTCAAAATTGATACATTTTACTTGGATTGTCTTAATTTGCCATTGGATAAGGCATATTCTGCCCACCCACAGTATGGTTTACTGAAAAGAGGATGCCCAGATAATTTAAAGAACTCACTTGCCTCCTTGTGCCCTAATCTTGTCTGTTTTGATGTAGTTTAGATAGCACTCAGTGGCAGCCTTTCTTCAGCTAAGCGCTTTTGTACAAGTTATCCACAGTCCCCTTAAGTTAGGGGTGCCATTGGGGACATCCTTCCAAACTAGGCTCCCAAAACCAAGGGTTTTAGAGTCTCTGTAATTACTGCTGTGAGGCTTTTATCTGGTGTACAGCAGCTGAGGTGTAACAAGAAATCACTCCCTAGCAGATGTATTTCAGTATTGAGCTGTTGCTACCAAATGTAGTCAGGGTAATTGCTGTCTTCTCTCTTAGTGACAGAATTCAACACCTAACTGCTTAAAGTAATAAGTTAAAAAGTTTTCTTTTTCTTTAGGAAAGGCAGCATCCTCTCAAGCAGTGAGGTGAGAAACATCATCATTAACTATGTGAAGACTAATGAGTTGATTGATGAAACAAACAAAAAGTAAGTAGACGTGGAAGTTGTCCTACCGTGCTTCCACAGGAGATGCTGAAGTTAGAGGAAGAAAGTGAATTTGTTTGCTTCTAATGAGTGTTTTTGTTTTGTAGCTTTGTAAAGGTGAATGCCATTCTGTGCGACTGCCTGTTAGATAAATCCGAACAAGATGAAATCTCAAACCTTAAATGGGATGACCTCTTGAGCAGGTGACTCTTTTCCCAATGTAGTGTTTCAGTATTACACAGATCATTGCATGCGACTCAAAGCCACATGTTAATGGAGCTACTTAAGTTCTAACTCCCTACTGGTAACACAAAAAAAAAAAATATCCAGAGACCTTCACTTGAAGAATCTCTCGTTCTTCACCATTTAACAGCATCTAGCATTAACTGTTGTTGGGGGTTTTTTGTTTACCTGCTAACCACTGATCAGGGAAAGCTTCCTAAACAAACAGTGCCTGGTTCTGTGTATAATCTGTATGTACATATTTATGAAGCCATCCTTTGCAATAGATAGCCGAACATGCCCTTTTTAGGCAACGGTAGTCATCCTGCTCTTTATGTGCAGCACAACTTCTGCATTTATAACCTAAACCCACATTTTAGATCCAAGACGCCTGAGTATCTGACACAAGACCATTGTTTCCATATACTGAAAAACTTTGCCGAAATGTCCCCAATGTCTTACTTGCCTTGAGCTTCTTCATCACACAATGCTTGAGGTACCTCCAGCAGCTTCCTTTATTTCTGAAGCCAAGTTTGCTCGTACGACAGTAACACAGTTTATGCTGAATTTTAAAGTGAAGTTGCTTCTCTGATCTGTGAACAATACAGCTGAACAATAGCTTAAAGACAAAATTAAAGAAGGTTTTCCTTTACAAGAACCAATTTATAAAATTTTACCAGTAACAACCTAATCTATAATTTTTGCCAGTCAGTAGACTGGCTTTCTTTTTAGTCAGTCCCTTTCTTTAAATAATAGCTAGGATGCAAATCTTCGCATGAGATCATCATGCATTATCTTCTTAAGATACAGATTCTCACACATAGAATCTTGGCTTTCGTGTAGTCTCAAAAACCTGTGAGAGGCTGCAGTGGAAAAGCACAGTTAACATCAGCCTTGCCATACTGTATAGACTAATTGGATACGTAAACTTTGTTCAGGTGCCTTGAACGACTGCAGCCCTTACACCAGGTGACATTTTTTGGACAAGAACCTGTTGTGAGGAAAGGAAACATTGAACCCATCAACATAGCCATAGCACAGAGATCATCAAATAAGAAGGTAAAAAGAGAACTAAAATCACAGGGTTTTGCGCAGAAGCCCAGATTCTGAGAGCAGCTTTGGCAGCTCGTTTTTCTGGGATGAATGGGACATGACTTGCTAATACCTACAGCAGTGATGTTTGCAATAATTATTAAAACCTGTAGGTGACAATTATCAAGAACCTTGAGCTGTATGGTCTAGACCCACAGTGTGTGGCCAACATTCTGCAACAAAAAGTACAAGCCAGTGCCACCATCACCCCAGTACCAGGAACAAAAGACAGAGTTCAGGTCCAGATCCAAGGCAACCAAATCCATCATCTGGCCAAGATGCTGCTAGGTAAGTCTATTCTGGAACAGGGCCGGGACTGGTTATAGCAAGATACAGATTTTAATTCTTGAGCTCTGAATATTTACCTGAAGTGAACTCTTGGTTATGTTGCAGAAGAATACCAGCTACCTCGGAAATATATTCAAGGCCTTGAGAAGGCTCCAAAGCTTGGCCGGAAGAAGTAAGAGAAAAATCTACTGTAAGAGTTACTCAGATCTCGTTATTTATAGAAGTGTTCTGCCAACAAATCAAGGATAATGTACAGGCCCTATTAATTGAAAAATGAGTCTTGGATGTTTACAAGGTCTAGGATTCACCCAAATAATAATATTGCTCCAGCTGTTCATTTTTCATAAAAATAAAAAGCTGAATAAAACCCCTAGCATTATCCTTTTCCATATATTTTTCCTAGAAGTTCCAATGGTGCACTCGTTTTCTGGCTACAGTGGCTTTTGGCTAGTTTAACATTCTTGCTTTGCATCTTTTAGCAAAGGCATGGTAATAGAACCTCCACTGAAATGTAAGCAAAGTACATTCCAACACATCGTCCTGGAACAGTCCAGTGTGTTGTGCCATAGACTGCGTATGTCAGAAGTACAAACCAGTCTTGGGTTTACATTTTAACCTTTTAAACATTTCCAGATATTAATATCAGACATTTCAGCACTGAGAATGAATTCTATTAGCTGGATTTTTATGGTTTATATTATTTTTATATATAAATACATTTTAATGTATGACATTAACTGTAATTTACCACAGGTAGACATGGGTAGCAGTTCTGTCAAATCCAGCTAAAATATTAAGATTAATGAACACTTTGGTCAGGTTTCACAGGGGTGGATGTCCTGTACCACTTTAGCTGAAGCTTAAGCACTTTACAGTGGGGTTAAGAAATGTAAATTCACTTCTAGGAAGGATTCCTGTATTTTCCCTTTAGACTTAATACATGAAAGTTCCACAGGAGGGCGCCAGAAAAAGACGTTAAAGAGATTTCTTTAATTACTGACAGTTTTATTATCGTTGTCTTTTACAGTATCTGCGTATGAACAAGTAGTTTCAGAACCTTCAAAAAAGCTGGAAGTGAGACTTTTTTTAAAAATGCCATAGAATTACTATGGAGTAGTAAAAATAAATTACAGCATTGCAAAAATGCATTTCACTTTGCCATAGAAGCTTTACTATTCCATTCTATACACGTTATTTTACATGTTTTACAGTAGACATGAAAAATAAATTCACACAAACTGGGCAACACAATATACTAATCAAAGGCACTGCCAACAGTATTTTGCGCTTAAGGAAGGGGCCAATACTTCTATCCTAGACACAGCTCAACTGACTGTTGAGAATATGAGTTTCAAGACCAACCAATTCCTCAAATGCCCCATTATCTTGAAAAACCAAAAGAAACGGCCCTCCCCTTTGCAGGAGGTTTTCAGCAGCATTCACGGTAATTGCATAAGAAGCCATGCCTTCTACAAAATGTCAAAGACATGCTGGGTTCCAGGAGGGGAGAGGGAGACAGTCACCAAAACTCTTAGGAGAAGAACAACAACAACAAAAGAAATCTTACAACTTTTAGCCAGAAAGAGAAGGGATTTAAAAACAAGCGTCTGGCTCTTACTTCTCAGAACCAATGGCAGTTTTTACAGTGTTCTTGCTCTTGACTGAACAGAAGTATTTATACCGTGCTTTCAAGACTCAAAACACTAGATAAACGTTATTTAAATTACTTCTCAAATGCATAATGAAGTCGTAAGTATTCTTGTAAGTGGACAAACAGCCCCAGAGCATGAAAACTGCTGCTCTAGTTGGGCTGCCGCCACGTTGTTAAAGGTCATCTGGGCGTAGAGTACAGTACAGCTGGGAGGCCCTTCCCGCACTGCGTGCCAGAGGCCATAGCCCTGTTTGTTAGCAAACCCTTTTACACTACTGACTAAAACATGAGCTGGAACTAAGCTTGCAGAAAGTGGCATTTATACAAACCGAGGGGCTTTAAGTGATGCGGTTTCTCTCTTATGGTTTATAAACAAACATACTCAAGTATAAATCTGGGGGTGGGGGAGGAAATCCCAAGCTGTCACCTTCAAGAAGGAAACAAAAACAGTTCCTCGTCCCTCTACGGACAAAAGCAGCCTCATCACAACAGTACTTTAGGTAAATGGGGGGTCAGGACTGACAAGGCTCTTGACAAAAGCCCCTTCCAACTTCCTCCTTAGCCCAAATGCAGAGTTTTCACGCTTAAGGAAAAAAAGGCACTGAGGTAAATTTTAGACTCTTCCATGTTGTCTCTGTTACCCAATAACCTGTTGTCTCCCTTCCCACTTCGTGCAGGCAGGGTCACAGCAGTCTGCAGTGAGCTCAAAGGGACACTTGTTCATCAAGTCAGTGTGAAACCCTTTCACATGCTCCATCTGAATCCAGCTAGTATTAACGTTCCATTTTTCTCTTTACGCCTTGTTGCGGTGTCCTGTGTAACCAGAGGGAAGACTGAACCTGGCTGCGCGCAGCGTGCTCGCTACAAAGCACTGAGAGCAAACACGGGGACCGTCCTCTCTCAGCTTGGCACCCCTGGAGCCTTCCTTGCCCTTCAGCGATCGCTGCATGGCGTCAGCGAGATCAGGGTCGCTGGTTAGAGCTATGGCAGTAACTGACAATTCAGCTCAAGGATTTTTTTTTGAAGGATGCGCAGTGCGTGCATCAGAGACAGTGGGAGCCCTGAGGGGGGGGGGGGGGAGAGAGAAACTTACTCTCCTCTCCTAGCTCCACGTAGAGAGCAAAACCTGGTAACCTTCCTGGACCTGCAGGCAGAGCACCGATTGTGAGTGGGGAGGGAGGGAAGGAGAACACGCACGTACAGAATGGCACAGGGAGGGAGGGGATGGCCTGTGACGGACAGGAGTGGTGGGGGAGCGGTACAAGGAGGGTTAGCAGGAGGAAGCATGGTATGAGAGAGTGGCGGGGGGAAAGCATCTGAGGCTAACGGTTCCCTTACTCTTCCTGGTGCTACGGCTTTTCCACGCAGGCAGCCTGTGCTCTTCGTGCCACGTCCACGCCCTGGCCCTGGTCGGAGCTCCTCTCCCTCGGTGTCAGACCTGTTCATAGCTCAAAATCAGTTTGGTTTGTGAAAGGGGGTTTTGAGCTTTCCTGGGTTAGTCTATTGGACATGTATTGCTAAACGTTCAGTATTGAACCGTCGGCCCACGGCCCAACCATCACCTTTACACTTTTCAAACACAATTTGTTAAAAAATAGGTCCCAGTTCCTACAGAGTAGAAAACGGGTAAAACAC
The DNA here is from genome assembly GCF_965638725.1 of Aptenodytes patagonicus. NCBI lineage: Eukaryota > Metazoa > Chordata > Aves > Sphenisciformes > Spheniscidae > Aptenodytes > Aptenodytes patagonicus. The sequence continues at coordinate 2,513,062 of NC_134970.1, forward strand.
TGGCTAGCTTAGCTAAGCATCAGGGGTATTTGCTTTGATTCACATCTGTTTTCAAAATTGGAAGTTAATGAGAATCAAAATGGATGACTTTTCTTGGAATTAATATCACCAAGTTTCAATAATACTTACTAACAGACTGTTTGGGTGTTGCAGCTGCCTTGGGTGTCATAACTTTACATTTCCCTGGCTATCTTAACCCTGAACAAGTCCGTCCGGTGTTGGTTGCAGCTGCAACAGCCACATGGTTTGGTGCAACCACCTCCTCTGCTTTATCTGCTGCTTCCTGTGCTCTACTTACGAAATGAGAACTCAGCCACGTGGGCGCACGCAATGAGCCGCAGCACCTCCGAACAAGAACAAGCAAGTTGCTGGGGGGAGCGTGAACGGCAAGTGTTACCCTGCTCAAAACATTAGCCAGTAGATGTTCCTGTTGGGTTTAACACAGCATTTTCCACGAAGCTTTTCCATCTGATGGTACAGCTGAAAAGCGAACCAGCAGCTGTGTTTGGTTTGTTGACGGGCACAGTTTTAAAACAGGCTTCCCGTTCTTTGACTGGCTCTGGTCCTGGGATAAGAAGAAAATGCAGTATGTTGATTTTATGGGTGCTGTGAGCCAGTCCTTAATGGAAGGATGAAGAGGGAGAGTGACTATTGTAAGGTGTCCTGAGAAGTGTCTTTTCATTTTAAAAATAGTATCTAGCTTAGTCTGATGCCCAGTGCCTCCCAAAGAGTTATCCCGGCTTGCCTCTGGCTTCTTTCAAGGTCTGTTGCAGTCTCTGTTTAAACTTCTCGTACTTCCTTTGCACTTGCTGGATTTTGTCCTTTTCTTCTTTGTCCAGTATCATCAAGAAGTTCTGTAGCTCTGGGATGGAGAATGCGTCCCACTGCAGAAACAGAGGGAAAGTAAGCACACACCATTCACCTTATTGCTTTTGTGGTTTGGTGTTTTTTTTCTCCCCCCTGAATCTGTGAAGAGGAACAATAAAAAGACATTTAAACACGTATCTGATCTCCGGGTAGCTTAATCTCACAGCGTCATGTTGTGAGAGAGACGGGATAATGGGCTACAGCATAAAGGGCCATCCCAGTCCTGAGCCCCTGAGACTGTAGATTTAATAGAAATTATCTTTACTCAGGTGAGTTGAAGCTCCCACTGCAAGAGGTGACACAGCTCCCTAAGGAACTGAAATACATATGGAAGTAACTGACGTAGCATTCACCCGCACTTCTCGTTACGAAGGGGGAGCGAGGTCCCAGCAGGCAACGCTGCCCAGCAGGAGCCAGTTCTCTTCACTTCACTGCAAAGTTACCATCAAAACTGTTCGAGCTTCAGCAAAGCTCTTGGCACGGGGTGCCAGCAGACTGGCTGCTCCGGCTGTCACCTACAACAACGTCAGGCTGACAGCGAGGAACAGGCAGGTCGCAGGCTGATGGTTGCGATCACTTAATAAACACTGCTTTATGTCTGCTCAGCGCTGCCGCGGGAAGCCGGCATTCCTGCGGCGTCCTTACCAACCGCAGTCCAACTCCTCCGGTGGCACGGCACGTCCTGAACCACCCCGCGGCACGGAGCCGCTCCCGGCACGTGAGGCAGAATCCCGCGGCAGCTCCCAACGTTTGCCTTCATCGTGGTGGGGAGCATGACTGCACCAAAAACCGACCGCGAATTTATTACCTGAGTGTCCCTGGCTTCTACTTAAATTAGTGGATTACTTATAACAGTGTTTAGCCAATCTAATTATTGAGGAGGATTAACTCTGGGATGGCGTTGCTTGGTTCTGTAAACAGATTATGGTTTGGCCATCAAAACCGGCCTCAGCATTTTCACAGCTCAAGTTTAAATTTTTTAAAAATCAACATACTTGAGAGGCAATGAAGGATCCTTTTTTTTTTTTTTTTTTTTAAAAGTAAGGTACAAGCAGTCCATTGAGCTGATAATTTAAGTTTGGAGAAAAGCTGGTATCACCCTTCGTATGGTAAACCCAGCCCAATCAGAGGGAAGCAGCCTTGCTTGCGTGCCATACATCTCCCAGCTCTGCAATGCTGCCACATGCTCCACAACACTGTTAATGTTCATGTAAAAACCAAGGGAAAGAGTCACCGACATACCTCAACTTCCCCTGTTTCGTTTTCCTTCAGCACAAAACTGAGCACATCTGTGTCGGGGCCCGCCAGCAGCCGGAGGTACAGGGGATACTCGGTGAGAGGGAGCTTCTGGAAGAGCACTGCAAGGGGACAGCAGACATCCACAGTCAGCCCATGGCTGCCAGGGCAGAGGAAAGCTCAGAAGGTCAATCAGAGCATGTAAAAGCGGTTCGTGCTGCTCAGGATCATAGTGGAAATAGCTGACTCTCTATCAGAGATCCATAACGATCTCTGTTAGGTCTTAGGGGACTTCAGCCCCCTTCTGAAAACCAGTAATTCCCCATTAGCTTAAGCAGCATCACCTCTTGTGGCGGTCAGGCCATTTATTCATCTGACATTTAGGCACTGCCTGCCTGCCACACCACCCACCAAGTCCTAGATGAATGCTTTGACGACGTTTCTGTCACACAAAATAGTAGGCAAACTGATCAGCCGCAGGAAAGCTGGCGGGTCCGAGGGCACGAACTCACCTTGCCCATCCTTCCGCATCTCCTTGAAAAGTGCAAACTTCTGAGGATTATCCACCACCATGAATTTCTTCAGGAGCCCCTGGATCACCTCGCTCACTGTGGTCGTGCTGCTGATGTGGAGCTGCTTGATGGCATCCAGCGGCAAGTAGAAGGAGGTTCTCTTGTCCGTCATATCAGCCAGGTTCACCTCCTTGAGGGCATCGTAGATGGACTGCGGCCGGATCCCTGCCGGTACCGTCACGGGGCGGCGCAGTTTCAAATGCACTTTAATGAAACCTGTGTATGTCCCATCGTCGTTCTAAAGCAAAGGAGAGGGGGTTCAGGCTCTGGGGAGCCTTTCCAGTCCTTCCCCCCCACCACGAGGGGCTTTCTGGTCTACAGTGCTGCAGCCTGCAGGGGTGACTGCAGGACTTTCCACCCCTCGGCACTGCTAGGAGTTTGAGGGTTTCTTATTAATCATGTAAAAAGTAACCAGTAATTTCGGGTTAGTCACTACTGATTTTCTCCTGTTCCTTCCACTCGGTAATGACTCATCCCTCCCTCGCATCTGTGCGATCTTGTCTTATTTAAAACCAACACGGCTACAAGTCAGTTATGGAAACCATTACATGTAATTTGTAGTTGCAATTAAGTGAGGGTTTGAAGCCTCTGGAAAGGTCTCTACCCCTTGTGTTCAGCAGGATCTCCCAACCGTATTCCTCACATTTTGTTCCCCGCTTACGGGATTCTCACATCTCCATGTAATAAATCATCATTCAAGATCAGCCTGTCTCACAACAGGTCCCTTACCCTACCCTCAGCTCTGCAAAAATGCAAAAATCAAGAGAAAAGCCTGGCTCCATACAGTCCGTCCATGGGTGCCAGGCAGGAACAAGCCGAGGGATCCACCTCAGGTGCCAGGAGCACTGGCCTGCGGTCCCACCGAAGGGCCACCACCAGCGGCTGAGCCCAGTCGAGTCCCAAGGCTGTATCAAGTCTCAAGATTGTATTTTCACTAAGCTTCAAGAAAAGTAACTCGAGTAAAGATTTGTGTCCCAAATGACTTCCGCAAGTCAAGGGCTGATAAAAATCAACGGGTGAGCCGTTCCAGCAGAAATTACTGTGCAGCCTTCACAAGGGAAATTGTTGTAAGATCTACTATTTTAAATAAATTTCAGGTTTATTTTCAGATGTTAGCAAGCACCAGGGAGTTACGTAGCTGCTGTTCTTAGAAGTTCTACAATTTAATTATTTCACTCTTTAAGAAGCTTTTCCTCCTCTCTGTAAGATGCCGTGAAGTTTGTACCTTTGCAGTACTCTGGTTTGTAGAAGAGGTGATTTCCTTGTCTTCTCACCACACACCATCAAGGCTTTACTTTACAGGTGGTGATAAGCAAGTTTGCAATCAAAGCTTCAAAATATAAGGCATCCACTGTGGTTCTTAGACCTCTGCTTAAACAAGCTTGGCAGTGGCAGAGGAGAAAAGCATCTCTTTCTATAGAAAGGCTTTGTGTTTCTAAACACACTTCGTCTTTCTAAATCCACTTTGCAACAGCTGCTGAACTGCAGCGTCACAGCCCGAGTTTTACCGTGACTCATCCCCGCGAGAGCAACGTGGGCTCATCCATTTGTGGCAAGTCACTCACAGCACAGGCTGGCCAGCGAGTACTGTGCCGGTGCTCCCAGCTGAGAAGGGACGGAGGCAGGGAAGGGTTATCTCAAGTGTCAGTGACTAACGCTAAGGAAACCCAAGCAGGAGAAAAAGCAGATCAGGTAAGGAAGACAAGAACATCTCAACAGCCACAAGCCCTCTTGCCTTGGAGATGCCTTCCTACAGCCTGGCTCAGTTCACAGCCCAGAGGAACTAGCATCGGTCTTTCTGCGTATTACCTAAATAGAGCCCGATACATACCAGCTTCATCAACAGGCAGTTTGTAACTTTTGCATTGTATTTTTCAATTTTCTGTTTGATCTCCTGGATGGTCGGAGGCTCGGGTTTTTCTTCTTCTACTTTTTGTGTTACATTCTGAAATCAGAAGAGACAGGCTTTAGCTGTTTTATATATTGGGTAACACCGCATCTGTTCAGCTCTGCTTTTGCTTGGTGCATGGATCCTGAGCTCACGCTAACAGCGATGGCGCAGGTGGAGATGGTTCCTACGGCCAAGAGGCTAAATGCACGGGATGCCACGTCCCTGCCCCAAACCACCTCTGTACACCAGTAACAGGCAGTGGAGGGTAACACAAAACCCACCGGTTAGCGGGACACTGAGGCACAGAGCAGTAAAGACATCCCAGTACAAACCAGGGCAAAGAATCCAGCCTCTAAAGCTCTAAAGCCCGCTTTCAAAAAAAGCCACCTGCACCTGCTGAGCATTTCTTTGCTTCTTGCAATGCAGTTGAAAAATCACATCCTATTTCCAGTATTCATGGCTCTGCCTACCCAAGCCAGGCACCCCCTTAAAAACCTGGGGTGCTCCTCAACAAGCTTCCAGCAGATTCACCCAGGCAGAACCTGCAGTTAAATCTCTGCTGGATTACTCCTCCTTAGCTTTGGAAATTGTAGCTCAGAGCAGTAAAAATCACACAAGCAGCAAGCCGGCTGCGTGACTAATAAATCAAGTCACTGCAAACCCAGTCAAGGCATCCCAGCCCATGTCAGAAACCATTCGGCGTCTGCCCGCGCGTGGGCTTGCCGGGAGGACGACGGCTGCTGCTGCTCGCCCAGGTTTTGGAGAATTTCCTCTTGGGAGGCAGAGCAACAGATTCAGCGCGTAGGTGGGCTTTACCTGCAGGTTGTGCACGGAAATGTCGCTAATGAATAATGGGAAAACACGATCCCGTTGTGGAGAGGCAGCTCGTGGGAGCTTCCCAAATGCAACCCAGGGTTTAGAGCGTTTAAGCAGAAAGGCAATGAGTGAGTTTGGACAAAGTGCCGGAGCAGAGCCCGGTGCTGCCAGCAGCACAGGCTGAGCTAACTCGGGATGGGGGGGGCAGAGTCCAAGCCAGGAGGATGCTGCCATGGGGTCGGAGCAGCTGCAAGACCTGCACTAGAGGGGAGCAGGACCACGGTGCCCATTAGAGGCCATCTAAAAGGGGAAAAGTAAGGTGCTTTCTACAGAAGAGGGCCAGAGCATGCATCTCTGGGGTACGCTGGAGGAAAGCATGCAAACCACCGTCGAGCCCTGCCTGCCCCTGCTCCCCACTGCTCCTGCACGGCCCCAGGGAGGCATCTCTGGCCACCCAGCCTCCCCGCTCCCAGCCCCGAAGGCAGGCAAGCAAGGCTCACGGGACGCCGGCCACCTTTCTCCAAGGACACGCAAGACGGGGAGAGAGCAAGAACAGTGTTGGGGGAGCCAGGAGGGAGGCCCTGACGAGGCACCGGGAACATGCAGTTGCAGATGGTTTTCTGCAGTCACGAAGGTTTGTAGCAGCCTCGAGCGAGAGCCTGAGCCACGCTCCCACCTCCCATCTGCCCAAGTACCGCGGCACAGGCTGCGAAGGCCCACGGACACCCTGGAAACAAAATGTCAGGATGCGATCCTCCACCATCGTGCCCAGCGTGACGGCAGAGCCCAGGCACGCTCAGGCACTGCGGGAACACAAGAACCAGCAAGCTCTTTTCCAAAAACCTGCTGGAAGGCAGGAAAGGATGCGCCAGCACATACAGGCAGGGATTTTGTATGTTCGCACCCTAAGAGTTCAAGTGCAGCCTCGGCAGCTGCAGAGCCCCTCGAGGCTCCTGGGGCTGTCCCTGGGTGCCGGTGCTTTGCCTGCACCACGCAGGGGGGGTAAGGAGGGGAGAGAAACCCAGAACACAAAGCTAAAGCTACCAAGCCACGGCCAGAGAGGCAGCAAGTGCTTCTGGGGGACACCCCCTGCATCCCATCTCCATCCCCTGGGACGGCAACACCAAGCCCAAAGCATGTACTCAGAACAAAAGCACCCACCCACCTTCAGCATCCATCTGGAGCAGTCTGTTGCAGAGTTAATGGCTCCTGTAATAGCGAGATGGAAGCAAGGACTTGTGTGACCCTGAAGTAAATTCAAATTCACACGTGGGCTAAGAAAATCTATTAAAAACCTGAAATACAGGGAGCTAAACTAACCCAGGAGTTCCCTGGCTGCACGGCAAAGCCCAGCAGCCACCTTTGGGTCTCCTCGTGGGAAATAACCTGCTGCAAGGACAGGACTGCGCTGACTGCACCGTGGGTCTCTGTGGGCAGCTTGTGAGGACACACGACTGAGCAGCATTCCCCGCGAGGTACCGCAGCTGAACTCCTGCCCTGAGCACGTCTCCAGCCCAGGGACGCCGATCACGCCAAACCATGGCGCCGGATGCAAACCAGCAGCAAGAATTACAGCCTGCAGCAATACGCGCTGTTCATTTCTTTGCACGATCACTGGAGCTCTTCACCAGCTTCTTCAGCCGCTTGCCTCGCCGGCAGCGGGACGTGGGTCCAACAGCAGCATTCAAGAAGCCTCGATGACTTTATTGCCACAAGACCATTGGAAACTCCCTACACGAGGCTCATCTTGTGCTTCAAGGTTTGACACCACTTTAGCCAGGGTTACCCAAAGCCCTTCAGCAGAGGGGCTTTCCAGCCAGCCAGGAGAGCAGGTCTCCTCTAAAGCACAGCCTTCAGCATCCCAAAATCCAGACCTGCTGCAAACACGCCTGCGTGTGTCTTGGACTACGCTCAGTGGGCCGTATTTCACAGCGCAGCGCTCTGCTGCCTTTCCATAACTCACCACCTTCCCCGGAGACAGGCTGTGAATACATTTCGCCAGCGCTGCCTGAAACTGCAAGCAGCGCTCCCATATTTTATGTGGGCTTGCTCAGAAGTTAGCATTAGCGGAGAGCAGAAAGCGTGAAGGGATGTGCTATCAAGGCCGGTACAGAACAAAACCTGTAACCTCCAAAAAGGAAAAAAAAGGAATAAAAAGCAACTTTGGGAGCAAAGCCTGTCTCTTCCCAGGCAGCCCCACAGCGCATGAGACCAGGATGCAGCAAGCTGTAAATAAGCCAGTATCACCCCAGGCTACCCATGTATTTCTTTTAGGAGGAGAATCAAGCACAGGACAAACTGAAATCCTGGTTGCAATCTGGCAAGACGGCTACAAGTCCTGGGACTCGGAGAGCCCCGAATTCATTCAAGCAATTCCCAAGTGAGAGGTCACAATTTCTGCTTGAGACAGGCAAACAGTACGAGACCTCTCGAAATGCAGATCTGGAGCAGTGACCCAGTGGAGGAACACTGACATTGTATTACAGACTCCTTGTTCAGTGCCGTAAGAAAACAAAAGCAAAGCTTTCCTGGGGTATTTAAGACTTGCACATAAACATCCACTTATCATAATGGCAATTTCAACTCCACAATTTGTCAAAGTCCTTAGGCACACGCTTCACTGCAATCTAGTGACTGCAATAGGTCTTACGTGGCCGCACACAGGTGCTGGGCTGGTGTGGGAGTCTTTAAAAACAATGCCAAGGGTAGAAATTTTCAAAAGTAGCGCTGGGGAAAAGAAAAAAAAAAAAATGAACAACAACAACAAAAAAACTTCCCTTTAAGTTAACGGAAGATGTGCACTCCACTTCCTCACGTTACCCGTTTCACAGCGCTGGAGACAGGCACAGCCATGCTGCCACCCACCAGGGCCAGCCCCCACCCCAGTCACGCAGCGAGCGAGCACCAGGAGACCCCCGGGACCGTCCCCTCCTGCATGCAAAGAGACTTGTAGCTGCACGGCACAGCTGCAGCGGTAAGGCAGGCTGCGCGTGTATGCTACACTTCATCCGTGGCACAAACACAACCCCGTGCAGACCAGCATCCATCCAGACACGCACGGCAAAAGCAAACAGAGCGGCTCAGTCTGTCCCCGTCACTGCAATTTGCTTCTCTCCAGCGGGGCAAGTCCCTCCCTTCTTGTGATGTTTCCAGCTGAGGAAAACAGCGCGTGCCAGCAATTAAAAGCTTTCTGGGCAGCTCGCGCGCTGACGCTGCCCGGTTTCCATGGAGGACGCACGGTGCACCCAGGACCGCAGCAGCCTGGAGCGGTGCCGGTCCCCGGGGTTCCGCAGCAGGCACACGGCAGACGCTAATTGCTTCATGCTCCAGGGAACCTAAATCACTCGCAGCAGGAGCGGGAAGCCTGGCTCAGGGACACGGTGCTGGTGGCACCACGTCACAGGTCTCGCACCGTGTCCCTGCACAACTCCATCAACAAACCCCTGCCCAGCCTCCAGCACCCTGCCTTCCCCCACGCGTGTGTCTGCACGGATCAGCCGTGCCTGCTGGTCCCTCGGCTCGCTCAGCCCCCCGACTCCCCCAGCGCACCCTGATCCTCGCAAAATGCTCGTACTCCTCCAGTCGGGCACAGGGCACAGAGCTCTGCTGAGCAGCCTCCACAGCGCTTCCACAGCAGCGTGACCCTGCTGAGGCACACAAAGCTGCCCTGCTGCTGCTGGCCGAGATTGAATCTTGCTCCCAGGAGCTGGAATCGGACAGCGGCTGGGATACTCTGCTCTGGCAGGAGGGCCGTTTTGCCCCTCTTGCCTGCTGCTCCTGCCCCGGCAGCGCTGGAGAAGGCAGGAGGCAGCTCAGCTCCCACCTGCACAAAGGTTTTCCCGAATCACTGCCTTCCTCTGCCCAACCTGCAGCTTCTTGACGCTCAGACCCTGGTCTGGGCAAACATATTAGGAAAGAAACGCTGCCCATAATTTATTTATTTACCACTTCTATTTGTTTTGACTAACCCAAACATAAGCTACAGCATCCACAGACCCCAGGATCCCACGGCACACAGGAGCACACCGGCACCTGCACCCGCCGCTTAGCCAGCGTGGCCAAACCCCAAGAGCAGCTCAGCACCTCCGCCACGCCGAGCCTTCGTCTGCAGCTGGAAGAGTCAACACCCTGATGTCAGGATTGCCCCAAGGAAATGGGATTCCAACCCTTGGCCGTCACAACTCTGACAATTTACATGATGGTGCGGCCACAGCTATGGGTAACAAGTTGTTCTCTCCCCTTCCATGTGCAACTGTAATTGAAAAAGAAACCCTGCATTACAACAATTTGACAAATACAGGTTTTACCAGCCATATTATGTTCTCTTAGGGTTATTTTATAAGTCATCTTGCACCCGGTGTGGAATTAATTTGCTTTTATTAAGCTCCCAGTGTCAGTGACAGATGGTTTAACTGTTTCCACTGCAGCACAATTTAAGGTGTGCAGAGAGCAACCGACCTGCACTGGAAAACAAAACCAGCGACCTTGCACGGGGCTCCTGGCTGCGTCTCCGAAACAGCAGGTTGTGTGTATGGCATAAAGCAGCATGGGACTCCCAAGCCCCTCATCCCTTACACATCAGTTGTGGTGCAAAAACCAAACCAGAAGTTACCACTTCCACAGTGCTAACGTCTAAGTAGGCTTGAAACGTAGCTAGGCCAGTTCTTACAACCGCTTTGATTTTAAAAGGAAAACTGCAACGTGTTATGAGAGTCAGCTGGACCAATACTGCAACAAAACACTGCCAGCACTGCAAAAAAGCTCTTCACTTCCACCCCAGGGACAGGCACAGGAGCAATCCTCTGTACCAGCCTCCACCAGCTCACCTTCCTCCTACACCCTCAGACCCAAGGGAAAGAAAGTTTTAATAATCTCTTTCTATGCAGCAATCCCACCATGGGGCTGATGAGCACAGCACACACGACAGCGCCCAGATAAAACCCAAGGGACACGCTGCACCCACGGCTGAGCGGCGAGGCCACTGGAGCAGAGCTAACACACACTCGAGCCGGCTGTCCCGCAGGACCCAGCACGGTGCCGTCCCGGCTCCGGCAGCTATTTAGGGCCGGGGAGCCCTGCGGGACCATTAAGGGACACTGGGGCACCAAGGGCTCACCCCTTCACCTCTTCTTACTGTTCATGGCAGTGGTGCTCAGGCAGAGCTATGCCGCAAGCCCCCAGCAGCGGCGACCATACCATCCCCAACCCCCTGCACACCCCACGGTCGGAGACTCTGCTTTTCTGTTTTACAGACCAAAACCCGCCTGCGAGCAGGACCCGAACCAGCCCAGCAGCACCAGCACCACAGCGGGGGGTGCCCTGGGAAGAGACGTGCTGCTCCCTCCGTCAGGTACAATTAGATCAGCTACTTCTTGCTCTTCACAAATCTACCCGGACCTCCGGTTTTGCAAAGTTTCTGGTGCAGAATATGCAATTCTGGCTGAAGGAAGAAAAACAGAAGCTATTAACCATAAACCGTTGCCACATTTCCTGTTGTACCGGGACAGGATGAAACAAGCTGTTAACAAAACAGCAGCTCGGTAACTCTGCCTGTGCCTAACCCTGACAGTCACTGCGAGACCCGCGGCTCTCATGGCTGGAAACCAGAAAAGAGCGGCGTCAGCCACCCTCGGGGATGGCCTGGCCGTGTGGCAGCACACCATGAGGTCCGTGTGCCAGCCTGCAAAACCAGCACGCTCTCATCGCCTCCATCCCTCCACCCTCACGCGCAACTGGAAGGAAAGCGATGGCGAGACTGGAGCTGCCAGGGTGCTTCCACTCCCACCCTGTTAAAAACCTGACGCAGAACATTGCATGGCCACGGATGCCAGAGTTTAACCACCACTGCCAGCTCGCTGGCATCATTTAAATTCAGGAGGTGAGAGGCTTACCATCCCCTATGAAACTGCCATAAAATAACTTGCAGACAGTCGTGGCTTGCAGCGAGACATAGGCACCCACGGGCTGCACAGAGCCCGGCCACGGTGGCCTGGGGCACCCATAGCAGCACAGAGAGGTGAACCTGCCCGTGTCCTCCCCCTGCCCATCACAGCCTGCGGCAAACGGGCTCCCCTTCCATAACCTACATTATTTCTCAATTGTAAGAAACATCAATTGTAAGAAAGGACTTGAGCCTCATCTGGCACTTGGGCTAATGCTCGGCAGGATAAAAGCTGCCCAGAACAAGTGCCCCGGGAAGAGGCAGGCGGCCACGACGTACAATGCCCTTTGCCGGGGGCTGGGGCAGCCGCGGTCCCAGCGAGTTAGCCACACCGGCCTCCTCTTTGCCATCTACCACTCATCTAATGAGCCATGAGCTTGTGACAGGCTATTACGGGGGAGGTAAAAAACCCATGGGCCATCATGATTATGGCGATATACTCCCAAAAGAGTGACTCTAACCCAAGAAAGGCAACAACGAAGCCTCTGTGACAGATTTTTTTCTGTTTATCCGTTTGCAAGGATGCCAGGAGAGACACGCTCCATGTCCAGCTGACAAGCATCCTTCCTACAGCCCCTCACCTTGCAGAAGTCAACCCCCAACTTAAAAACCGTTTTAAAGCAAGCAAAGGCAGCGGCTCTGCACCACGCCAGACCTCTGTGTTGGCGACTAACAGCTCTAGGCAGGACCCGGGAGCTTTCTGATGCTGCTGCAGCAGTGCAGAGGGGATGGTGCCCTCCACCCACAGCTCCCCGTCCCACTGCAGCCCCAGTCGGCACCAAGGAGCCGGCACGTGGTTACGGCTTGGATGCACAGCTCAAGAGGTGGAAGACCGGCAGCTCATGAACCATGGCTTTGCTAGCCATAAAACCAGACATGGAAAGGCACTGTAGGTAGAAAGGCTGAGCGTGCACTTCCACAGGACACTCCTTGCAGCAAGGGCCGCCTCCCCGCAGCCACAAACCAGCCTCAGAGATGCTCTCCCTGCCCCCTCACTCCCAGCCAATTTTCCTCACCAGCTTTTTAGTTAATGAATTTGAATAGCAGACCGGTGGAGATGGATTTGGCCCAACATCACCACATTCTTGGCAATGACCATCTTATCTAGAGGCAGGAGCGGCCAAGTCCCCCCTGGTGTCCTTGGGCGCAGGTCCATCACCATTTACATCAGCAATGCTGTGACAATTTGCATTCCCAAAAATGTAGCCCAAGCTCTCCCTTGGGCTCCCACGTTCAGATTGCAAGAGTATTTTGAAGATGCCTTCTGAAGGGATTTTACACCTCAGGGCATCAATCCTCAATTCTTCCGCTTATTAAGGAAAGATTTGTCTTAAAACATCAGAAAACAAAGCCTGGAGAAGTGTGTCCGAGCACTGCTGGCCAGGGAGCTGTGGTTCAGAGGAGCATCACCAGCTCACGCCCTGGGACCACCATCACACTGCAGCACAGAGGACTGGAGAGAAACGTGAACATTTCAAATTTGAGCCAGAAACATGAGAACCGGCAGCTCAGAACTGTAAATCCAGCTGCAGCAGGGAGCGGTGACAGGTGGGGGGCCGTGGGGCCAGGGCAGCACCGCACAGCCTGATCACAGTCACCAGAGCGCGGGGACACCTCTGCTCTTGCACAGCTCTCCATCGCTGCAAAGCACCCAGCGCCTCCCCCTTCACCGCACACTCCCATGGTTCACAGCACTATATGGGGAAAGGATCGACTGCTCAAGCACGGATGGGTGGGGGGAAGAATCATACGACAGATTTGGAAAAAAAAAAAAATACATATTTCACTCCTTTTGAGAAGTTCAAATGAGATGCTGCAGTTTACTTTGGGGTTCAGAGGAAAAGGCAAAAGATAGGAGAGCAGTGCATCTCTAGAGAAGAGGAGAAGGATTGTTGCTGCATTTCAGAGAGGTTAGAGGCAAGTGAAGATGGGCTCGGTGTTTTGATTGCCATGGAGATTTCACTTAGAAACCATTTTTCCTGCCACATCCCTGCTCAGCAGCAAGAGCTGAGCAGCTCCTCCCAGGGAGCTCCATCTCAGGGGGGTCTGGGCTGGACGAGACCCCACAGGTGCCTGACCACCCCACTGCCTGTGTGCACAGAGACCAGCCTGGCGAGACCCCGGCCTGGATCAGGGAGACTGGGTGGATCAGAGGGATCCACTGATCATCAGGAGCAGACATTTGGGAACTGATTGCAGCCTTGCAGGGCCAGGAAAAGCCCCTTTCCCCCCAGGAGAGGTGCCCCAGGGCCACTCCTGTGCCCCAGGCCCCCTGCAGACCTGCCCCCCTCTGGAAATCACTCCATGCTCCAACAGTCCTTCGGAGGGCAGAGACAACGGGCCAAGGACAGGACCCTGCACTGGTCCCTTGGCTCTGGCTCCTTCTGCATTGCACCATGTGCTGCACCAGGCGGAGCGATGTCCCCTTCGCCCACCCAGCACAGGCAACATACCTGCAACCCACGAACCAGCACAGACGCTGCACCCAATGGCCAGCCAATTCTGGGACTACGGGGTTTCTCCAAGGCTGGACGGGATCTTGGAGATCACCTCATACAGCCCCTGCTTGTGTTTCGAGCACCTCCAGCGATGTAGCCCCCATCGCAGGCACCACCGCGTGCTGCCGCCGTGGAGGGCTCAAAGAGAGGGAGAAAACAGACACGGGGCCAAACCCACCACTGTGGTGTCCTCTGACTCTTGCCCAAGTTCATGTAACTCCCCGCCGGCCACCCCCTCCAGAGCCTCCTCCTGCACAGCACCCCCCCTCCCCACGGTGGTCTCTGCTCTGAGCCCCAGAGCTGCCGGCACCTGGTAGCAGAGCAACACCGCCCGTGCATCCCACCGCAAACACCTCCAGATGGCACGGCTTCCCTCTTCTTCAGCAGAGAAGGCTTTTGCCTGCTGGGTTACCCCAGCTCACATCATTCAGGGACCCCTACCCGGGAACTGGCGCCATCGCCCCCACCCCTGGATCCCACCTCTGGATCCTGTCCCGGGTGAAACTGCGTTCTGTCCCTCCTGTGTTTTCTATTCTTGGTCAGAAACTTGCCCCTTTCTCCTCTAAGCCGGCTCTCCTGGCAGCCACTGATGCAGGACTCGAAGAGCAATTCTGCAGAGTTTTAAGCAATCACGCTTCAGGCAGAAGCCACTGAAGCCATTCAGCTGAAGAGTCACGAAAATGCCAAGTAATAGATCTCCGGGGATGAGGTCACATCTGAGATCTAAAACAGTTCTTTGCTAATGAAGAGTGAGTGCGCTGATGGTTTTGAAAATAAAAAGGAATTACAAAATTCCTAGAAAGAGATTCTTCAGACTAATACAGTTATTTCAATCAGAAAAATTGTTTCTCTAATCACAGTGATCAAATTCCACTCTTTATTTTTTTAAATGGTGGGAGGCCTGTCTGTCTCCTCCTACCCCACATACAACACATTTCCTCTACAGAGATTGTTTCCTAGGTCTTTTAAGACACGCCTCCCGAAGTTATCGGTATTTAGCTTATTCCTGCCTAGCGCAGAGCATACCCACGGGCCGGTGGCTGCCGTTGCTGCAGCGCTGACCACACTGTGCATCCTGGGCTCGGGAATCATTCCTGGGCATCTAAGGATAGACAAACATTGCCGTTCCCAAACACGCCCAGCAGGTTAACTCACTTTTGGGTCCAAGCTGATGTTTTCTGCCCGTGGCCAGGAGCAGGTACCATACTTGGTGGTGAAAAGCAATGCTGCTGCTGCACGCAGCTCTTGCGGTAATGGAAACGTTCCACATTCAATAACATCGCTCAAGAGAGTAAGACGCCAAGTGAAAAAGCGGGGACAGGGAGTGAAACAAAACGCAAGGGAGATGTCCTCCTTGGGGCTGCGCCTGTCCCTCTGCTTTGCCGGCTGCTCCCCAGGCACATGCTCTTCTCGCCGCCCTCCACCCACCGTCCAGCCTGGCCTCACCAGACCACCACCTCCTCCTCCTCCCCACCACACTCCAGGGCCAGCTCCATCCAGAGCTGAGGTCCAGCCTCACGCTCCTGCAGGACCTGCACCACCACCAACCCCCTAGCATGCCATGAACCCCCAAAAACCTTCTCCCACCAAGCCCTGAGGATGGTTTCCACCCCCAGCCAGAGAAATGTGACAACCCACCTCTGCACACAGACCCATTATGCAACATAATTTGCTTGAGCAGCAAATTTTGTGGGGGGGGGGTTTTTTTTTTTGGTTTTTTTCATGCACAGGAACCATTTCCTCCCCGTAACACCAAACCCCCGAAAGGCTCCATCTTCTCCAGCAGCCGCAAGGTCTGCCGCCCACGCTGGCTGCATCCAGGCGAGGAGCCGGGCAAAAAGGGGCTGCAGCAGCCCCCAACTCCTCTGCGAGGGAGAGCTCCTGAGCACGAACGTGATCAGGCTGATTTCGAAAGGTAGCCGAGGATCTGCAGTGCCCTGGCTCAAAAAGAACAGCATTAAACCGGTGCAGGGTGCAGCGCCTATTGCACTAACACCATGGTCTTTTACATCTCCTACACAAATGAATCATCAAATGACATTTAAAAACCAGCAGTACGTGTCGGTTAATCATAGCGAGAGGGAGCTGCTGGCTAACAGGGAATATCCCATCTTAAACCCGAGGGAGCATTTCTTCAAAGAAATTAAAATAAAATTGTCAGTTGATTGAAACTCTCCCCCAGAGCAACCCCACCCCCAAGGAGAACAGTCCAGGTCGCCGGGAGAAACCTCTGTACCCCGTACTGCAGAAAGCTGAACCCCAAAGCACCTGCTGAGGATTGCAGCTCAGCAGCCTCGGGTGTGCAAATATAGCAGAGCCCGAACAGGAGCGCGTCAGCGCTGATGGTTTACAGGGGAATTTCTAAGTGAAAAAGCTGCTCCCCGGGCCAGATCTCATCTCTGGGCCCCGCAGGGCTCTTGTTCCTGAGCGAAACCCCCACTTCCGCAGCAGCGCCTTCTCGCCTTCTCCTTTTATGCTCAGTTCTGGTTGGGGCCCCAAAGTTTATGACGCGGATGTTCTTGGATTTTTTTTTTTTTTTTTAATAAACACTTAGAAAACACGAAGCAGCCTTGTCAGTGTTACTGATACAGAAATCTCATCCTGGGGGGAAACGCTGCCCAGCCAAGCGCTCTCTCCTTCTCCAAGGCAGGTACACATGCACCCAAGAGCCCAGAAAAGGACCAGATTCATCACTGCGTTAATAAGTTCACAGATTAATTTAGTCCTGTAACTTTCCCACCTCCCTATCCACCTCACAGGTGCAATTTTCACCAATGGTGCATATTTTGCACGGCCAAACCACAGGTCCCTGGCCGAGCGCCTGACCCGTGGATGACAGCTGGCAGGGTTGCTGCCTGCCCCCCTAAAGCTGAAAAAACACATTTGGAGTCGGCTCCTCCACCATGGATCCCCCGGGAAGGGGCCAACCCGGCATGCAAAAGGCTGAGACATGGCTGAGAAAAATCCGCAGCAGCGCAGACCCCCTGCACGGGAGCGGGGAGCCTGCAAGAGGCAGATAGAGCCCTCCTCCCCGCCAGCAGCTCTGCCCTGACTCCAGCTGCAAGCTAATTCTGGCAGCACCTGCAGCCAAACGTGCAGGAACACGGACATCTCCCCTCGCCAGCAAACCCCCCCACCTCCTGCCCAGCACAGCCCTTCTCACTAGTTTTTAAGCTGTTACCTTGGCAGGGACCTTGTTGGGCGCGCTCCGGAAGAAAGAGGTTTTTGCTGTGAAAAAGCAATCCTCGAGGTCTTCATCCAAGCTACAGTACCCGCTGCTCATGCTGCTGCCGATGGTCATCGAAACCCAGCAAAGGCGAGAGGCCGAGTGTGCACGGGGCTTGCCGGGGGGCTCGGGGGGCTGGCGACCATCGGCGGTCCCCGCTCCGGCTCCTGCGCCAGCAGCGAGCCCGCTCTCACATCCTCAACAAGCCGGTGCTTATCTGCAATAGCTCCTTCTGCTCATCCTCCAGAGCCAGCGGAGCTATTTCTCTTTAACAGGCAGCCGTGCCGGGTAACCCTTCCCTCTCCTCCTCCACCCGCCTCCCTGCGCAGCGGCGCTGGGGCAGCATGGAAGGGGCAGAGCTGCGAGTTTGCTCCCACTCTTGGTGCCCGGGTTCACTCACCGCCCGCGATCTGGTCCCCCGGGCGCCCGCGTAGCATCGCCTCCCCTTCCTGCGCTCGCCTTGCACCGCGCAGCCCTGCCACTTCCTCTTGCAAAATTTCTCACCCTGCTGCACGCCAGGGCCGAGGCGCTGCGCTTGGCCCTGAGCACTGCCCGGCCCCCGGGTAACCCCGGCACCTCCTTTGCTACCCAAAATATATCGCCATGGCAGGCTGGCTTCTTGCTCCTTCCCTGTTAGCGCATCCTCAAGAGCTGCATTGCATCTGCTGTCTTAGGGAAGCAAGCCCAGGCTGGACCGAGCCCGACCGTGCTGCCGAAAAGTGGTGGGGAAGGGGGCAGGCTGGTGAGGACGCGGCCTGGGACCCCCTCCGGGGTGCCGGGAGCCCCTGGTTGTCACACTCCAGGAGGGAGTGGGTGCCTCTCCGCTCCACAGCTAATTTTAGAGCAGCGGGAGCGATTTCAGCAGTGCTGGCACCCGGCTGAGGCAGCTTCGATTGCAGCCCAGGAAAACGACGTTCAGCTCCTCGGTCCTGTTTGCAAGAAGCACTCGCTCCAGGCCACTTAAAATGCTGTGTTGGCCTTGGAAGAGCCTCAGAGCGACAGCATCATTCATCATCACCCTGTTCCCCTCTCCCCCTGCAGCCCTGCGGAAACCCAGCCCGGCACAGACCCATCCCCAGATCTGCCTCCTCTGTCCCCCTCTCCCCTGGCCCCTCCAGAGCCACCAGCGTCCCGCTAACACCCTGCATTTTACCCAGCAGCTTTTAAAGCAGCTGTGACCTTCCTCCTTGTTGAAGATCACAGGTATTTCTGGAGAGCCAGGCAGGGAAAGGGCTCCGCTCCCCACAGGCTATCCTCCTCCCTCGGCAGGGGCTCCTGCGAGGGGCCGTGCATCCATGGGGATGCAGCACATCCCGGCACGGGCTCTCCCCACCCACCTGGAAACCGGCGTGTATTCAGGAGCACGTCGAGGGGACGAAAGAAAAACCTGACACACTGTGTTAAAAAGGACTCCGCTTAGGCAATGCGGTATTAATGTACGCGCTAACAATTCTCCACCATATTTCAGTAAAGAAAGAGGGAACAAGGCCAGAGAGTATCGTGCCACTGAATAAATCCATCCTATGCCCACACTTCAAATACTTCACGCAAGACCCGGCCAGCCCAACCAAGAAAGAATAAAGAACGGCAAGAGGTACTGCGAAGGGCAGGGCAGCCTGAAGGTACAGGAAGGTTTCCATGCCGGGGGCCAGCCTGGATCTGGAAAGGAAGGACCAGAGAGAACCCAGATGTGACGGAGAGCCACAGAATCACGGGAGATGTTCACATGAAGAGTGCAGTAAGTTTAACACCAAAAGGAGGAGCGCTTTTCCAGGCCATGCACGATCAGATTTGCAGAATTTGTCACTAGGTCTTCTGGTGGGTGGATGTACAAAGTCAGACTCGTCAGAAAGAGCTCACTGATGGCTATTAAAAATGACGGTTCAGATGCAACCCCAAGGAGTGCCCACGACGCTGCTCGCAGGGAGGCCACAGCAGCAGCACACCATCCTCGCCCTGACGTTTCTGGTCTCTCCTTCAACATCCACCAGCTGAGCAGAGATGGCACCGCCGTGCCCAGATGGCTGTTCTTACGTTAATTCCTTCATGTCCTTTTCAAGGCACAACTCTTACCATCGCTAAGTGCTGATTTTACGCCAGGCCAGCGAGCGCGGGGAGCTGGCAGGCAGCAGCCTTGGCTCTACTCTGCAGCCTGACTATTTGCAGTAGGACCATCAGCAAACCACCCCTGTAAAACGGGGCTATCACTCGCTTCTTCAGGTCACAGGGCTCCTTCGACTGCTCCAAGATCCTCACACAAACTACCATCCACACACGAAAACCTCTTCCCCTCTTGATAAGCTGCAGATGGTGTTTTATACCCTTCCATCTGTATCTGTTAGCTGAAGGACTTAAATTGCTACAAGCCTTTGACAGCTCTGTACCCCACAGCCAGCAGCATCCCGTGAATACAAACCTGGATGTCAATGTAAAGACTAGCAGGAGGATACAACATCTGCATCTCAAGGAGGAAGGCAAGAATCCAAATGGCATATTTACAAAGCAACTTGTAACACTGCAAATAAATAAGCTATCCTCTTAGCAGCGCGCGTACTTCTGCAGTGGCACAAACCTCCTCAGCTTCACAAGGCTGCATTTAGAAGAGAAAGAGGCTTAAATCAAGCATGTGCAACATGAGCAGAAAGCGAGCGTGGGGCTGATGAACGCACAGGCATCGAGGCTTCACCGAAGCCTCAGCCCTGGGTGTTTCACAGAGGGAACAAGGTGCTGCCAGCTTTGCAGTGCCCCATGCGAAGCTGGATGCACTCCCACAGCTCTGCTCCGTGGGCTTCTCCAAGGAGCCCTCGCTTTTCCATTGCGGTCCACCTGCTTGGGAGATCAGCTCCACAAAAAAAACAACCAAAGAAAAAAACCAAGTAATTCTGACCCACTGGTTCAGCAGCAGCTCCAGTTAATGGTTACCTGAACAACAGCCCCCAGAAAACCCACCCACCAGTGACCTGCACCGGCTCCCAGGTGGGAAGTGCACAACCAGCTCCGACGAAACCAGGGACCAAACTCCAGGTGCTGCTGAGACCAGCGGAGGCTTTGTCAGCTTCAGCGGAGTCTGGACTTCACCCAGGGAGGTTAATCTGGGACCCAAATGTAACGTGCTCTTAAGTACTTTGCTGGATCAAAACCCAAATTATTAATGCCTGGTATTACATGGTAACAGTACTTAACTATGTGATATTAAAGTAGCTATTTCTCTGATGCTTCTAGTTTGCTTATATTTGATAACACTATTTAATGACTTCCAACTATGCCAGCTATTAATTTGAGTTTCTTGTGTTTTCAGTGTGCAATCCCCCTTCCCCCCCCCAGTGTATTCAGGCACCCTATTAGTCTCTTTCTGGAATACTGACTGTTTTCCCTCCATCCTTCTTTTGAGCAGCAAAACCTGCTCAGCCAACAGAAACACACCAGGAACGTGGCTGTGTACTCAGCTTTACGGGCTCAGATCAAGTAAACTTGAAGATGATTTTCCCCTGATGATCCATTATCCACAAACCGAGAACGGAGCTTTATTGCACTGATTTACCCTCGTTCACCCTCAAACCAGCCCACGCACCTCCCGGCCCCCCCAGCCTTGCAGCCTTTCCCAGCACAGGTAACGAGACTCCAGACAGGGCTTTGCTGTGCAGAGGGTTCAGAGGTGTGATCCCCGACCAGGACCTCAGGATGGGTTTATGGATTTCTGTTTGCTGCTGTAAGTGGAGGGACTTTTGTTTCCTTGGCACAAAATGCCTCCCCCCTTCCCGGGATCACACCAGAGACGTGTCAGGGTGATGAATTGCCACGAAGCACAGGCTCCATGTTTATTATTAGGACCATCAATAACCCCGGGCTGGTGTTATCACCCTGAAGAAGAAACAAGCTTTTCTAATTTTTCTAAAAATCAAGCTTTTCTCATGCTGCTGGGGGAAGCCCAACGACATCTGAAGGAGATGTAAACACGCACAAATCTGGCTTCACACCCTTATACAAATACCTCAAGGCTCAGTGGAGAATCCATTCAGAGTCCCTTTGTAATGCATAACTTATAAGATAAATCCCATCTAACTTCAGGTTCCCTCCTGACCATTTTCTTCCGAGCAGCAATCGCCCAGCCACGTGCCGGCAAGGCCAAGCTCCGCAGACCTTGCACAGCAAAGCGCAGACGACAACCAAACCCCACCACTGGCTCCTCACACGCCCAACAGAAAGCCCCCGTCTTCTTTGAAAAAGTGCATGTTTCCAGTTCCAGTCTTGCACAAGTGCATCAAGGTCCTCCACAAAGAGGAATATAAATGCATGGTTATAGTGAAGGAGAGAACACAGTTTTAAAAAAAGCATATAGAGATTGAAAAGGCTCTGTGCAAGTCAAATCCACTTCAGGCAGGTTTCTAAGCAATGCTTTAAGCTTCCAGTTAAGTATCTTACACCTCAACTTGCGTGGCATCATCCAGTCTCACTGCACCCTGTCGCGCGCGCTGCAGCCTGTCCCAGCAGACACCCACGCCGGCTCGCAGGCCACTGCCGGCATCACAGACACCACGGGACCCTTGGGGGGATTAAGCAAACAGCTAAGCCTTCCCGAGCGGCCCTGGGGATTACTGCACAACCCTAATACAGATTGAAGAGTCTCGATCCACCGGGACTACTGAAACTCTTAAATCAAGGCTATTAAGCTGGAGCTTCTTGCAAAATCCATGTTCGCGCTCTGCCAAGATGCAGGAGAAATGCACCTTTGCTGCTCCTTTTCAAGCACTCTGCACCCGGTGCTGGGACGCAATTTAACGCCGGTATCGACCCTCCCTCGCAGGCACCTGGACACAGCTGGACTGCAGCACAGGTGCCGACATCCCCGGAGGGCACTGCTCCTCTCCCGCTCTGCTCCAGGCATCCTGGCCAACAGCAGTGTTTTAAACCCGTACGGAGCCCTGCATATGCGTTCACAGCGAGGGGATGCCCACGTGCACAACCTCCATCACACCAGATTGCACCCCCCAGGCAGGGCATATAGGCAAGATGTACACAGTATATAGGCGACTCATTGGTGGGCACTGGCTGGGTCTGCGGCACCGATGGGCTGACCTCTCCGACAAGACCTCCCACTTGTAAAACCTTTCGGGAGCAAGAAACCAGGTCTCTGAAGGAGGTGCAATCGGTCACCATGAAGCTGTCGACCCCCCCTCCCCGCGGAGCCCCTTCCCCGGCGTACCTGGCTGCAGGGCGGCAGGAGGGTGCTCTCAGGCGAGAGGTGGCTCTGGCACTGGCCCGGCTGGCGGCAGTCCAGCTGGATGAGGCTGCGGCACTCCTGGTGGCACGTGTATCTGCAGTCTGCACGGGGGAGAAACGAGAAAGTGAGGCACCCGAGACCCGCAGCCTGCTGTCGAGGAGCAGCGGGGGAACCCCGGGAAGGGCTCAGACTCCTGCCGGAGGGCAGACCGATGCTCACGGGCACCGGCACGGCCAGAGCTGCCAGCCAGGCACACGTCCCCATTCGGGCACACTCCTGCAGACGGGGAGAGGTACCACAATACCTCGTCCAGAGCAAAAATTGCTCCCACGCCCTCTCCCTGGGGAAACCTGTGTTTCTTGCTGCAATGCTCCGGCACGGGCAGCGTTCCTGCCTTGCGTCGTGCTGCCTTTCCCCTGATCTGCTGGCACCTTAATATACAAAGTAAAGAGTATGCTCAAGTCCCACCAAACCACAGGGTACGCCACTCCCCAGCTATGCTCCTTGGAGATGTCACCTGCAGAGCACCTGCAGCAAAAGCTTGGCCACTTCACGAGGAAAGGATGCTTCATCTTCCAGCATCAGGAGAGAAAAAGCATCTTTGTATTAAGACAGAAGTCAAACTATTTAAGGTCACTGAATATGAACACTTCAAGGGCCAGTAACAGTGACTGAGGCACGGATCAACCATCAGACTGCCAAAAAGCCACTCCTGGAGAGGGTACGGACACGTCCCGGGCCCCGGCGAAGGCTGTGACCTTCCGTCCCCAGCACACACGCTGCCCAGGTGCAGTAAGGCATTTACGTAATGTGTTTTCTTTGGACGCTGACCCATCCAGCTGTAAGACATTAACTAGTTCAAGGTAGGAATTGCACAGACAAGTCTGCAGAGCCCAGGTTTAACCTCTTTCGGCACAGGGTCCCGCTCGCCCACAGCCCACGGCTGCTGAGGGGCAGCATTCGGCACAGCCAGCTCCATCTACCAGACACAACAGTTATCGCATATTCATGGCTATCGCTCCCCCAGCCCTTTCCCTGAAAGCCCAGACTGCAGCTAACAACCTCCTTCCACTTTAATGGCCCTTCTGATCCTTTTAATTTTTAACTGTCGTACAAACGGTGTTAAATTTACTTTTTACACTACCCAAAATTCCAGAGCGGTCACCAACCTGAAAAAAAAAAAAATAAAAATCCTAAAACCAAGGCAAGAGAGTTCACTCCACAAAAGGAGATGGGACTGAGTGCCTGTCCCTGCACCAGCCCTGCCACCCCGCTCGAAGCCAGCGAGCTTGTATTTTAAATACCCATCCTTTTTCTTTTCTTTTTTTTCTTTTTTCTTTAGCATTTGGGTCATTGGTTTTGAATACCTGGGGCTTGCAGGAAAGCAAAGGAATATCCCATGTTTGCTCTGGAAACAGTGATTTCTGCTCAGCTCTGCTGAACGCTCACACGCGGGAATGCCCGAGAATGAATGAGAGAAGCTGAACCACTGCTGGGAGCTGGTGCCTGAGGGGGGAAAACATCAATCTCCAGGGGAAACAGGGAACTAATTCCTCATTTAACATTCATCTGGCATCAGCTGTCTATCATTCTCCTATTCCAAGTCAGTTGTCTCAAGTAAGCCTGAGGGAAAGCAGGGAGACTTGCTTTTTTTTTTTTTTTTTAATTAGAGATAAGCTGCACAGTTACGTGGTAATTTAATGCGTGACCTTTTGAGCAACTGGAACAGCCTTTTAATGGGGGACATTCGCCAAGTCTTTGCTGGAGGTGCCAATTTGAGGATGCTCCAGTTGCAGGTTCCCCTGAGCATCTGGCGCCAGCAGAGAGTCCCTTCTGCCTGTTTGGTCCAGGGTTTTCAGATTTGGGCAGCTGCCTCCTGCTCCCCCAGACTGCAGCCTGCCGGGGCGGGAAGGCTCGAGCATCTCAGGTGAAGGAGGCGCATGGTAAGAGGTCTGAAATACGTAATACAGACCACAGAAATTACAGCTCCCGATCACACCTCCGGATCAGGCCCATTACGGCCAGGCATTTCTTTACGGGATTAAAGTATGACACCTCCTTAGTCACCGTCACCTATTAACAGACCTAATCACTCAGTATCCGGCAGGGAACACTAATTTTAGAAACCCAGAACAGCTTTAGGAAGCAGCCACGTGACAGGTTTGCCAAGAGGAGCAGGATGCCTCCACTTACGCTTTAAGATAATTTCCATTCAAGTCAAACAAAGCAACACTTGGAAATGTAGTTTCTTTAAAAAAAAGAAAAAAAAAAAAAGAGTCAGATCACGATGCTGTGAAAAACTTTGGTGGCCGAAAGGAATTTCCCTTTCTCCACAGATAAAGTTTCTCAAGGGGATAAAGTTGGATAGAGTAAAACAGCCCCATACAGATGCCCATCCAGATACCTAAATATAGGACTGCAGTCATCCTGCCCACCCCCACCTCCTGAATACCGCAGATGCTATGGGGCATCTTTCGATCCGACTCTAATGCAAGCCCCGGATCTGTAGGCTGGGGCGACGAAAGGAGAAGGCGCAGGTCTGCGGCAGAGTGGCCAGATCCCGGCCCCAGCAATGACGGAGGCTCCAAGAACCTGACCTTAGCCAGGCTTTCACCTAAAGAAAAACCTCCTGCAACCCCGAAGCAGCACCGCACAGGAGACCGGATATGATTACCCCCCAAATTTGGATGGAAAAGGTCTAAAGCATCCCAACACCTCCCCTGTGATGCTCTTAAACTCTGATTTCTGGCCAAAGTTTGGGGTTTCTGCAGCAGTGCTGGGCGACTGCTCTGCCCCGGTGCCGGCTGCCCCCCCGCCGCAGGGCTGCCAGCCCCGGCACACGCAGGACCTGCACACCTCTCGACGGCAGCGTTGTCGAGAGGACACGCTTGAAACAAGCTACAAAAAAAACCCCTTGTGTGATGTTAAAATGAATCATGAAATTGCAGGGGTTATCTTAAAGCTCCAGTTCCCGGTTTGTTAAGGATCCTGCCATTCATTTTTAAAAAAAAGGCAAATCAGAAACGCTCCCAATATCAGCAAAGTGAAGGAAAACCTTTGAAGCGTGACCCAGCTGCCACGGGAAGGCTCAGAGCCACCAAAGAAAGAAAAATAAAACGTCATGAATTTTGAAAGCGGTGTGAGACCCCGCAGGCGTTTCAGCACTGGAAGTGGAGGATGTTGAAGAACTGCAATTTCTTCCATTCACCTTCCAACTCCGGAATCCTTCAGCCAGCTCACACACACCTTTAAACGCAGGCTACGCGTGAGGTTTGATTTTGCAAGCTGTGCTGCTTAAGACCGAGGGCTCGGTGCCTCTGCCCTCGCTCGGAGGAGACGCCTGACGTCACTCGGGGTAACCTCAGGGACGGCTGCAGGATGTGGCCCTGCGACATCACGGGCGCTGGCGGGCGTCTCCTCCTGCCACGAGGGGACAGGGCAGGACCTGCGGCATCGCCGCCAGCTCCAGCATTCACAGAGCAAATGCAGGGAAGGGTCTTAGTTTTCCTGCGAGACGCTTTCTGACATCCCCCACGGCAATGATCCAGCCCCATCTCTGCCTCAAGTCTGCAGCTCCGTCACTGGAGGTCTCAGCGGTTTTAGGTCAAAAATCAAATGGTTTGGGTTCGGGTTTTGTTTGTTTGCAAACACAGGTAAAACCCAAGGGTGGTTTTCTGTTTGTTCGCAGCAGACAAGTCCCCCCTGGTGACAACAACCCCTCTGAGAGGTCCCTGCACCATTTCAGGATCTGGAGTACAAACCCAGCTGCTGGGCAGATGCTCTTGAGCTATTATTTACTAAAAGGCAAATTTTCCTTTCGAGTGGCAAGTGGGGCAGCACCGACGCCCTGAGCTGTGCTCTGCCACAGTGCTCCCGCGACAGCGGGGCTGCAGAAGGAGCCGGAGCAGAAGTTGAAGCCACCCAGTGCCACCGGTATGGTGGCAGGAAAGCGTGCCAGCCCCGTGCCAGCCCCGCTACCTGCTGGGCAGGATCCCGCTCGGCCATGCATCGCCAGCCGTGCTCTTGCAGCACAGACAGAGCAGCACCGCAGGAATCCCCTTACACCTAATTAGCAGCAGAAAGCCTGGGCACAGCAGCAGCCAGCAAATACGGCCAAACACACCGATTTACACCACCACCTACCTCTAACCTGCAAGACCTCCCTGCTCGGCCTCCTCAGCAGCCGGAGTCCCTCAGACCAAGACTTTGACTTGGGAAAATGCCTGAATATTTTGCGAATTCGCTTTGTTACAAGCCCAAAGCAAGCGGCTGCCCCTGCTTTCCCGTCTGTCATCCTTGCGAGGAGATCGATAGCTTCCCAGGCACACGGAGCCAGGCGGGCAGCTCTTCAACGCCGAACGCTGCTGAGATGCAACGTGCATCAGTGCAAGTTACATCTGCTTCCACGAGAGGCCTTTCTCTCCACGGAGATAAAACAGTGACATTGTCCATTTACAACCTGCTGCCATTTGACAGACTTTTTTTTTTTTTTTTTTTTGAGCAACGAGGCAACATGCAGCTCAGGGCTTGTGCATCTCTGGGCTTGTCCTGTTAGCCATGGAAAACTTTCTATTTCTGGGGCTTTTTGCTTGATAAGATAAAACAACCCAACGGAAGAGATTAGCGAGAGAAAGCACAGGACCCAGCCGTATGCTGGGAGGGCTCTTTCCAATATCCTCTCTTCACTTTGCTGCTTTTCCCCTGCAGTCATCTAAAGTTTAAGAAAAAAAGTCCCCAGTGCTTAATCAAATGTTAAATTAAAGGAATACACTGAGATTAACTATGTTTATAACACTGATTTAAACCCTGCAGGTAGTGAGCCAGGTTTTAAGATCAATACTACAGCCCTTTCACAGCATCTATCAGTTAGAACTATACTGGGTGTCAAACGATGGGGTGGGACATAAACATCAATTTAACAACACGCCTGAAATCTGCCACTTTGTACCCTCTACATCATGACTGTCCCCTCTCTGCTCAGGACTCCTCTTTCTTACAAACAGAGCAGCACCCTGCACAACACATTCTTGCTTTTATACAGGGAGTATACATCTTTTACACAAAGATGAAATTTAACTAATCCTGAAAATCACACCAAGTGCCATAAGCAATGAGTTAACACAGGGGACTTTCTTATTCCCCCCTTGCTGTCCCAACAACTAGACAGCACCTCTTCAGCTACACGCATCTCTTCTTCCCACACCAAGACCAGCAAACTCAACTAAACCTACTGGGCCAGGGACGAAGCAGGGGGAGAAAAGAGACAGCCCAAAAACTAACCTGCAAAGTAAGAGCTGGAGACTTGGCTGGTGTGTCTCTCCATAAATCCTTCCCAAGGCACCGGACTGGATTGAAGCAAGAAACATGACCCTGAAGAGCCGAGCTACTCCAGGAGCCCCAGCAGCCTGCCACACGGCTCTGGGCAGGTCACCGTCCCTCCCCACACCTCCATCTCCCCAGGGTAAGCAAATGCCCTGCTTCAGGGAGCCTCAGTAGGTGGGATGCACCCCAGCACCCCACCCTGTCCTCATCTGACCTCAGCAGCACCCGCCCGGCAAGAGCCATCCCAACCTGCCCAAGTCACCTGGGAGCAGGAGAAGCCTCAGGCATCTGTCTGGACCAGCTAAATAGGACAGAAATGCAAAGTACTGTGGGTCCTATGAACTGTTAGCAATTATTATTTACAGTGGCAAGACCAGAGACACGACAGAGCGTGGGAGGACGGGTTGGAGGAAGAGAACATGAAAAACCACCGTGTGCCAGAGAGTGCCAGCGGTGCGAGCAGAGCCTCATCCCGGCGAGGCTGGGCTGTGCTTTTTAAGAGCGTCCACACCTGCTAAAGAATTCACGACCTTAAGCAAACATCCACTTGAGAACCAGTAATATTAGAATTGTAGTTTGCTCTGTAAGCTAGAAAGAGAAATGGTGTGTGTTTAACCAACTTCCTCCTCAAGGAAATAGGTCCTGATTCAGCACAGTACTTGAACACAGAATTAACTGCTCTGAGAGATAAGGGTGGCTTCAGACTAGAGGCATCCGTCTGGGTTTATGCCTAAGTGCTTTACTGAACCTTACGCAAGATCTACAGATCAAAATCTGGCTTCAGGTACAGCTGCATTTGCCACCGAGATTATCAGGTGCTGGATGTGCTCCGAGGTTTTTCTCGAGGCAGTGCCTCACAACCAGCCTTCCCGGCAGGGAAGCACGGAAAGCTGGAGTGATTTTCTTGCAAAGAAGCACTTCAGCCAACAAAGTCCTATTTTGGTAACACCGTGGTCATCAGAGCCAAGACCCACCACGCCGATCGGGGAGGGCGTCCAATTCCAGCTGCCAGCAGCTCTGCTGGGGAGATCACAGCTCCCGCAAGCAAACAAACAAAGTGTTTATGGTCGCCCCACGTGCAATAGATGTGTCCGGCTTAACCCTCCTGGGCCAAAGAAACAACTCCATGGGACTTCATCAACACCCAGGAAATACGTGGGCGGTAAATCATGCCCCCAGCTGCCAGGACAAGAGAGGCCACGGGGGAGCCCCACCAGCACAGACACGGGGCCGGCGCACGCCTGGGGTAAGTGCCCCGGCCAAACCAGAGGATGGTGCAAGGGGAAGGAGCGGGCACGCTGCTGAGTGATCGCTGGGATGGGTCTTACTGCCGGTTTTGCTAACGGCTGCAGTACCAGAAACAGGAATTTCCTACCAGCACCTACATCACAGGTACAGCGAGGATAAGAAAGTCCTCCAGGAAGAACTGGCCCATCTCAGGGTGAACTGGCATGGAAAGGGAGCAAAGCAGCTGACCCACGCACAGGTTAGGCTCTCGCATAATTTTTCTGCCTTAAGCCACAAGATACCCAGTCGCCAGTGACCAGCCCACCCTGCGCGGTGCAGAGAGACCCTGAGTCACCAGCATGATGCTGCCAGGAAAAAAAAAAAAAAAAAAAAAAAAAGCAACTGCAATCCTGAGACTTCACCAACGGAGATGCTGAGAGCCAGGGAAGCACTCGAGCCGTCGGCCAAAGTCCAACCCATCGCTGCCCTGTCTGCGTGCTGCTCCCACTGGCATCCACCCAAACCCTTCCCACCGGGAAGCTGCCCCCAGCAGAGAGCTCAGCCTGGTTTCTCTGCTGTCCCCTCTCCAAAGTGGAATAAAACACGCTGAAGGCTTTGAAGCTGCATTAGTCACCATTGCATTCAAATGACTGCACTCCGCCCCACCAGAACAAACACCAAAAAACCCCACAGCAAAGATGCACCTCTGCAACCTGCCCGTCCAGCCCCCTTCTCCCCAGCTACAGCAGCCTCTTCTGTCAGGAAAAGCTGCCGGCAGCAGGACACATTTGCACTCTTACAGTGAGATTTTTCTTTTAATATTCACCCAGGCTTTGAAAGGTGCCAGCAGCACAAAGCCACGTACATTAGGTAGGAGATATTCAAGACACAGCGTATAATGGCACAACTACTCCTCAAGCCCAATTGCATTCGCTTTGAGACTGAAAACAAGTATTTTTAACGAACGCCAGCAGGACGGCCTGGGGGCCGTCGCTGCCAAGCTCGCACCTCCCCATCCCTTTGCATTGATGCCAATGGGAGCAACATGCTTGATATCTGTCACGCACGGGACCGACCTAGAGACTCCCAACAAAGGCAGTGAAAAGGCTCCCGATGTCTCAGACAACATCTGCTTCAGCCCCAGATGCAGCACCCCTGGGTAGGACTTGAGCTAAAACCTCAGTAAGAGCCTGTCCGCTGCCTCCAGAGACGCGAGACTGATTCAGGAGAGCCTAAACCCGCCAGATGCCCGAGGAAAGCCACCCAAGGGGATAATTTTCCTGATTCCAGGACTTGCCAGGCCTCTGCCCCCACCGCTTCCACCCAGACCCCCGGCTGGAAGAGGAACTGCAGAGCACCCATCCCATGTTAGCCTTGGAAAGACAGCTCCACGCCGCTCAAGAAAGGGGAAATGGAGCCAAGGGGATTTCAGTGCATTGCTGGCTGGCATAAAAACCACGTGGCCAAAACCCCCTCCTCGCTCAGCAGCGGGGCCGGCTCCCGCTGCCCCTTCCCTTTGTCCAGGGCAGACCCAGACCTTCGTAATTCAAGTTTGCAATGTTGCAGACAGCGTTTCACCTCTCGCTGGGGCCAGGCACCATCCCACACGGGACACCGTGCCCACGGCGTGGATGGGGAGGGAGGAGGAATAAATACCACTTTCACTTTTTACTAAAGATGACCAGATCTGATGCAAATAAAAATAGGCCAGAACTGTACAAACAAAAACATGAGTATCCTCAGGCTGCAAGTGAAAAGCAAACAAGCAGCAACTCTGCATCAGAAGAAAAAGAAATATTCACCAAGGGAGGATAGCACACCCCGTCTGCAGCTCTCAGGCATTTTTAAAAGGATACACTATTGGGATGACAGGGAATGCAGATGATGTTATGAGCATCTCCACCGAAGTTTCCCTCCCCCCCCCAGCCTGGTGGTTTGGGGAATTTTAGAGGCAGAACTACTCCCACAGTCTGAATAATTCTCCTCTGAAATGAAAAGGGAAATAGTTATTTCAGATTTGTTTCGATATAACTATGGAAAAAATCCTGCCAGAGAAGTCCCTCAAAACAACTATTTATAGTATTTGCAACACCACAAAATTCTGTGAATTATTGCTTTAGATCAGGATTTCAAAACGCACAGCCCAGTATCCCACCTCACGCATGAGCCCCGTGACAGCTTTGCAGGATGGCTGGTGAAAGACAAGAGCCCTGACAAAGTTTGTTTTGCTTCAAATAAACCCACACTATTTCTTTAAGCACGTTCATTCACACATTTGCTCCAGGGTGCCAGGCACGGCAGAGCTGCCAACCCCAGGGAATACACTGGCCCTTTACCAGGTTTTGAGGGAGCTAATCAGGAACGGCAGGCAGAAAGCAAAGGTACACATCGGCAAAACTTACTTACATCACCCTCTTTCAAACAACGCACCATGCAGCGAGTCCACCAGCCCCGGCGTATTCCTGTGTCACATTGTGCTGGCCACGTGGTGACGGCTGGGTTACATTTAATTAACAGCAGTCAGTACTAAAACCTTAATGCGATGCAGCAGGGCCATATGGCGCGACTGTCTCTCCCAATTGCCCTTCATTTCCAAATGGCACCAGGAGGCATGTGTAAGAGCCCTGCTCACACCACGCTATGCAAATCACCGCTAGAAACATTTAATTGATTCATAATCTAAGGAAAGCCAAGCATAAGAACCATAACGGGCTGAGCGAGGGGACTAACTGCCCCGGCGAGGCTGGCGTTACAGCACGTGCCTGGCATAACCCCCCAAACAAACCAGCAAATGAGCAATGAAGCCTCCTCCAGAGCTGCCAGCTGGGCAGCCAGCCCAGAGCCCGGGGCGAGACGCAGCTCATTCCCTCGCCCCAAATAACCACCAGCACCGACTACCTGCCCACCACGCCAACACTGAGGATACCCTCGCCCCACATGCCCCTGCCTGACCACGGGCAGTCTTGTGGGCACAAGCCTGGGGTGAATGGCATTGGCATTAACAACTGCCAAAATCAAGAGGCTCAGCTGACCCCGACCAGCAAATCTTCGGGTTACTCAAACCCAAGCGCAGCTCTACAGCTGCATCCAAAAAGACAAGCTTCCAGCCAGCCTGCAGCAGGAGACGTGCTGATGGACTGAGCTGGAAAGGAGCAGTTTCACTGTCAGCAGCCAGCGCAGCACACGCTACCAAGTTATCCATGACACAGGTTCGCTCAAACATCCTCTGCCCCGGCACGCCACGGCCTCATTTCCCCACCCACACCACCGCAGCTGCAACGACTAATGCAGGTCACACCTTTCCAAAGACCATGCAAACACCCCGTGGCCCAAGAGCAGCACCCCAGGGACACGGGACACAGAGCGCGTGTCGCTGCACGGCCCCGGCTGGGTCACCTCGTTTGGCCCCTGTGTCCCCTCCCACACGATGGAAAGATTAATCTCTCCTGCGGAACGCAAGCACAAATACAGCATGTGTCTGACACAAGGAACACACATCTTGGTGAATCTCACTGGCGTGAGCACTGTTCCCCGGGGAGTTTGGGCAAAGCAAGGTGTCTAACAAACTTAACTATTTCTAGAGGAATTTTCACCTCACTGTAAAGCTTTACAAACACGAATCCTTCCTGCTCACTGAGGAGATTTGCTGCCCAGCGCCGATGCCAACCCCTTCGCAACCCTGCCAATTAGCTGATAATCTCCTCTTCCCTGGAAAAGCTTCATTTTCCAAATCCGCCCGGCAGCACCTCACCGCACCCGTGCCCAACGCCCGGCCCCAGCCCCGCCCCGCACCCGGGGACAGCGGCCCCTTTGCGGGGAGACCCCGGCCGGGTCCCTTCCTCCATCCAGCTCCCGGAGCGCAGCACCGCGGGGCGCCGGGGATGCCCCCAGGGAAGCCCGGCGCGGTGCGGGGTCCTCCCCGCAAGCCCGGCAGGTCCCCGCGGCAGCCGCGGGGGGAAGGGGGGTGGGGGGGGTTGTCTGGGGGCCCGGAGCCGGGGCGAAGGGGAGGGAGAGGGTCTGGCGCTGCCGCTGCGGGAGGAAGAGCCCGGGCAGGGCGCAGGCAGAGCACGGGTGCGGGGCGGTAGCGGCGGGCAGGGCTGCAGCGCGGGATGAAGCGCCCGGGCAGAGACGCGGGCAGGGCGGGGGTACGGGAGAGCGAGGCGCGGGTGCGGGCAGGGTGCAGGCAGCGGGCAGGGTGCGGGCAGCGGGCAGGCAGCACTCACAGTCGCAGCGCAGGGCGCGCTCCCGCACCGCCTCTCCGCACAGGTCGCACCAGCCGCGGCGCGGGGGACGGAGGGCGAAGCGGTGACCGCGGCCGCGCTCCGCCGGCTCCCGCGGCGCCGCGAAGATGCTCCGCACGTCGGGCAGCAGCCGCGGGGCTCCGCCGCGCCGCCGCAGCCGCCGCGCCGCCCTGGCCCCGCCGGGGCTCCCCGGGGACCGGCCGCCCATCGGCTCGGGGGGGACGGCGGGGCTGCCGGGGCGCGGCGCGGGGCCGGGCGGCCGCCGGCGCATGGAGCCGGGCGCGGAGAGCGGCGGCGGGCGGGGGCACAGCCCCACGGCCGGCGACGCCATGGGCTCGGAGCGCCGGGCGGGCGCGGGGCAGCGCAGGCGCTTTGGACCGGCCCGGGGGGGAGGAGACACGGCGGGGGGGCGGGAGGGGGTAAGGACCGGGACCGGCCCTCCGGGGGACCGACCCTCGGGTCCCCTCCCCGCGGCACCCATCAGCGTTGGACGCCCCGTGCGATCCTTCCTCGTGGAAACTCTCCTCTCCGTGGGATTCCCCTCCCCGCGCCGTGGGGTCTCCCCGCAATACCTTCCCCCGCGGGAATCCCCCGCCACCTCCTCGCGGGACTTCTCCCCACGGGACCCTCCCCGCCACGGGACCCGGGCTGCCTCGGGGGAGCGCGTACCTCGCCGCCCGGTCCGGGTCCCGCGGCGGGAGCGCGCAGCCCGCAGCACAACGCGGAGCCGGGGGCTCTCACCAGCGTCTGCTGCTTGAGCGCAGCCACATCCCACCCCGGGCTTTGCCCCCACGGGAGCTGTCAGATCACGTGTGGGGCACTACACCAAAACAGGGTGGTACAAACCCTCTCCCGGCGCACCGTGCGTGCGTGGAGCAGGCTGTGAGGGCAGCTGGAACAAACTACCTTTCCCCACTGCAATGACAGCAGGGCTGTGGAGCGACGCTAAGGGCGGTGAGCCGAAGCAATTATCTCTCCCAGATGAGGCTCCTGTGGTTGTGGGAAAAGCGAAAGGGAAACTATTATGGCTAAATTTTGAAGTGGCTCCGAGCAGACTCCAGCGCCGCAGCTCCAAGGACACCCGTGCCTGGCTAGCCGGCTTGCAAACCTCTCCCCTGGGCAAAGGAGGGGTGCACGAATGGGGATGGCTGGACCAGGTGCTGCGTGGTCCTCTGCCACTCCGCCAGTCTGATTACTAAGCGACTCCCTCCCCCTTTGAACACAAGGGCTGGGTATCGCACACGATGCGAAGGTCCCCCGTCACCATAACACCTTCCCCACTGGCTGGAAGAGGCGCGAGCTACTGCCCTGTTCCCCTGTCTCCGCGTGGAACCCAGTGCACAGAGAGGGTGACACGGTCACCCCAAGTCATGCAAGACATGAGCCACTGGGCAGCCTGGCATTACCCAGGCTGCAGGCTAGCTGTCTAACCCAGACCACCCCTTCTCTGCCGCTCTCGGTTGTACTGGTTTGAAATACGTAACTCGGACAGAATTGCTCCTGAATTTTTGGTTTGCGTGAGAGCAGCCGGGTGAAGAGGCGGCTGCAGTGAGTGCAGTGCTGGGCTGTGTGAATCCTGGTTTCTGGGCTCACGGGAAGCTGAATTTGATGTGTCTCATGAATTCCTGAGGACGGTATAAGCCAAAGATATCTAAATCCTTTTCAAGGATTTTAATTTGAAGGATGGATTAAAACACTGGCTCTGAGTTACAAAAGACTAGTGTCATAAGCAGTCACTAAAAAGAGCTTCAAACCAAAGGAGCAATAATGCAGCTTGAAAAATTCTGGTTTCATTCTGTGCTAAGTAGCAAGATTCATTTTTTGAACATCTTTTTCTTCCCCATTTGGGATCCTGATTCACTTTCATGTGTCCTCTGCTTCTGCCTGAGAACAGCAGCAGATTTATTCCTGGGTAAATTGTTTCCCAAAAACTTGGTGTTTTATCCTGTGTTCTTCCCAGACCATTAATAGTATAAGGAGTCACCTGCAAGAAAGCAAACGACCTTTCTGAGGGTAAAGATCTACCTGGCACCTGGCTGGGAACCTGTTAAAACCATTCTGGACATTTGCTTTTCCAGTGCCGTCCGGGGGGCAGAGTTTCAGTCTCAGTTTTGCAGCGTCAGGGGCTTTGGTTTCCCTCACCCCCAAAGAAATCCCCAGCGCCTGGGAGCCGAGCGGCTGCAGCGGGGGTGCATGCACAGCCTGACTGCAGCTTGCAGACAACTTCCCCCAGGAGATGCTCCAGCGGAGGCTGACATCCCCGGGGAAAGTCCTCCCCGATGCCACGGGACCCTATGCCCACGGGTCACACGTGTTGGCCCCTTCTTGCTGGCAGCTGATGTGGCTGTGCCAGGGCTGGCCGGGGAAGCTGCAGACCTCAGCTTCCAGCGCAAATAAATGTAGTATCTTCTGTCAACATAGGCAGCTTTGGCTCATACCTGCACAAGAGATGTGGCAGAGTCGCTGCCCTTCTCAGCTGTCTCTGCAGGTTTTCAGGTCTGACAGCATAGGAAGCTCTTCTAGGCCAGGGGTTAAAATATTTGGGAAAAAACCTCCTAATTAAAATTGGCAGGAAAATTCCTGTTTCATTTGGATTCCGGGAGTCCCCTTTGCAGCCACTGTGTTATGGCAGTTTAAGCATGACAAGGGCTATTAGCAAACCCTCTTTTTTCTTTTTGCCAAGAAATAAATCCCTTTCTGTTGAAGCCAAACATGTTCCAGGTCAAACGCTCAGCTGGTACGAATCAGCGCAGCTCCCCTGAATCCGAGGAAGTGCGGCAGGAGACCCTGCCTGGGCTCCCTGCCCTGTTCCTGCAGGGGATGTCAGTGAATTTGAGCTGGATTAAAAATAACGTTCATTATAAAACTAGGAGAATCCTACAAAATAATTTGCAGGAGAGAAGCTTTTAAGTGATGGCTTAGTTCCACCTCTTCTACAGTAAGTAGCTGGGTTTGACAGTCAGGATGTTGTTTTTTACAATTGAAATGAATGGGAACGTTTGGTGCCAAATTCCACTCAGGAACGTTTCCTGGGCAGGGGCAGTTCCTGGGCGCGCTTGGCCTGTTTTTACAAGAAAGCAAAGCCGGGCACAGCCCTGGAGCCACCGCTCCTTCCTCATTTTTCTCCCTTGCTGAGACTTGGGGCAGCGCTGCAGCAAGATGTTCAGCTCCAGGGTTGCACTATTTTGCCTTATGTCCCCATACGTCTCCCAGCAGAGATGAGAAGTATTTGCTGCCGCGGTCGATCCGAGGAGCATCCATGGCAGGCACCCCTTTGCCCTGTCCTTGCTGCAGCTCTGCCTCTGGGCACTGTCAGATAACGTGAGTCCCGGCTCCCAGGGACGACCTCTGGGGAACTGGAACAGCCACGGCAGGCCCAGACTCGGCTGAAGGCTTTTGGTTTAGCTAATGCGTGTCCCCTCCAGAAATGGGGCTGGAAAGGGAACTGGAGGAAAGGTGAAGGGCAGAGTCGGGTGTTTCGTTTTCTACCAAGGGACGGGTCCAGGCAGGCACTCTGCGCATCCCCACTGCTGTTGAGTCACAGGTTTGCTTGCCCAGATGATGGCTCAACCTCTCCTTCCAGGAGGGTGCAGCGAGTCCCTCACCCTTGGGCTTTGCTGGTGCCGGTGCTGCCGAAGTCCCGGCTCCCCGATCCCTGCTCCAGCCTCCTTTAACCCCAGCAGCCAGTCATGGTTTGCACATAGGTAGAAACCAGGCAAACACAGAGGGAAAGGTTTTATGCAGGGGCCAGGAATGAATCCAAACACTTCCTAAACCCCCCCTGCACCTGCCTCCCACCAGTGCAGCCTCCCACCCTGCAGACCGCAGGGGCAAAGGGACCTGCACTTCCCACCGGCCGTTTGCTGCCACTGTGAGCCTCATTAGCACAGTCCCCTTCCCCAGGGTGAGGGCTCGGGGGGCAGGGGCTCTCTAGGGAGTCCAGGGCAGTGATTTATGTGTGTTTGCACTCATGTGTGCCAGTGAGGGGTGGGAAGAGCCAAGGCAATTCTGCCCATTGGTCTGGCAGGAGCCTCCTGGGTGTAAATACCTGTGTCTGAGCCCGGCTGGATGCAGGTTATTGCCCCGCCTGGCTTTGGCTGCAGCCTGGGGACGTTGCTCCCCTCTGCTGCACTATGGGATGTGGCTTGTGGGATCTGGGTGACAACCCATAAATCACCCCGGGGGACAGGCAGGAAGACGTGGACGGAGGGGCGGCGTGTCTGACTCTTCCCACAAAGAGCTCGTTGATACCATCTAATGCTCACGCTCCCGAGACCCCAGGGTTCCCGTATCGCTGCTCCACACGCTGCTGCTGGCGAGCAGCTGACTCAGCCAATAACCGGAGGATTACGGCTCCTCGTAAAACCCAAGGTCAAAAAACAGTAGGAAATGCAGAGCATAACAACTACCCCTAACAAAGGGCTGGGTACAGCCCCAATGTGGAGCATTGGGGTCCTTCCGCAGCTCTCTGTGCGCTTCCTGGGGGGGACTGAGGTGGGAGGTAATGTGTTTCCCCTCCATCCTATTTCCTAGGAGTGTAACAGGAGCGCAGCGTTGTGCATGTCCTTCCCAGGGCAGCTCCAAACGCTCACAGCCAGCCCCACAGAGCACCTGATCTGGTCCCTCCTGTCCCCATCCCAGCTCTGCCACCCTGGCTGCTGTCACCTCCACAGATGAATGCATCCTTTCACCCTGCACGTTAATGGCAATGGTGACTGCTTAGGATTTCTTTTCATCTTTCACCTAAAAGAAAAAGAAATACCCCTGCTTTCTCTTGCAGAGTTGTGTCTGGAGAGGGCTCGTGGGAGCCCTTTTGTCTGAGATTTTGCCTTGGCATTTAGTAGCACCCCCAGGTTCAGTGGATGGAGTTGTAGGTTCAGTACAGGGTTGTTTGGAGAAGGCACACACCTCCACGTGCATAAACACAGAACTCAGTTACATTTATAGAAACGTACCAAAAAAGAGAAGCCTTCCTCGGCTTCCCATTCCCAAACCCCTCAGCAACCCAAACACGGGGCTGGGCTGGAGGTGAAGCCTTGGAGCAGGAGGAGAGGCTGCAGCGCCCGCGGGCAGAGGTCTGTGGCTCCAGCCTTCCCCATGCTGTCGCCTCCCAGGCAGAGCACTGGAGCCATCCTGGCTGGATCTGGTGTCTCATCCATCAGGTACAGCATCCCTCCTGCTCTGGGCTCCTGCTCCACTCCACGAAGCCTCAGGAAGCAGAAGTACATAAAAAGTGGGAGTAATCTCTAAATGAGTAAGATGGCAAAAGATAATTTATCTGTCTAGCCTCTTCCTCTTCATCATCCGACATGGTGATACAGAGAAGCCAGAAAAATATGAAGTCCTTCAAGCACTTTTTAAAAGGAAAAAAAAACCCCACCCAATTTTCTGGTCAAAGTTTCAAAGGCTCAAGGCTTGCAAGCCACTCAAAGCTAATGCTGGTGAACTGTGCAAAAGTGCTGGCGCGGAGAGGTAGGACACAGAGAGCTCCTCAAACAAACACGAACGTCAAACGTCTCCGTCGCTCTGGACCCAAAGTGCTGTAACTGCTCTCTGCTGTGGAAAGCAGTTTGCTTCAGCAGCTGCAAATTCACCACATCTCTCAAATACCGGGAGTGGGGGCAGCCCCACTTAACCTGCAGGAACAAAACCAAAGGCTTTAGGCTAGAGAGGGATCGCCCGGGCTCATGCAGTCCCAAACTACAATTTGGGCTGGGCACCAATCTCTGGGCTTGTTCCTGTGCCTTTTGGGATAAGCTCTTCATATCGAAAGCGTACCACACCTTTCTTATCCCCTTATTCACAGTGGACATGCTGCAACAACACAGTTGGTCCTATAAAAACAGGGCTGGGGTGAATCACCGATTTCTTTTTTTCTTTTAAAATCTGATCTGAAACTCTTTGACATTTTGATATGCATATTCGAATTGTTGATTTGCATTAAGATCCTCAAAAAAAAGTTGGAGAGGAAGAAACCCAGGGGGGTTTGTCAGCAGCACGATGCTGGGTTTTGCACAGAGTTTCATCCAGAAACGGAAAGCATCCACTTCTCTGCTGCAGTCAGCAGCTGCCAGTGCTGAGCAGCACAGGAAAAAGGCTGGAAAGAGGGTGTAGACATGACATAGCATTTGCAGAAGATCATGCTTAAACTCCCAAGAAAGATAAACTCCCTTCTGCTGCCAGATCATGATGTAAACTTGGTGCCGTTAAAATCCCCATGTGAACCAGCCCATGAGTAGCTGTGGTTGTGCTCGGCACCAGGCACGGCTCCCCCATGCCGGAGCTCATTCATGGACTCCCAGGGAGCCCACCCAGACCCACCGCCCCTTTCCAGGGCAGCACAGGCACGTCCAGGTGCTAGGGGCAGGAATCACTGCTGGGAACAGCGTCTCTGGGCGCTCTTACTCACCGCTCGATGATGCTGTTGTTGAACTGGAGATCACAAGTTACTGACCTCATCTGCTCCAGGAGCTCCTGCATCCTGCCAGGGATACAACCAGCCCCTTACCCCCGTGCTGCTCAGCCTCCTGCTCCCCGCGGGAGCACCTCCTGCAGAAGGGCTGGCTGAGCTGGCAGGGACACCCCACGGGTCACCGAGGGGGGGATCGCACCCGGCAGGGCCACGGCGCGCGCAGCGGTGAAGGGCTTAACGCAGACTGTCCCAGCCCTGCAGACACAGAGCCCTCGCCCCAACGCTCGCTCTGTTGCTCGTGCGGAGGATGAGCAGCGGGAGGTCCTGCTTCTCCCCGGGAAACCGGGCTGTCTGCAAAACCCTCTTCCAAAAGACTCACCGGAAAGCCATCTCCTGGCGTGCCTGGCTCAGATGGATGGGTGAAGGTGCGGGAGGAACCGGGGCCAAACTCTGTTTCTCTGTCTGGAGAAACCTGTCCAGAGCCTGCAGAGATGAGGAGACTTGGCAGCCCCCAGCAGGCAGTGGGCTGTTTGCGGTGGTCTGACCCCCGGGTGCTGCACTGCCTGGGCCCTCTCTGCAGCCCTGCGAGTGCGGCATGCCTAGCCCTGGGACAAGAGTGGGACAAAACACTCGGGGAAATTACGCCTACGTAGTCACACCCAGCACATCAACTTCTTCAGAACAAACAAAATAAAATAACCAAAGGACCAGGGCATCTACCAGATGGCTGTGCTGCAGCTTGTCAGACAGTCCACCGTGAGACCTGGAGGTGAAGCATCATTTTTCTGCTACCGCAATTCCTGTTTACTGGGCATAGATTCCCCCGTGCCGGGCAGTCCTCGGGACCAGGGGTGCCACCGCCAAAGGTTTACCCATTCCTTGCTCTGCGCAGCGGGGGAAAGCAAGATCTCCGGTGTGGATCACCCACAAAGAACTGCAGCGAGTTGTTTAAAAATACTCCGGTGTTTCCCTACTTATGCACTCATGCACGTGGTGGGTGCTGGGAGAGGGGAGCAGCAGCGTTATCTGGAAGCAAGGAGAGGCTGTGCAGCAGCATCCCCGGGCACCTACACTCTGCAGGCAGTCCTGGCACTCCATCGTCTCCACGCTGCAGGCGCTGATGCGGTTGCTGAGCTTCTTCAAATGCTTCTTTATCTCACAAACTTTCCTAGAAAGAAAAACGATGGCAAAGTTCCTAGTCAATGTTCAGCAGCAGTGT
Organism: Aptenodytes patagonicus; assembly: GCF_965638725.1. Lineage (NCBI taxonomy): Eukaryota > Metazoa > Chordata > Aves > Sphenisciformes > Spheniscidae > Aptenodytes > Aptenodytes patagonicus. The sequence goes on from NC_134970.1 coordinate 2,553,751, forward strand.
GGATGGTTATAATTTAATTTTTTAAAAAAAATTCTGTATTGCTTTCTGCAAACCTTTCTGGATCAAAGTTAAAATCCTGAAGGGAAGCAAATGAGTCACAACAGTGTTGTAACTATGGCTGCAGCTCTGCTAATAGCCACTGTAGGCCAGGTTAGCCAAACAACACTAACGGCAAATTAATTAGGGAAAGTGTTACTTGTATGAGAGACAGCTCAAGCCCATCACTTCTGCCGTAAGTGCTGCACAGGCCGGTCCTCTGTGCCCCGTGGAGGACTGAGCATCTACTCAAAAAGGCTCCTGGTTTTGCACGTCTTTCTGCGTGCTCTCCTTTCACATCTGAAGCGTGTGAAGACCAGAGAAGTTCCCCCATCGAGCACATCCTTGGGCCAGTCTCTCTGCAGGCAGCACTATTGACACCACAGCCCTAAACAGGCGGCGTCTCGGTGGGCTCTGCCGTGGGGGCTGAGCTGGGCCAGGACGGTGTGACCAGCGGCCCCTCTGCTCTGCCCCAGCCCCGGGAGTAAATCCTCCTGGGATTTTTTGGGGGACTGACTGCCCTGCTCCTGCCAGGGCGAGGGGCCCCGGGGCGGAGGTGCCACGCACCCGGCAGGCGTGCTGTGAGTTGTATAAAAAAAGGTTTGGTTTGGCTTTAAAAAAAAGGAAAGAATATTTAAGGTGAACGGTCCACCTCCAGTCCCCAGAAAAACAGCCACCACACCACAAAGCCTCTCTGCTAGCAGGAAGAAACTCAAAACAGGACAATTAAAAATGAAGTAACAATAAATTAAAAATATCCAGTTGTGACTCATGATGCCTTCTCCCTAAGGACAGAAAAACAGATACAAAAATACTCCAGAAAACCACAAAGAAGCCTTTTTCCTCCCTTGAGCAAAGGTAAAAGCCCTGCTTTGGTGCAGACGGGGCTCCTGCGCTGCACGGATTTTGTAGGGTTCTACACCCAGAGAGGAATCTCACCCTGAGACAAAATTCCCGCTGAAGCCAAGGGGAGATTTCACTCCCCCGCGATGGGACGCAGCGGGAGGTGACTGTGGGCAACAGCTTCTGTCCCTGAAGTGAAACCTGCCCGCGGGCGAGGGTTTGCAGCGTGGAAACCCCCAGCTGCACAAGCTGAGGCGGGAAAGGGGAGAAGGCAGGGCAGGGGCAGGGGAGACACTCTCCACTGCTCCTGGGGCATTCCTGAGCACCTGAGACAAACTTCTAGCTTAAAAATCCCCCGCATCGGAAATCCTATGCAGGGCTACTCCACATCAGAAACAGGGACCAGGTCAAAAGCCGGGTTTAATTCTAAGGCATTATAGAAAATCATTCTCCTTCCGCCCGCACTGGCAGCCCAGGGGAATGGATGCTGCTCTCTAAAAGCAACCGCGCCATAAAAATCCAATTTCTGCAAGATCATCTTCCTTTAACTGCCTCCCCCTCACCCCTGCTCTTGGCCGCTGTGATAGGCAGCGGATTGTGCTCAATCACTGCAAGGCAATTTGCTCCTTGCTTTATTCCCCAAACACCATTTAAGAGAAAATCATTCCTAATAAGTAGATCCCTTTGTCTCAATAGCGATTTTGTCCTGATAAAATAACCTCTCCTTGTCAGAGGGCGAGGAAACCAGCTGCTTGAACTCAAGCTGCAAGTTTAGGGGGCTTTTTTAAAAGAAAAAACAAACTTAAAACAGGGCAGAAATACATGGCATGGGATAAGAACCAGCGTACGCAGCAGGATTTCTAGCAGTCACACAGAGCTGCTGCTTTAAGGTCTTATTACCCCTTTACCAGTCCCTCAGCACCAGTTACCAACAACATCATCTCCATCCGCATCCCAACACTCGATCAATAGCAGAGAGCATTCAGAAGCCCTGGTCGTTGGAGGGTTACTGGCAAGTCCCCTCTCCCATCCCCGCTGGGGTCCGAAAGCCAGAGCCCCAAAACCCTGGGAGAAGGCCGGGCAGGGGCTGGTACCTCATCCTGCTGCCGTGGAGGGCCAGGGCCTCCTGGTACCGCTGGACACAGTTGTCCTGGAAAATCAACAGAACCTTCCTGGCCAGATGCCCTAAATTCACCCTAAAACCAGAAAAGAAGAGAGAACACTGTTATTTCCTTAAACGTATGAAAATTAACATCACAGTTCACGTGGCAGGAGACCTAAAGCTGGCTCCCAAATGCAGAAAGAGGGACTGGATGCTCAGTAATGAATTTTGCATCAGTGTTATAGAGAAAACAAAACCTAATTATGATGAAGAGGAGAGGGAGGTTTCGGGGCCCAGGGGGACCCAGGCGGGGACACCCAGCTGGGCTGTCATCCCCACCCCGGGGCACTTCTGAGAAGTCTTTGCCTCGGAGTTTGAGGCAAATGTCCACGGTTAGCCTGAAGATTAATTAAGATAAAGGAGCTACTTGTTAAATTTCACCCTCCCTGGTAGTGAAGTGTGCATTTTATTTCTTGCCCGTGTTAAATTCCCCTGGTTTCAGTGGAAACTGAAAGGAGGATTTTTCAAGGTACAAAAGCCATCAGACACTTTACTCACACTGAAAGTTAAGCAGATATGAAAACATGGACACTTCCTAAATCAGCATCTCAGCAAATAAATGGCCACAAACTGAGTAAGTGGGAGCAATAGCCTGAAATGTGCTTATTCCCCACAGTCCCACACAGGGATTTGGCCCAACAGCAACTCCCTGTTCCCAGGTCTGCAGAGGTGTTCTCACATCTTCGTCTGAAATAGCCTGTAGCTTGAAAACTTTGCTGTGAAAGGTCCTGCGTCGATGAACCATCACAGAAGCCGCTCATAGGTGCCCTCTCCCAACGTTAGTGACCCAGGAACATTTTAACATCCCCTTAGGATTCAATCAGAAACACCAAACACCTGCCTGGCCGCAGCACGGGGCAGGTCCTAGGAAGGGGAGGTGGTGGGACTTACTTATCCAGCTTGTGTATTTGTTCCTCATTGTAGCCCAGCCCTGGGGAGGAAAGACACCGGTCACCTGCCAGAATGCACTCCACGCGTTTTTGTGTTAATAACCCAATAAATGGGCAATTTCACGACACACAGAGATCACTCAAGGGGCTTTTCAGGGCTGCGGGCCCTGGGACTATTGTCATGGCACAGAAATAACTGCTGACCCCGGCAAACTGAAATAATTCATTTTTCCACCAGGCCAGCGCAGGGATGTTCCTGCTGCAGCCCCCGGGGCCGCCGTCCCCGACACTTACGCAGACACGTCCTGGCCTTCTTGAACTGCTTGTGGATCAGCTGCATCTTCTCCAGGCAGCACTCGATCTGTCGGATGCTGAAAGCGGGACAGGGAAGGAGGCGTGAGGCCCCGCAAGAGGAAGGGTATGAGGCTGGGGTGAAATTAGCACTTTGGCGTGAAATCCGAACACACTGTAACTAGGGGACACTGCTGCTACCCGTGCCTGTGTATAGGGACACCACGCGGTATTACATGTGCGGGCACAGGGCTGTTAAAAGCTGTTTGCAGTGAGGGGCTGTGCATGGCTGTTTGGGAGCACGCAGCGGTGTCTGCTCAATCCAGCTGAGAACAGCAAAGCCTTGGCAGGGATTGCGGTAAAGCTGGCGCTACAAACCTTTTGTCTTCATGCACTTGCTGCCTGTGCTTCACCAGTTCAGACAGAATGCCATCCAGAGCCCCTTGAAAGTCAAAGATGTTGTGGGAGCACTGAGAGAGCTCCTCGGCGACCTGCGGATGAGGAGGAGAGGTTGGGGCCGGCTGCTCCGAATGCTGCCTGCGGCTGCGGATGCTCCCCGGCCCCGCACGGAGCCGCCTGCGGGGGCTCACCCTTTGCAGCCTTGTCTTCACCATGGCCACGTCCTTCAGAGCCGGCACCCCGCTGCCTGCAGAAACAGCCTCGCACCTGAAGAAAGTCAGAAAATGAATATTCCTTAAGCAGAATATAAGCCAGAGGCAGCCGTCGCGTGGGCAAAGAAAATCCATCCCGTGGTGGAGGCAGCGTCACAGCCCCTGGGGGAGCCGGGCGGTGGTTTGCTTGGGCAATAACTCTGCGTTCAGGGTACCGGATCTGAGCCACAAGATGCAAAGTGCTGATCCGGTAAAAACTCGCCCTGTTGTGTCCAATTTGTTCCAAAATTGTTAGCTTCATATGGATTGGCTTTCCGCCAGATTAGATGCTGTCTGCCTCCCTGCAGCTGGCATGAGAGTGTAACGCTGAGCGGTGGACACCGGCAGAGTCAGCAGAAATACGCCTGATCCAGGCCGTGTCGGATAAGCCAGCAGCATCCAGCTGCAGCATTAGTGCTCTTGGCACGACAGCCCTGTGCTAATCCGGCTGAAGTCAATGGGAACCGTGTGTCCCTATCTTTTTAGATGAAATGGAAATTAAGAGACTTGCTAAATTGAAAAGAATAAAAGAACAGCAATGCAGCAGCAAAGAATTTTCCACTACAACAACAACAAAACAGAAAAGCAAAATAACCGTGGGTTACTTTAGATAAAATGGGTTCAGCTTTCCCTGGGGCAGCGCGGGTGGGAATGGGTGCACTGGTGATAGCGAGGACAGCCCAGGGTTTCTCTGTAGTTCAGCCTCCGGTGAATGCTCCATTAGTGGAGCCTCTTCAATGGAAATAAAAGCCATCTCATCACGGCCCGTGTGGTCAGGCGGGATGCTGGCTCAGTGGGAATGCAGCATGATGGGCTGCCAGCCGCCCTCCCCGGCGCTGCCTGATGCTCCCCACGCTCGGCTCTCCAAGGCTGTTTGCAGGGCGCGGGGTCGGCGATGCTGGCCAGACCCTGGAGGGGACCCGGCTGCTGATGCCATCCTGCCCGTTATTTTAACTCTGCTGGCAGCAACAGCTCTTTTTCCCTTTCCCACGAGCGGGCAGCAGCAGCAGCCCTGCCTCCTCCTCGCACTCACTCTGCGGCTCGAGGGCTGTAACAGTCTGAAAACCCGGGAGCAGGAGCCAGGGAGCGAGGACTAATTCTGGGCTCCTGTGAAACCATGGACTGATCATTAGAAACTGAAGCAAAGAAGGAGAAACAGCCAGGGTGGCTCATTTCCCGCAGCCTCCACATACAGTGAAAAAGCCTCTTACCTTCCAGCTACCAGCTTATTCCTGGAATTTTACTTATTTCTGATTATTCAGGCACCTTTGAGAGTCCCATATCTTATCTGCAGCAGCCTCAGGGCACCGGCTGCAAAGCCACACTTACAGCACGCGGATCTTCACCTCAGTGAGCTGCAGGCAGGCGAGCACTGAAAGAGCCCCTCTCCTCTGCTCCAAAATCCTCGAGCACTCCGTTTTCAGGTTCCCACTGCCGAGAGAGAAAACAGCCCGTCCAACGCGTGCTCCCGGGCAGCCCGACCTCCATCCCAGGGCTGGCCACGTGTGGCGGGGGGTTAGGATGGAGCTGGTGGCTCCTCTGGCTGCTCGTGAGAAAATGGGGGGCTGGATGCACATAAAACTGGGTGCAGCTCCCGGGCAGGGGGGCTTTTGCCCGCTGGGCACACTCCTGCCTCTGCACAAGAAGCTCCTGCCCCAAGGGAAATGGGTAGGACAGTGAAAATGCACAATGATAATATTAATAGTAATAATAATAATAATAGTAGTAATGATGCTGTTTTCCTCAGCATCTCCTGAACTGAAAAAAAGTGACTTAAAAGTAACAAGTGGGGACAGGAGCATCCTCACATCACTGAGTGGTACTTTCCTATAGGTCCTCATCTGGGTCCAGCCCCCTCGCAGCCTGGCACACGTGTCCCCCGTAGTGTCCCTTGTACGGGGACACACGCTGGCCATCGTGCTGTACCCTGTGAGGATACCCGGTGGTCCTGCGCTGTCTGGAAGAGGCTGGAAAACCCTAAGCGGTTTAACTCCTAACACACAAAGCTCTCGGTGCTGGGAAGGGACGGGTCACCCCCACGCCGCCCGCAATGGTGGTGGCTCCGGCACTCACATCACCCAGTGGAGACCTCTTGCCAGCAGCTCCCGGCAGCACCGCAGGGCCTGGGCGATCCGCAGCGTCTGGTGCACGGCGGCCACCGCGCTCTGCAAAGCAAAGGGCACTGCCGGCGGCTGCGCCTCCGCAGCTGGGGCTCCCCCGGGCTGCGCAGGCTCCCCCACCTACCTTGGCTGTGCTGCAGTCGGCCACCACGTCCACCTTGGGGACAAACTTCGGAAACTCAAGTGCCGCTGGAAAGACAGACAGTGGTCACAGTGCTTTGGGGAGCCAGCCCGGAGCCCCCGAGCCGCAGCTGCGGACCCACAGGGACATGTCACACCCGCCAAAGCAAACCCCAGAGCCGCTCAGGATTTCAGGCACAGGAGCAGCTGCGATGCTGGAGGCTTAGTGCAGCTCTCCAAGATATTTTGGAAACGTGGACAAAGGCACAAACAGCCTGCAAAGCCCAGTGTGGCAGGCAGCCATGGAGCAACAGCACACGGCAGGGGAAAACTGCCCTGAAACCTCCTAATCCTGCTCCAGCACCGTAACCCCTCCACCTCCTGCTATGCATTGGAGTCTATTAGGATAACAGTCTAAGCAAATCTCTCTTACGGCACCCACCCTGCGTGCCATGATGCATCTCCAAGCCAACGGTACTCACGGTCTCTGTATCTGACTCCTACCACGTCTTCTGCTTGCTCAGCGGAGCTCAGCAAGGTCAGAGGGTTGTGCTCTGTGGTTTTGCAGAAATTATGAGCTTGTAGATTAGGATCCAACTCATACAGATGACCTTCAAAAAAATATTCTTGATGGTGAGGGACTATATTTGTTTGTTTGAAGACAGCATCTAAAAACTTGGTGGTACTGAAATGAAAAAGAAACGAATGGAGGGGGAATAAGCAATGAGGCGAACACTCAGACTTCCATCGCTTTAACAGCCTGCCGCCCTTTTCTTCTAGCAAAATATCCCACAAGGTCAGTGGAGCTCCTCGGACAACCTCCCTAGGGCTCTCCGTGTGCCATGCCAGGAGCCGACAGCTCCCGGTTAGTGCACTCCCCAGCAAAGGCTGGTTTGAGCCTGGTTTGTTTTAACCTGGTCTGTTTTAACCTGGTTTAACTGCAGCGCAAGGGGAACGGGTGCTCCCCCCAGGTTCACCTACTGAAACAAGGGGCTGAGGCTCCTGAGCTCAATTCCCAAATTCGCTCTTAACACGGCCTTGGCATCCTTACGTGTTGTAGGAGTGGATGTAGATGCGATGTGAGGAAGCCTGCTGCAGGGAGAAGACGTCGACCACGATCCTGTGCAAAATGTCATTGGTTTCTGCAAAAAACTGGTCGAATCCCCAGCATTTCTCCTGATCCGCCTCCAGGATGTTAGCCAAAATGGGTATCAGCTGGTCCTTCAGCCCCCTGCAGCAGCAGCAGAAGAGGTGTTTGCACAGACTGGCATAACCCCGAGCCATAAACGTGGTGACCCGTGGGGCCGGGGAGAGGTGCAGCCCCGCTCCTGTGGCTGAGCTCCTGTACCGACGGAGCCACTGCCCTGTCTTGCACCCCCTTTTCCCAGCTGTAAAGCAAAGACCTGGTCTGAGAGCTGCGACATTTGCAGATGAAAAGCTCGTCTGCCTCGCTAAAACCTCCCGCGCTGTCTGAGGTGGGATGCCCTCTCTAGCCATGATGCCAGGACAGGAGACCCCCAGCAGGAGCCGAGCCCGGCAAGGGACACTCACGCAGAGAGCCGGCAGGTGACGGGCAGCTCGTAGCTCCACTCGATGCTCCCGTTCTCCTGCCTCTGGACCCCCGCGATGGCTCCGGGAGGCTTCTCGGTGGTAATTTTATACCTGTTGAAAGGAAATTGCTCGCAGGTGAAACAAGCCAAGTGACCTCTGTTTGGGCACTACGTCCCTCAGGTTCAGCAAAGAGGGAAGGGGCAGAGCACGGGTGGGCTGGGAAAGGTAGGATTCATAAAAAGAAAAAAAACACACAGGGGGAAAATACTTCAAGAAACAGTCAAAAAGTTTCAAGCAAACACGAACCCTGCCTCCTCTTCCAGCTGTTTAGCCACAAAGTCACAAGGATGTATTTTGAGGGCAAACGTGGTAAATGGGGCACAGATCCTTTACCACGCTACGCATGCACACTCCCCATAGAGCAGAGAGTATGGAATCAGCCACGGGCTACATTTCAGGGCTTTCTAGGCTATATGGGATTAAGCGGGCAGTAAACTACAGCTCACAGTCACACAGTGCTGCTGGCACGCACCAAGGTTGTCCTGCAGCCCCCAGGGCCGCCAGCCACGGTCCCACTTCCCCACGCAGCAGCACCCAGCCCTCCCACCTGGATGCGGTGCCTACATGATCTCCTTGTTCCTGCGAGGTCCCCCGAAGGGGACGAAGGGGAGGCTGCCGGTGGCAGCGTGGTAGAAGGTGACGCCGATGCTCCAGAGGTCGACGGTGACGCCGTACGCCTTCTGCTGCGGCTTGCGCAGGACCGCTCGCTCATACATGTCTGGGTGCTGCAGGGATGAAGCAGAGAGCAGCACTGCCAACGCGTCCAACGGGTTTGCAGCGGGCATCAAGCCTTGGGCGCTGGGATTGAAAACCGACTGCTCGCGTTGGCCTCTTCTACTGCTGGACCCTCCAAACAAAACATCACCTGTAACTCTACAACAAAAATGCTGAGCCCCTCCTCTTCAAAAAAATGTGGCCCCTTTGAGGTTGGGCTCTCCAAGCCACTGCTGCTCTCTACAAGTTGCCCAGCCGTTGGATGGAGGGATGGGGACCAGCTTCCCCCAGAACTTCCAGGGGCCACCAGACCGGCGACACGCTGTACTCACGAGATACTCCTCCGTCCCGTAGACAGACACAAACTTTTCATCGTCATCCAGCTCTCGGGCGGCCCCAAAATCTGTCAGCTTATAGATGCTCTGCCCATCCTCCCCCATCAGCCGCATGATGTTCCCGGGTTTGATGTCCCTGTGGACAACGCCGTTCTCGCGGAGGTGGTTCATCCCTGCCACTGGGCACAAGGGGGGAAGGCAGCGTTCGTGTGCGGGGCTGGAGCAGTTTGCTCCAGCGGGTTTTGTTTAAACGTAGGAACGTGAGAAGGGCCAGAGAGGGGACAAGCCCCAGGGCTGGCTGCACTTAAATGGGGACCACTGTGACTGGGGGAATGGAGAGGATGAGCGAGCCCACGGTAGGGCACTGCCCTCGTGCTTCTTCATCGTGGGGCACAGCCTGTTCCCACAGCTGCTTCCCAGAGCAGGTCTGCAAGGAGAAACCCTCAGGCTACCCCCGAACGCAGAGCTCACAAACCCACCCCGTTCGGGGGTGCAATTTCTAACTGCTCACCCCAGCCCTCACGTCCATAGCCCAGGGTTGGTGCCCCCAGGGTCCCACCAGCACCGCGAGCTCCCCAGCCCGCAGCTTCTCAGCCCCAGGCTGTGCTCGCGATGGCAGGCAGCTGCCCATCCCGGGCCGGGGGCACAGGGACCCCCGCACTCACCCACGCATTGCAGCACAATGAGGAACTCTGACTCGGCCAAGCCGAAGGCGTTCGCCGGGTCTTCCAGCACGTTCAGCAAGCTGCCGCTCGAGCAGTACTCCATCACCAGCACCTTCTGCTTGCTGCTGCCCTGCGGTGGGGAGCAGCCATGAGGGCTCGGCTGGCCTCGTGTCCCAGCCAGCGGCCTGTCCCCACCCCAGGCAGGACCAGGTCCCCTCCCCTTGGTTAGTGGGTCCCTGGGTTTTTCCTGCTCGAACAAACCAGTGCTGGAGAACGTCCCCACTGTGCCACGTGCCTGGCCAGGGGACAAGAGCAGGTCACGTCCGTGCTCCAGCCCAGTGACCCAGTGCCACCAGTGCTGAAGGGCTGGGCTGAGGCTTGGTGCAGAGCTGGAGGGAGGTGGGAGGAGAAGGCAGCCCGGGACCACCGCTCCCCTCCCGCAGCTCAGACCAGCTCCCCCACCTTACTGGCCCAGTCGGCACAGCAGATTCCCGGGCTGAGGTCCCGCTTACCATCTCCTCCACAGCAAATAATTTGACAATGTTTTTATGGTTCAGCTTCCTCAGCATCTCGAACTCTCTCATCTGGACCTCCTGGGGCCGGTGGTAGCTGGCGTTATTAAAGACCTTCACAGCAACCAGCTCCCCTGATTTCTGGTAAAAGAGAAAAAAGAGAAAAAGGAAATGGGAGGTGACGCCATCCACGTCCTAAGCAGCTCTATCAGCTCCGGTACTGCTCCCACATCCCACTCGAGATGCAAACTATGCTGACAGTATAACGTGTTTTCTGAACAGGCATCCTACAGCCTTCATTTTCTCGACTGCAAAAGCACACTGATGTTATTCACCTCCCTTTGCTTCCTGTCCCCGAAGCCCATGTGCTACATGGCAGCATGTTTATTCAGCTTCACAAAAAAGTTTATAGCTGGAGCTGAGGCTGGCAGCTCCCTGCCTGCTCTCTGCGGGATGGGGCTGTTTTCAAACCATCCTTGAAGCCGCCTCTCCTGCCCTGCGCCGTGCAGAGACAGCTTGCTCAATAAACTTCAAAGGCCGGCGAGGCAGAGAGTCTCTATTCCAACCCTGGCAAGTGTTTGCATGAAATATGCAAATTGCCAAGGACGGGGTTTTCAAAGCCTCTGGGCATTCCCCCGAAAACAGCTTCTTCCCCCCGCGATGCACGGGAGCGCCGGCAGCCGGCGAGCGGGACCCTGCTGTGAGCACCCTGAAAGCTGCCCTCGACCCACAGACCTGAGCTGGTGCCCGGGGGGAAGGAGCCAAATGAAAAATGAAAATAAAACCCAAAGCAGCCCCCGACGCTGCCGGCTGCCGCCGGGGAGCTCCCGGGAGGGCAGGCAGAGGGGAGCACGGGCATCCTCGTGCCGCAGGGCAGGAGGGCAGGGGGGCATGGGGGCACCGTGGCTTTGGGGTGGCTGCCCCCCCCCCCCCCCCCCCGCTCACCTTGTTGCGAGCTTTGTAGACGCAGGCCGTGGCGCCCTGGCCCAGGAGGTCCTCGGTGCTCCAGAGGTAGTTGGGGGTGCTCTGCATCTCCAGCAGCGCTGCTGTTGGGGGGAAGCACATGGGTCACCCCGGGGGCCACTGGCCTCCGCCAGCCCTGCCACCAAGCCCCGGCGTTTATCCGTCCTCGCCTGGCAGTGCACGGGGAAAAAAGCCGGCCGCAGGACATACCCCTTGGCAGGCAGCCGCCAGCCTCCTACCTTGCCGGCGCCAAGCAGGCAGCACCACGCGGAAGGGCTGCGCATGGACGGAGGTGTTAGCGCTGCCAAAAACCACCCTGTCGCTGGGACCTGTCGGGGCTGGCAGCGAAACACTGACAGATGCAAAAAAATACGAGCAAACAAACGCCGAGCTGCAAGGTGGCGAGAGGCACCTCCCCGCCCCGAGAACAGAAACCTATGGGATTGCAAAACCCGCTCTGCAAGCATTAGCTGCGGCTGGAGGAGGAAATGCTTCGGCTTCCTGCTCGAGAAAAAAAAAATTCCCAGAGTTGCAGCCGTCCCAAGGCGTGCTGGGCTCCGCAGCCGCTCCGCTGGCTCAGCGGCCGGGGCCAGGATGGACTCTGGTAAAAGCAAATGGTGCTGAGCACCGGCCACGGCGCAGCCCTGCCTGGGACAGGGAGATGGGAAGCAGAGTCAGATCAGGATCTGCATCCAGGGTCTGCGTTCAGCCTTCGTTAGCCGCGCCGGGCGCCCATGCTGTGCGAGGTCAGTGCTCGGCCCCGGCCGCCCCTGGCACAGGACGCAGCAGCGCACGTTGGGATGCATTTGTGATGAGCTGCTGCCACTGTCCTGCTTTACAGAGCCACTGGCTGCTCTGGACTTGTGCTCACGAGCAGTGCCAGGCCTGGGGTGGTTTAGCTCAAGCCGTCTGTCTCCGAAAGCTGTCCATCTCCGAGAGCTGCTGTGCAGGAGTTACAGGTCCCAGAGGCTTCCCGCATCCAGCGGCAGGGATGGCTCCTGCAGGACCGCAGCTCCCCATCCCCGGGGGAAGCCCTCGAGCAGGTAAAACGGCTCATAATAAAGTGCAGAAAAGGAGGGAGGAAGCAGGTGCAAACAGAGAAAACAGCCCTGATCCTTCCCCCAGCTGCAAACCCATTCCCCGTGCGTGTGAAGCAACGGGTCTGGCCTGGCCCCAGCGCTTGCAAATGCTTCCAGAGGGTGTCAGAGATGAGCAAAGGGCAGAGGGGAGATTTTGGGGCATTCCCTGGCTCCAGCCATGGCTGCTCCCGAGCCACATCACCAGCATCGTTCTCACCAGGAGTCACGCAGTGATTCAGATCGATCAGGTGGATCAAGGACTTCTCATCTCAGCGAGAAAAAGCAAAGGTGGCTGCGTTGGGGCTGAGCATCGCTGTTCCCCGCATGGACACGGACACTGTCTATCCCATGCTGTCAGCAGGCAGCACCCCACGATGCTCACAGTAGGGCCACGGCACAGCCCCACCGGGAACGGAACCCAGAGCTACAGCAGTGCCTCCACGGGATGTCCCCAGAGGGGGACCAGAACCAGCCCCAAATCCTCGGCACCCAGCCCTGCCAGGGCGAGAGGCAGCAGGGAGAGCAGGCAGGGCTTCACAGCGCGGGCCTGCAGCTGGCAGATGGGATGCAGGGCAGGGTGCGGGATGCAGGGCGGGGTGCGGGATGCAGGGCGGGGTGCGGGATGCAGGGCGCTCAGGGCACACCCCTGCTGCCTGCACAGGGCAGAGCGGAGCTGCTCGTGCTTCCTGCTCGCTTTCTGGCTCAGAGGCGCCCACGCGTCGCCTTGCCCAGCCTCAGCACCAGCAGCCAGGGTCTCACCGGCAGGAATTATTTTGGGCTGGCGTGGACGTGTGTCTGAAGGTCCTGTCCTCACAAAATGAAGCCTGCAAAGGTATGCGACTACATCAGTGTGTGGTGCATCCAAAAATCGATATGACACTTCACCAGTCTGCACACAAACTCTGCGCCTAGCTAGTTTGCTAATAACTGCTGAGCTTCGTTTCCCAGCCACGTGCGGGTCTGCTTGAGAAACCTGCCGGAGAGCTGCTGAGCTGACGAACTGTGGGGCACGGGCTGGCCCTTGCCCTGAGCTTATCAAAGGGGCGTCTCAGGCTGGCACCAGGTAGCAGAGTTCATGATAGTCTGCAGCTGCGGAAGCGGAGTGACGCGAGTCTAACCAAGCGAAACTTTAAATCACTTTGATTAAAGTCATTTTGCTGCAGCTCAGCTAACAGGAAGAGAAAGGGACGGGGTGACTTCTTGAAGTCATTTCCAGCCTTATTTCCTACGCGTGTGTCCTTCAGCCTGTGCTTGTCCCCCTCCAAACGGGACCATCAATCTGTCCACACAGCACTGCCCAAGCTCGCACGCTGTGGGTGCAGGCTGCAGATGCAGCGTGGGTACGTGCTGGCTGGGCTGCTGTGCAGTATCCCTCACTCACCAGACAAAAAGATCGTCAGTTTGAGCTGGAGATGCTTGAGAAGCCTTTCCCCATGCAGAAAAAAAATGCAGCTCATTTCTCATCTCAGGCCACCACTGAAACTGTAGATAAGAGCAGTTAAGACAAGGAAGAGGGGCAAGTAAAACCTCCAGAGAGAAATTCCAGCCGAGTTTCTTCTAGAGCTGCCCAAAGGCAAGGAGCCGCTGTGGGTGCAGTGGTGCATCGTGCACCATGTGCTCACCCCCCGCACCCGCCGTGGCTCTGCAAATTCAGCTCCTGCACAGGAGCCCCGGGAGCGCGAGGAGCTTGTCCTGCGGTTCAGCTCTCTACTGCGAAAAGAAACCAAAACAAAGATTTTTAAAGGCAGAAAACCCAGACTCAGGTGTTTTCTGAGACTTCTGACCTGTACACATGGCTTCAGCTTTCGCTGATGCGTGAGCAGATTTGGGCTGGTGAGGGGTAAAGACAGAGAGGAAGGAAATAATTAAAATATTTTATAACACCCAAAAAAGATTCTTTTCAGGTTGTGCTGCGAGTCTTTTCACACAGTTCTCCACAGGCGTGCCCGAAAGGGAAACCAGCACGCCTTGATGCCAGGATGGTGCCAGCCCTTGGAGCCCAGGGGCTCCAGGACATCCCACTTACCCCAGCAGCTCTCCCGGCTGGTTGCACAGTCAGGTCCAGCCTCGGTGGGAGCTCCCAGTCCAACCCCAGGAACTCACCCACCGGGTTTTGCCCTGTAACAGAGCCCAGCTCCTTTCAGACCCCTTTATCCCTTCTTTTGCTATCCTTCTAAATTTTATAGCTTATTTCCTTTCCCTGGTTGCCCCGACAGCAGATTTTATCCTCCCCGTCTCAAGGCTGACACCCAAATCCCATCCGACCTGCTCAGACTGTTCACACCCATGGTCAGAAACGGGTAAATCACACTTAGCACCAAACACGCAGCGAGACCCCGGGGCCGTGACGTGCCCACGGGGGACAAACCCTGCGCACGATGTGAGCACCGGTCTCGCACAGGCTGGGAGAGCAAAAACACGGCCTCGAAACCAAGTTTGTGATAAAAATAATTGTTCCAGCTGGTGGCAGCAAAGCCTAAAAAATAAAGGCCAAGCAGCGTGCTCTGCCTGCAGCAGGCACCTTGTCCTTGGGGGGCTTGGGACAGAAAACGGGGGCACAGCCAGGGGCAGGGGAAGCCGACGGCCCCGGTGCTGTCCCCACACCATCCCTGTGACAAACCTGCTCCTCGGCACGCGCCGAGCGTGGGACGCGTCCGTGAGAGACCGCAGTGCGTGCTGCTGCGCTGAGAGCAGCCCCAGGGAGAGCCTTCACCGGGGGCACCCGCTGCACGGGGGGCTGCACACCCGGCTGCACGCTGGGTCGCACACCCCGTTGCACACCCGGCTGCATGCAAGGCTGCACACCCGGCTTTGCCTTTGCCTGCAGCATGGTTCGTCCCAGCAGAGCAAAGCAAAGCAAAGCAAAGCAGGACCCAGGCGTGGCCTCGCCGCGTGTCCCATCTCTTCACAACCAGATCCCATGGTCCTGCCCGGAGCATCACCTTTCCCGCCCTCGCCGCCCCTTCACAAGTGACCAAATCCTCCCATCACTTACCACTGCGCTTCTTTGTCTGCTAAAAGCAAACAAGAGGTTTGTGAGGGGAGGGTCAGACCTATCTGCAGTTTGGAAGAAATGATGCGATCAGAAGGGTTTAAGGGATTAATTACAGTGTCCTCTTCTGCGCTGCTGGACAGCAGCAACTAACAGAAAATCAAAAATCATTTGTTATCTCTGTCACCCCGTTACCTTTCTGACTCCTATTTCATGCTTTAAAAAAAAAAACAAACAACCAACAACCAACATGCCAGAAGCCACCTGCGTCCCCCAGAAATCAATGGAGACTAATTGAAGGTTCGCTCAGATGGAAGAGAAGCAGGGCTCACCCCGGCTGTCGGCTTACTGAGGACGGCTCCCGGCTCACCTGGCCTCTTTGGCCGATTCCGGAGGAGGCAGAGCCCCGGCTGGCAGCGCTCGGGCCATCCTTGGGCCATCCAAGATGGGTGCTCGGCTGCGCAAGCCGTGGTCCGGTTTCAGGGTCTGTGCTGCAGTTTCAGTTTAACGCGGATGCCGGGCAGGACCCTCCCAGCCTGCGCAGCCGGAGTTTGCTAAACCCCCGCCAGCCGCCCCGCAGCAGGACCAGGCACTGGGGCACCGGGCTGCCAAAGGCACGTCTGCAAAGGCAGACGACAAAAGCACCACGGCGGCCTCAAAGTGCAGTCCCCAGATAAAAAAAAAAAAAAAAAAAAAAAGAAATTACTTTGTGTATTAGAGGCACAGGTCTGTCCCACCTTGCTGCAAAGTAGACCTGCACTCTGCAGAAAACTGGTATTTTTCCAGCAAAATAAGCTTCTGCAGCAGAGATTTGAGACACAAGAGGCAGGTATCAGAGAGCAGTTGCTGCCTTGCCCACTGCGGGTGCCCAGCCTGCTTCAAGGCGTTACCATTTAGGCTGCTACGATTTGAGCTATTTTACCAATGAGTAAGAGCATCCTGGCTTTCCAGCTCTTGAACCTCTACGGCAGCTGTTTTTAGAGGAGACGTAGGACGTAACCAGCACTGGGGAAGCGGCTGCCTGAGCCTGCTCCTCGCCCTGGGCCCCGGGGAGCGCAGGGATGCTCCGTCCCCGCCGGAGCTCACCCCAGGGACAGCGGGGTTGGTTGGCCCCAGCTGACTTCCAACATAGCACAAAATGGCTCAGTTGAACATCAAACCTCACCGCAAATAATTAATTCCTTGAAACCTAAACAAAGAGAATCCAAAATGACAAAACCCTGACACCATTTCCCCACCGTGCTCTGAAAAAGACATATTGAAAAACTGAGATGGGGGAAAGCCAGTAATAATAACGACGACGATCCAACCCATAATCTCAATCTTAAATCCTCTTTCCCAGAGACAGTTGGAGGCCCACCCTCTCCAGGAAAACGATGAAGATTAAGCATTTTTAAATCAGGTCATTGCAAGGGAAGTTTATGCTCTACTGAATCCCGTTATTACTGGTAGGTGTGTGCAAGCCAAGGGTGGGGAAGCGCGGGGCTCTGCCTGCGGCCGGTGCTATTCAAAGCACCACAGTCAAGTCACTTTTCTTCAGATCCCCCTTATCGCCGTGCTCTGGACAATGCTCCTTCCCCGCTGTAATCAAGCATCCCGGTGCCTGTGAATGACATGGCGTATTTCTGCATCCCGCAGATTCTTCCTCACCCACTTACCGGTGCCGGCCGCTAGTCAAAGAAAATTCCCAAGGATCCCCCAAAATTCCCGAAGCTGGTGCCGCCTGCCGAGGAAGGCACCCGCAGGTGATGCTCCTCCTCTCTCATTCAAACACAGGCACCCGCACTCGCAGACACACGCGCTCGCTCAGGCAGACACACTCGCTCTGTACACCAGGTACCGGCGTCCATAGGTCAGTATTTCCACCATACCCAAAACATTTATTTCTCCAAAACTATTGCTAATGACAATGGATACATTTTGTTGCCCCAGTATGGATTTAACATTTCCAACACATATACTCCTAATACTGTACAATACTGTACCAAAAGGAAAAAAAGGATGTACCTC
This sequence comes from Aptenodytes patagonicus, assembly GCF_965638725.1. NCBI lineage: Eukaryota > Metazoa > Chordata > Aves > Sphenisciformes > Spheniscidae > Aptenodytes > Aptenodytes patagonicus. The sequence goes on from NC_134970.1 coordinate 2,570,744, forward strand.
CATATTGTACAGAGTTATATATACAAAGTACAATTTTACACAGTTTAATATATACACCATATATATATTGGTGTAGAAGACATGAAACAATGGAAACTGTTTTAGCAAGAACATTCCATCCCACCATTAAACGACTGCTGTTAATAAAAACCCAAAACCCTACGCACCGTACGAGCCCGAGCCCACTATTGCAGGACTGAGGTTTCAGACCAACAGAGAAAACGAAGATTTCTAGACTTTGCGACCGAACTTTCCTACGTTACAGCAGAACCATGACATCACTGCGATCCTTTAAAACGCGTCAGAGATGGTTTTCAGTAATTGCCCTATTTTGGCTACATAGAGCTGGTCTTTTGAAGAACCTGCTGCTCACAAGTATTGCTCCAGCAGTTTGGCACACGCACGCGTCCAATCCCATTGGACTTCGGTTATTCAAATTACAGGACTCTGCCTGGAGAGAAAGGCTGGTGAAGTCCGCTTCAGAAGTAAGGTTACTATAGTGCCTTTAAAAGGAAGGGTCCATCTATTACTTCCATTGCAAACTGCTAAATATTTACCCTGTATGAAGCTTGGTATATCAAGTATTAGTACAGTAGGGAGCTGCCCTCCCTCTCCGCCTTCACCTCTTTTTGGCCCAGCGTTGAAAAACCACTCTCTCGTCTCAAACTACGTTATAGGAAGCACAAAATATAACAGGAAAAAAACCACCAAACAAACTTACATTTTCCAGGCCTTGAATTGCTGTTTTGGCATCTCTAGATCTACCAAAATAGACTCCTAGAACCAAGCCTGGAAAATAATTCATCTGCCTTCTGGCGGGGCGGTCAGCAGAGGCGAGCGATTGAAACCGCCGCCGCTTGTGCGTGACGCAGCCGCCGGACCATCCCGGGCCCGTCGGAGCCTCGGAGGGCACAAGGCGGTGGGTCAAGTATTATTTTTTTCAAGTACCAGGTTGTTGCACACACAGAGAGACAAGCAGAAAGCTGATCCAGAGAGAGGATTATCTTCGAAAGCGATACGTAAGCTCAAACCCCAAAGTTCAGTCCAGAGCGCCAGTAAGTGCTGGGCGTTTTCGCAGACCCGGAGGCTGGAAGCATCCCGCAGGGAACGGCGTTCACCCAGGAGAGAACATCGCTCCCTTCCACGAAGGCCCCTAGTGCTACCGGTCCGCTAAAGAAACAGCTTTACGTCTATAACTGCATTTGTGGGATGTTAGCCAAGGCCAGATAAGCCCACAAAAAGGCTCATTATTTTTGTGAAAACTAAAAATCTCAAAATAAATAAATACCCAGCTTGTTAAACTCATTTTCTGTTCTGGACAGGCTCATTAGTGATGGGAGTGCCCAAATGCTTCTGTTTTCCTTTTAGGTTTGGGTTTTTTGGTTTGGTTTTTTTTTTTTTTTTAAAAAGCAGTTTTCCTAGCTTGTGGTTCATAGGCCAGTGAGTAAATGTATTTACACTTCGCAGCACACCCCTATACAGTCGAGGCGTGATCCTGCCAAGCGCAGGTACCCCAGACCTGGCCCACTAAACCAGCACCACACACTTGAACTCAGAGGGGTAACGGGCAGAGGCTGCTCCTGCCCTCAACCTAAGCCTGTGCTCGCCGATGTGCTGGATAGGGGCCAGACAGCTCAACGTCTTACCGAGCCGAGCAGACAAATTTTCTCGATGGGTATTTTTCCATCATTATCATTGCCTTACTAGCAAACTATGCCCTGCTGAGAGCATAATCTCCTTTAAGTGTTCCCTCAATACGTATTTCATCAGGCGACAGAGCATTCCAGTCTATCAGGTACACATATGTAAAGGATCTGAAGTGCTAACTAGAGACATTTATTTCTATTGAAGAACATCTCTCAAATGCTTAACAAATCCCCAAATCTATACAATGTTCAACTGAATTTGAGGTTTTGACACACAGAAGAAGAGAAATAAGGCAGCAAACTCCATCTGCAACGACCTCTTTTGTCTTAATATTGCTAGAGCTCTTCCAAGCGCGCAGGCGAACAGCCGAGCGACTGCTCACCCTGTACCAAGTGCAAGGTGGAGAACTGTAACAGATGGAATTTCTTGCCAAACTCTGAAGTGTTTTGATTCGGTAAATAAATTTATGAGAACTCGGTTATCTTAACCTACTTTTGTGCAAGAACAATCTTGCCTTAAAAAAAAAAAAAAAAAATCTCAACACAAACTCCCAAACCCAACATATGAGGTATTCATCACAGGAAACCCAAAGACTCTTTTTGAACAGGTATCAAAATACATACATATACAACAATTTTTTTCTGCTGTCACAGTGCACTCTAATTATTTAATCACTTTCATTGCAACAAAATATCCAATACAGATAAAGTGAGAGAGTTTGATCATGTCCCACCGCTTTGACATGAAGAACAAATTTACAAGTTATAAACTGCGAGCCTTTGGATTACCTTAGAGAGGCAGAAATTTAGCAATCGTTAAAGCACACTGCTCAATTCCCAACTAGGGAAATAACACATAAAAGGTTAGAGCTTCAGAAACTATTAAGATTGATCACCTAAAATCGTATTTTATTTTAAAAGTTTTGCTTTGGATTATTTCAATCCAACATCTGATGAACAAGAATCCTTTGTTCATACAAAGCACTATCAAACAGACATACGTTATTCCAGTTATCAAACACTTCTTGTCTTTATATTTGACACAAACATTACATAAAAGTCATGAAAGAGAATTTCCATGGAAGAGCTAATATTTCTTCTGAATATGAAGATATGAAGTAACATTGATACCTCCCCAAGCAAACCACTGTGTCGTACTTGTCCACTCTACGTTGGTCTCTTCTACAAGATGCCCACTGGTTTTGCAGGGAGTGGTGCCGACATTTCCAGTTTCCCCTTCCCACCTCTCCTGCAATGACCGGTCATAAAACACTTGTGGCAAATGTCCTCTCAGCCTTGTATGTTCACAGAGTGAAGCAGACAAGCTAAAAGTTTCCTTTTTTTGTTGTTTTTTTTGTTTGTTTGTTTTTTTTTCATTCTCCTGTGTGTGTGTGCGTGTGTGAACTTTCTGCTGGCTGGCCAGACCCGGAGCACGCGGAAGAGGAAGGACGATCTTCAGCCTGCCATATTGCTTGCTGTAAGTGTAAGTGTCAATCACAGTGCACACCAAAATTCCAGTTGAGTTGCTCGATACACAGGTTATCCTGCTAAGCATATTCCCCTTGACAGTAGGATTGTCCCAGAGCTGTGGATGCTAGAGATAAGCACAGTAATTCATATACAGACAGTTGCTGTTACAGTAACCTGAAGTCTTTTTTATCTCTTAATTTCCATTCATACTTCAGACCTCAAAGATAGAAAAGAGCATCTCCTCCAAATGTGCTGTGCGTGGCTGGACACTTAATTCTTAGAAACATGAATGCTAGGCATAAAAATATAAAAGGAAATAAGGCATTACAAATGAGTCGAAGTAAATTTACAGAGATCCTGCTCTTGACACAGATTAACTTTGGCCGTTTATGACCAAAGAAAACAAACCCAAAAACTCCCTACTTAAAGTAAATGCCAGAAAGTTCTGCCTGAGCAAAAAATTACAAGTTTAATTCTATTTTTCCCCAAAAGAACAAGTGATTCCTTGGTGGTAGAAGTCCATCAGAACCTGAGAGCAAAGGTCGCTGGTCACACTGTTGGGGATCTTCCCCTGCGAGAGGAACAGGGTAAGGTCCAGTGACAGTCACACACGTACCGCAGTGCTTCCCAAGGGGAACTGCTGCTACAGATCAGCTAAGGAAAAACGAATAATAGGAGTGTTCTCACTGAAATCTTTCTGGTGTTCCCCAGTTTTCATATGTTCTTAATTTAGGGCACAGAGAAAGTTGGGTCTTTTCAAAAACCATCATTAATATGGATATATTACATCTGTAGAGATGGGGGTGTGCGTGTGGGGATGGACAGGGACACAGTCAAACCCTGTTCATTTCTCTGAGTAACACCCTAAATGTATCAGAAAAGTACACTGAAGAAACTGTTCTTAGAAATGTAAGTTCTGTTTCTTCTTTTTTAATTGCTAAGTGCCAATTAAAATGACATTGCAGTCACAAGGAAGCTAAGTGTGAGAAACCCACAAATTTAAAAGAAACTCAGCTAAACGGGAGAGGAAAATGACTTTTCTTATCTTGTCCTTGCCTGAATTTATCTGATGAAAACATAAGATGTGCAGCTTTTCTTTAAATCCCAGAAAAGTTTGGGAACAAGGTGAACTGAGGGTCAGCCAGAGTCTCCTCTCTTGCAGGACCACGAGATCTTCTTTACCGTTGTAAGTGGCACATGCCTTTTTTTTTTTTTTTTTAAATTAAATAAATGTTAGCATTGTGGAAAATTCTCAGCAGAGTACAAAAGAGTTCATGCAGCCTGCTAGCGGCTGAAGCATTTGCTGCCTACCATATAAATACAAATACTAAGAATTCATTCACATGTCTGCGGAGTCCTACGGAGGCATGCCAGTCTACCAGCGAACACGTAGGCAAGCCACTCCAGAAGCTGCATGCTGCCACGTCACCATCCCCAGCAGCGTTTCCTACACCGCTCTATAAGAGCAGAGATCCCTAAAGCAGTTCATAGCGGTCACAGCCACTGACCGAAGCGTTTGCAACCAGAAAGAGGGAGAAGATACAAAGCTTGAGAACTTCTGACTGAAGTTTTTACAGTGCTTGTAACTGGGATTTTGGTAAGGATCCATCTTGATATATGATCAAAACAAGAACGTGTGCGTTAGTAAATGAACTCCCATCAGAGTACGCTTAGTTTTCAAAAGTTAACTTGTTTTTACATTCAGTCTCCCGAGACCACACACCACATCATAGCCTACGGGCTGAAAATTACACTGAAAAACAATAAAGCTGTTTTTCAATATGGGAGAGCAAAGGGGGAAGTCAGCTAGATTGTCCATAAGCAACAACTGGGCTCGCTCTTATGCTCCTAAACCTCAGGAACATGTTTGTTTATATTTGCACAGACACATATTACGTATAACTCCACAAAATCTAAGAGTGTTCCAGAGTAAACTAGTTTTCATGACAAGTGTCGACTAAAGGATGAGGCTGGATGGCCAAGAGCTTTGGCCCTGGGGGGAGGAGTGGGGGAGCAAACAAACAAAACCAGAGGATGTGATGGAAGTCGAGACAGACCCTTAACCACCGTGGCACCAGCGGGCGACGTAGTAATAATAATAATAATAATGCACAAGAAACAGGCATGTCCAAGCTCCACGTAAACAGTGGCACCAAAACATGCAATAGACTAAAATCTATCCTATTGTTTCCCTGTGATAAATGAAACACAGAATATATAAGTCACTACACCAGTATTCAAAACATGATGCTACTGAATATTTCTTTCAGTGGCCAAACACTTGAACAAGGCATCAACTAGAAACCAAGATCCAGCTCATCGCTTTTTGTGTGTTTTCCTCCTCAGCTTCACAGTGACCCGATATTGGCTTTCCTAAGTGTGGCATGAACTGTTTTGCCTCACGAACATCACTGATGCGGGTACATGGGACGAGGTTGTTACCACCTAGTTCACTCCCAGGAAGTGCTCCCAGCAGTAAGTAGCAGTTCACAACTAACCTTCAGCAGAAGTTCAAAAATTAGTTAAATAGGAATTTTAATGTTTTTGACAGAGTCTCTTCATCTGAAACAGTACAGTTGTATCCACAGAGCAGCATCAAGTTTATCAGACAGTACAGGACTTGTCAGTAGGCTGCTGAGATGCAGAGGAGGCAACGCCGGGGCTCGTGGCGTTTGTTTTGGGGAAAACTGTAGGCTTCGGCCGAGTTGCCGGAGGTTTCACCTGGGTGGCCATTTTGACCGACTTCACTGGCCTGAAGGTGCACGGTATGTCGCCGGCTGTGCTAGCACTGCGCTGGAAAGCTGGTTCAGTGTCCTTGAGGATCTGAGTGTGCAGAGGGCTGGAAGGTTCCGAGGTGGGGGCCACCACTGGAGACGTTTTCAAAGGCTCCAGGGTGTCGAGGACAACATCTGGCGTGTGCTTTACGCTGCTTTGCCTTTCCAGCTCCCGCAGCTCGTTCAGAGCAGAGTTCATAGTAGCTTCAATATCCTGCAAACACGAAAGAGAAACCAAGTGAATAACAGAACCCAGACACATAAATACAGAGATAAAAGTCAGTCTTTTGAGAACGGCGTATTTGTTTTCAGCCTGTAAACACCAACACTCAAATCAACTAGCAGGTCAAGAACCTTTAGGTGTCAAAGTGAAACCCATGCCAAACTACACAGCATTACATACTGAAGCCAATAAGCAGTAATATTTTCCATCAACAGGGAGCAAAACAATTGCTAGCACTTTCTCGATGCTAATCTGGTCCTTACACTGCTTGGACTTCAAAGGCGAGTACAATCCCAAATGCAGCAACGAACAGAAAAGCATGCGATTCAAAGTATTAGGATCCATTCTTGTACTTTATTTGGCACGTGAGATTCAGGAGAGTAAATTCTTGAAGAAAGGATTGATGATTGTGACACTGGCTGATGGGCCACACCAAATGCTGAAATCCTTGTGTGCTCTTGCTGCCTCATTGGTTTTCCTGCTGTCCGAGTTGTCTTCCCTTCCCAGAAAGGTATTACACGGGACTCAAAACGTTAATGTTTTGGAAAACACAGAAGATATCAGAAACACATACAGAAATTCAAGTTGGCACTTCTCCTTCCTCTTATAAAATACTACAGTTATTCACAAATAAATATAAAGAGAACTTTGAGATAAAAACGTGGCTTTTTTTGTTCTCAGCTGTAGCAGGACCTCCATGTTTGCTACAGCCTGCGCTGTGGAGCCCACTGGTGCACAGAATTCACTGGAGAGCAGAAGAGCTCAGCCTTTCTGTGACTCACAGTTTGGCTACAGCTTTTTTGCTTCCTTAGAGGTTTTTCAGGGGGTGGGGAAGGTAAATCAGTCAAGGAATGGTGGAAGAAACCAGAGGCAGTAATCTGACACCCCCGAGTCTATCTTGAGGCCAAGCAGATTTTACTTATGACGTTAGGGAAAATATGTAAAATGCATGATGATTATTAGATGGTGTTTGAACAGATACTATGGGGCAAAGAGAAACACTAATTTAACACAGCTTTTCTCCCCCCCCCCCCCCCCCTTTTCTTTTTCTCCCCAGACTCTTCTCCAGTGAAAACAATGGAGTTAACGTTCTGGCAGGATGAGGAGACAGAACAACTGCAGTTAGAGCTTAATTGAAAAAACAAAGAAACTGATCTATGTCAACCAAAGCCTTGGAAGGACAATGAAATATGAAGACAACAAGAACCGTATATTATAATTCCACTAGAATAAATGGGCTAAAGATACTCATAACGGTAAAATACAACTTTCCATCAGAGTACGTATCAGATTTTTATTTGGACCTTATTTATTGCTTGACCTTGCTTGTTTTGTCAATAAAAATTATGTTTAATTTTCACGTATCTTCCCCCAGCTCTTTAGAAACCTACAAACTCCTGAACCAGGCAAAGAAGTCAGGTCTCCCAGGGCTGGCTTTGTAATCCGAGACCCAAGCATTCCTTGGCTTTAGATAGATCCATCGCATACTGAAAACAGTTGGTATAGGCAACATACATGTGCAGGCACATCTAACCACTTGGAGTGGGAGAAAGGGAAGATCCTTCATGGCAGAGGGAAATCTGTAACATTTACATCATTCACCCCATTAGTAGCTGTCACTTGTTCAAATCTAAGTTTGACTGTCAATTTTTTTCTGTTCTACTTGTGAAACCACAGATGCACGGATGCAAAGACACCACTTGCGTTTTTGTTAACGACAGTCGCTGCTGAGGCAGCTTACGGTCCCAGACACAGGGACGGGCCAGATCTCCGCATATAGAGATGCCGAGAATATGCACAGAGATGAAAGAATCTGTAATAAACCAGCCTGAGTCAAAATTAGCAAAGATGAAGAAAAACACTAAGAACACCTTTCCCTTTAAGCTGCACAGAAGGAATTTGAGAAGACGGTTTCCTTGTTGTCTGGTCAGTGTGTGGAGTCAGTACCAAAAGCAGAGCAATTTGCAAAGTTAAAACACAGCTGCATACGCATCGGTAGCCTGCTCTCATTCCAAGGCACTTGTCTAAATAAATAACTAATGAAAACTAGCAGTATTATGTTCAAAGTGGGTTTCTAATCACACACTGAACCCTGTAAGCATATAAAGATGCCACTGTGAGCACTGTACAACTCAGCAGCCTGCTTTTATTTTGACTGTACTACTCCATATGCTTCCAATGTCTAACCACAGGCAAGTTTGCACAACTGACAGGAGAATGTTAAATTGACACTAAATACTTTACTTTTCTCATGTCTTGAAGTTATGATTGTTTAATTTTTTGCTGACAGCTTTGGAATCTGTGTAACTTTCTGAAATGGACGTTTTTATTGTCGAAACTAAATTCTGAATAATGAACAGGGCCAAGTTTTTATGGAGGAAGGACCTGACTGTTTATCTTCACTCATGAAAGCAGCCTCGGTGACTTACACAAAGTGAGGTTGAAAGACTAGACTCAAGCTGTGGAGTAAGTTAATATTGCATTGCAAGAAGGGAACAGATACAAGATTAAATCAGACTTCACATTGAAACATCTCATTGTATCCAACAACCTTTAAGTTTCCAAAACAAATCTTTAAGGCAGAGCACTCCTATTTACCTGTGCAATAACTTCAGGGTCCATGGGCCGATGGTTGTTGAAGCTCTTGGACCTCCCTGCTGTCACAGTTTTCCGGATCTGCGGGCTGTCTATCCTGTTCTTCAGAGACGAGTGCCGGCTGATAGAATTGAGGCTGCCGTGGCCACTGATGGAGCATTTATCTGGAACCTCCTTGGGAAGACTTTGGCTCATAATGGGCTGAGATGAGGGTCTGGAACCGGCTATGGCTCCTGGGGAGGCTGGTTCTGCCATTGAACTACCTAGTCCATGGCTGTCACTTTGACGGAAGGCTCTTCTGATGCTGCCTGACTCTGGTTTCTTTCTTTGCCTTCAGTCACAAAAGCAAAACAAGTCAATACAAGCAGGTACACATAACGGGCTGTAATTTGAAGATATCCCCCCAAAACAACACACAGAGGACAATGGGAAGAGACATAAAGATACCCAGATTACAAATACACCCAGGATTTTAGGAGTCATTGTGAAACAGTAAAATTGTAAATCATTCCAGTTTAACACTTCTAACAACAGGACTGAGTTTCTGGCAGCTGTGCACATTCATAGCAAAAACAGAAAACTTGGATGGAACGTAATTAACTTGGTCAAGAAGAAAAGAATTTATAATTGAACAAAAAAAACACCCTCTGTGCCATCAACAGGTTTTGATGATGTGTTTTTATTACATTAGAAGAGCAGAGCTACAATTTTTGCCTGGAGGACACAGTATAAGTCTACTAAGCTCCTGGCCCAAGGCATCAAGTTACTATTTTCAGAGATTGGCAAGCAAAGAACCCCATAGTTTGGGGTTAATGATCATTTCCAATATTTGCTGGTGGTAACAGATGTTTCTTTTTCACTGCTTTAGCAGGACCATGAGGCATTATCTATGTAGGGCTACAGATACAACAAAAGATGATGTCAAATGGATGAGCTGGTCCAAACAATTTAGTTTCTACCCCAGCACCATGCGGTCTGACAGCACGATTCCATTCAAACCATATGAAGGCCAATGCAGCAGAATACTTTATGCCATAGGTCTGAAGCTTGGCATCCATTATACAGGGAAGGATCCATTTATATATAGCACCAGCCCCATGAATAACTGCAAGAAAGTGTTAACTCCAGTAGGATTTTGGCATCCAAATAATAATTCAGTGGGTGGCACAACTGTCATTGCGAAACCATCTGATTTAATTTTGCCCAAGTCTGTTCACACATAGGTCAGAAGATTCATTCCTAAAGAAAAAACAACAAAATGAGTCTTATGCTACTATTGCTAAATATCAGTTTCCCTAGTAAAGGGAAAAAAAATGGAGTGGACATTACCGAGGCTTCTTAAAAACACTACATACAACACTACCAAAACCAGCAGATGGTGAAGCTCCAACATAGCTCTGTTCATTATACAAATCTGTCCATAACTGGCAGAATGGCATACTTCATTGGCTCATACAATAAATACCACAAAAGAAAGCCCAGATCCCAAGCTGATGCAGATTAATATAGCTTCACTGATATCAGTGGAGCTCTGCTGATTCCCATAAACTAAGGACCAGGCTCTGTGTAGGACATTAGCAGGTCCAAACCTTTAAAAAGGATGCGTTTCTGTTAGTGCCTTTATAGACTACATTCTGTTAAATTAACTGAAGGTTAAAAATATCCACTCCCAGAAAACTGCAATTATCATATTAATACCTTCACTGCACAATAGAGAGACGTGGGGTTTTTTAATACTAAGGAAATAATCAGAAAAATATGGGGGATAAGTCTGCTCTAGAATAATTAAATAACAGATCAAGAAATTTAGTCTGTTACTAGCTTAATTCCCCAGTTTTTTTATTATGTTGAGTGTTGGCTAAAGTAACAATTTCTAGTTGAGGAGATCAAGTTAGAGCAACAGGGAGGTGTGTTGTTTCACCGCAAGCACGTGGTTAGTAACCTAAGGTGAGAAGTGCTGGAGAAACGAAAGAATGTTACAGGCAATGCCAGATGGCGGGACTTAAGGTATGTCATTTAGCACAAAACATGGCACTAGTTTCTGAAGAAGTTGTCCCCCACCCCATAAAACAAAACATGTTAAATGTAAACGAGACGTAACAAATCACAGAACGTAACAAGGAATGGGAACACACGATTACAAGAACTCACTCCGCTATTCCCCTCCCTTTCTCTGTGCATTTAGCTTATAAAATAGGACATATTCAGGAAAACAGGAACAGACGGCACCTTGGGGATAGGGAAGATAAGCCAGTTGGATTTTAAATGAGCACTGGCCACACTGGTGACAGAGAGAGAGAGGACAGCAAAATGCAAGCAAGTTAGAAGAGGGGGAAGCAGAGAATAATGGTGGCAGCGCTCGTTAGTTAACCTTTTTCAGGGAAGGAAATCTTTTACTGGACTCGTCACCAAGATCTTTACAGTTAAGTAAAATAATGCAAGGCTGTTCTTACTTGTTGATGTTTGCAAGGTAAATATCTGCGACGTGACCCCCACTTGGGCAACCGGCACCAGCTCTAGCAGTCACTTTTTCTTCCGGTGGCTCAGAATTTATTTCTATTTCAGACTTCGGACTGGATCTTTCAGAGATACCATCCTCACTAGGAAGGAGGAGGGAAGGAAATCACAACCAAAACAGGACCAACAGCACTGAATTTCAAATACAGCACTGCGTATATAAACATACATATGGGACAACAGCACTGTACTAGCATCTTTCTCTTAAGAATCATTACGTATCTTTCAAATGAGAGCGCCTGACTTCTGTGAGCAACCTGGAGATCCCAGCTCTGCATCTTTAACAGGCTGGCAGCACCAGAACAGTTTTTACATCGCGCCTCCACATACGTGGACACCTACGCCTCTGCAGAGCTCTGCTTGTTTCAAGGGGACTCCCTTCTTGCAGGGAAGGTCAAAGGATGAACTCTCCCCACTTGGTGTCAACATCTTGACACAAACACTCCATTCCACACCTGAGTTTTAAGCAAGCCCATCTTGCAGATGGGCTTAAAGTGTAACATACGTGTCTTGAACGACGATATACTGATGAGGAATAAGGCCGTCAATTCCATTGTGGCGTCCCTCCCACCAGTCATCTGAGGCCCGCTGATAGAGTAAGAGAGAAGCTCCTTTTTTAAAGGACAGCTCTCGTGCAGTCCTGCCAATGTAGTCGAACTTCGCTATTGCTTCTATGGGCTCACACTCTAGGAGATAGAAGGGAATAAACAATAATTCACTAAACACTTGGGCTCAGGTAAGTATTCAACAGTTTAAACCTACCATAAAACAGCTTATGACAAGAGCATGGAAGAGGATAAATGTTGCTTCTTAAGGCAGCAGAGCGTTGAAGCAGTAAGATTTAGAGGGGAACCCCTATAATATGAGGATGTTGCAATTTCAGTATTTACCTAATCTCTACGTGGTGGACACATTCACATTTTCCAAGTCATAAATGCACTTACAGCAATTCAAGCGCACAAAGATGGAAGTGGCAATGGCAAAATTAGTATCTCATTAAAATAAAAAAAAATTCAAAGCTGGGTAGCAATCAGGTATGTTCCAGACAAAAATCTGCCTACGGTACGCTTTCTTAAAGGCAGCTAAACTAAACCTCCTGGGCAGGCAAGCAGGAGTTGTTATTAGCATTTAGGGACGGAAACATCCTCTGATTCCAAGCTGCTTCAGAAATAAAGCATCTATTCAGAAGGAAATTTCTGCTGCCTGTGAGGTTCACCTGACCCAGGAGACCGGATTCTGGCACTGTGGGAGGCCGTGCTATTCATCGAACTGTCATGGAAGCTAACGAAAACATTCAGTGCCTCCACCGCTGTGGTTTGTGCAGCGATCAGGAGAGCAAGCGGCTCCCCCGGGCTCCATACAGCTGGGCTGCACCGTGCATGCCGAGCACAGCAGCCCTGCGCTTGGAACTGCACAACGTGCTCCAAATCTGACTGCTCCTACTTGAAAAGCTCACAGAAGAACTACAGCCATGCTTTGTCTGCAACCAGCCACTAATCTGGGTCCCTGTAGGACTCTGATATTATACGGGACAATATGGGCATTTAGACACTCAGGAAAAATCAATATGACATTCACGTGGATTATTTTTAAGACTGAGAAAAATCTGCCATTGGTTGAGTCTAAATATATATTAAGCCAGCTCCCAATTCTAGGCAGGAATCAGGGGAATGGAGATGAGCTCAACCACGCAGCCCCAGTGGAGTTCAGCCTCTAATTACTTTAAAGGAGATTTAACACAGCCAAGCGGTCCATGGAAATTGAGTTCTTTCCTGGAGAAAGAGATTTGTGGTTCCTCTTCCTGGACAAGGAAAGATATGCCATTTCATACAGAGATCTCCTCTGCATCACGGGAAGCTTCTACAGTGCAAGAGCCAGTCAAAAAGGACTGGAAGGCCAAACATGAGCCGCAGCTTTTACAATTATTCCTTGGGAGAGCATATGCTCAAGGATTAGGTCTCCAAGGCTGCCTATAGGCAGGCAAGGTAGTAGCTGGGCTTGAGAAAATATATAGTGTAAATCCATCTGAGCGAGCTGACGCTGCAGTACCACTATCTCACCAGCTGGTCTGAGAGAGCAGAGCAGAAGCATCCCCCACCGAAGAGCCCCGTCAGCATCTGTAGTTACAAAGCATGAAGTGACTGAGCACTGAGGGCAATCAGCAACAGGGTCTGCTAGATCGACCCCCCCAACAACTAATTTCTCCATTAATAAACCAGACAGCTCAGAATTCTGTCAAATCACACATTTCAGGTAAGCCTGTGGTCAGCCTCACACGAATCCCATTATCAGCCCTCAGCAACCAGCGAGAGATTTGCAAGGGTGAGAAAAGCCCGGCCCATGTTTGCAGCTCGCGATAGCCGCCTTGCTCCAGACTCCCCAAAGCACATGGTTATCTGGTTTTGGCTCCTTCTTTCCTCTTGCTTGTTTTGCCTCTGGAGCCAGCTTCTTCATAACACTAAAAAAACGATAATGCTGTTTTTTGGTGTCCCCCTCCGTTTACGAAGGGGATGGGAGTGTGGTTTTGTAAGTTCCATCTGTTTCATTAAGAAGTGTTTATTGTTCCAGATGAGTGCGGCACTCAGGTTTCTTATGTTTCCAATTTGCTTTTTAGGACTCTGGCTTTCGTCCAGAGAAGTGATTTTAGACTCTAATTTCCAGTAGCTTTTTCCTACTACACTTATGCTCAGAGAAGAAAGCTGCGCGAATAAAGAGCAATAAGGCTAAGCCAAACAATTACCCCTGCCAGTCTGACAGCCTGTGCAGGAAAGCAGCAGTTTAAAATCTTTCCACTCATACAAATAATTTAATGAACATATGACCTGCTTGGCTTTCGGCATTTCTGACCTCTTATGCGTGTCTCAAACCAGAGCGTCCACTCACTCGTACAGCGAGGCTGCCGGTGAACAGCACCGATGCTCTGCAAAACACGACCTCTCCCCCCACCCCAAAACTGATTCTTTCCTTCAATGAAGGCGGCTGGGATGACAGCTTTACTTTGAGAAGACTAGTGCCAGCCTCACGAAAGAGGAGCTCACTAAAGACGCAAAAGGGCTTGGTCACATCTAAAGACTGAAGGGGTGAGAAAAACCTAAGAACATCCGTCCCACTGAGTCGCGGAGTTGTACGCTGCACTTCTGACAAGTACGCCTGAGGTGTGACACTGCACAGCTCAATTAGAAGGATGTGAGACTCCTTAGTTAACCAGACCTTGCTGCTCCCTCAAAAAGATAGAGGCCCAGCTCCCTCCTCTGCTTTGGTGCCAAATGCTCCCTCCCAAATGCTTCCTATGGAATATTCCGTGTAGGTTGCAGAACTCCATCCAAAACGCTTCTAAATTTTACCTTGCTCAGGGGCCCCACACAATCTAGTTCCAGAGGCTGTAAAACAGTGTCCTTCTCTAATCTCTAACTGCTCATTTTCCCATCATTGTGCCCTCGCAGCTACATGAGCAATCTAAAAATCCCATGCAGAAACAATGCCAGTACACCCCATGGTGTTTCAGCCTGAGAGCTTTAGTCCCAGGCTTTACAGATATGGGAAGAGTTAGCCTTTCCTTCATTACAGCAATGAAATTGCTCCTTCTTTAGGTACAAACTCAAAAAGGACACGTTTTCATGCATTTTTAAGCAGCTAACACTCTGCAGAAAGAACAGCCTGTTCAAGACAGACGGCGAACTCATGGTTCATTCCTATAGGCTTTGTGTTTCCTCCCAACAACCTTGGTGAGGAGTTGCTGTGACAGTGCTTGACCTTGCCGAGGGAGAACTGATTTTTCCAGCAGTGCTCGACATCGTTTCCTTTGTTATTGGTGTGTGAACACCATGAAGCCAGCATGAGCACGGCAATGCCATGGGAAAGGTTTGTTAGGCAACTGCTGGAGGAAAGAGAGCAAAAAGCAGCACAGGAGCACATGGCAGGGCTATTGAGCAAACTCCTGAAGACCAGCTCAAAAAGGATACCACACCTAATTTTAAAGGAATGCTACCTTCTTCCCACCTTTACAACTGAGGCCATCACAAGTAAAACCACTGCAGGACTGACTTAGACAATTGCAAGGGGCCAAAACCCAAGAATAAAACCGTATTCTGTCCTGTTTTGGTCAGTCTGCTTTACATGCTGGTCAGTATTCTGGGGACCACCATTTCACATCAGTAATGTATTCTTTTCCTCTGCTCTGGATGGAGCTCACATGCAGCTGTTCCCCATCGCAGAAAGAGGCTTTGGAAGTATCAACAGACACTCCAAGACTGTGGTGTCACCTTTTCCTTCAGAAATATGGTGAAATTCTCAGTGTTAGCACCCCTTTTTTCACTGATCAGGCAAGAAGGGTAACAGAGTTTGCCAAAGACGACACAAAAAATTAGAGGACACCAGGACCCTCTAGCCTAAAACCTGGCTCCCAGTGGAAGACAAACAGTTTTTGATTTTATTTTGCTTGCTTCCTTAAAGCAGAAGCACTGTGGCTTAAGGCACTCACAATTCACTTGCCAAAGCTACTGAAAGGGGAAATTTCAGCGGAAGCACACGCTGAAACATATCCAAACTTTGGCTCTATGCTTCTCCCATGACTTCCAACTCTAGGATCCTTCTAGGGTACAGATGAGCTCAAACAGTCATGCAAGCGTGGAGAGTGTCCAGGCCTGCTGCTAAGATAAGATACCCTTGAAAAAGGGATACTTTAAAAAAGGTCAGGTAACTTCTAAAGGTTCCTGTTGATCCTATACCTTTTTACTTTTTGGCATCAAATGCTGTATGTGATGTTTCAAGTGGCTATTCTGATTTAAGCTCCACTTTGGATCTAACTTTGAACTTAAACTGCAAGGCACTATCTTCTCTGCCTCCCCCACAGCAGGTTGCACCAGTTAACCAAGGAGTTAATGGACTTTGCATACCATCATCACTGGTGTGGTGTTCAGCCGTAACATCCTGAACAGAGTCTTCTGTTGAGGCTCTCTCTCCGTGAGGACTTTCGCTACAACAGAAGGAAACAGAGAAGATGCTTTACACTGGTAGAAATTGAGTTTCCTCATTTACAAAAATAAAAAATAACTTAACTAGGAACATCATATCAGAAGTCAATATCTAGGTTCCACTGTGACAGACACTTTGTGGATGCATTTGTACGTACTGAAGTCAGTGTGGATAAAAATCAAGCTAAGTTCTTATTTGATCAAGCAAACCGAACATCTTCGTTATCCTTCCTGTATCAGGAAAGTCCAGCTTCAGATCTTATAACCTGGACCTCTGGAGATGTTCAGAAGTCAGACAGCAGTGGCATGTTGGGTCTAGCTCCTCTCTGCTGTGCCAGAATTATTCCCTCAGCTGTATTCTCCATTGCTCTAATTAGCTCATTAGATGACTGATGAGATAGCTGCCACTTCTTGGGGGAAATTATTTCTCAATTCATAATGGTATTTCCAGGTCCGAGTTTGTCATCTCCCTCCTTCCCTTTTATCACAATCTTAAATTGTCCCATTCATTTCACTGAACGACTCCCATAGCCAGGTGAATTGCCCGGAATCTTTATTTACAGAGCACCTAAACCACCAAGAGTACTCATTTATTTATGTTTTGCATGAAGAAAAGCTTTGAAAGGATCAATAGACAACAAGTGGCAACCAAAGGTTATGTTTTTGTAAGAAGCTACACGAGCAGTTCCCTCAGGACAGGAGCAGAAAGGAAACTGGAAGAGGATCCGTTGCCTCTCCCAAGCAGCTCCACAGACCTGCTGCCAGCTGGCAGCGCTGCCTGCCTGCCCTGCCTGCTCATCTTAGAAGAAAAAAAGTGCTCACTCCTCATCTTACCGGACGCTGTTGCTAAAGACAAAACGCATTTGCTGCACTCTTACACTGTAACTCGTTAGAAGCGATTTTTAATTCTGTTCACACAGTAATAAGTTCATCCCTCGTTTTGGCCTTGCAATGGTTAAAGTGATCACAGATGTAAAGTGCTCTCCCTTTGGTAATCTACCTCCTACACTCTTTTAAAGGAAAGAAAAAAATAAAAAGCAGGAGGGGTAAAACGTTTGGATAATTCTGGCATCTCATTATGCTTAATCCACATGACACAAAGCTGCCCCACCATCTTCTGAGTCAGTACCTCAGGAATCAACCTTTCCCATCCTTTGCAAAGCCTTTATGCTACTTAATAAAGTTTACAGAAGAATTTGAAGCCAAATGGAGGTCCCAAGAGGAACACAGCATTGAGGGCTAAAGTTTCATGCAGACTGTGAAGTAATGTCGCGTACAGCCAACGCTAAAGATTCAAATACTGCACAAAGATCACGTGCCTCTTCCTATCCATGCCTCCAACAGCACTTTCCACCAAAAAACCTGTCCTTGCTGCAGACTCAGTCTCTCTGTCACATGAGCCCCGGGATGCCGCAGTGGTTAGTGCTAGGCTGCTGGGTTTCACCCCAACGGCTCTGAAAGTGCAAGCAATATATACCGCCAGAGGAATGCAATGCAAGTTGAGCATCTATAAGCTATCTTCTTCCCTGTGATTCCGATGGTCTCACTTGCCGGTATGCAGGACTCCTGGACTCTCCCCGTGCTGTCCTCGTGCAGCCTCAGATGGACAGACAGATGCAGCACAGTCCTAGGCTTGACTCAAAGGCAGTATTTCAAAGATGCCTGCAGCACACCCCTGAATTTGTCAAACTCTGAACCTTGCCCTACCCTCCTCTGCCTGAGGCAAGCCATTTCAAAGCTCCTCGGCAGCTGCCGACTCGAAGCGAGTGCTGCTCGCAGCGAGAGCGCAGGCACGGAGGCGCAGAGCACACGAGCCGTGGCGCCGAGCCCGGGCAGCCTCCACGCCAAAGCGCTGCCTGCAAGTTCCCTGGCACAGACACCTCAGCCCAGTGAAGTGGCACCGTGAGATCACAAACGTAGCAGGCTCCATTCTCTGACGAATCAGCTGAACTACAAGGATTCACTCTGCTGCTTGCACGCCTTGCGGCAAGGAGCCCTATAGGCAATAACTAACAACTATCTAAATACCAGGGCTATGAGAAGGCTTGAATGGGAACCAGATGCTTCTTTCTGACTTTAAGCAGTCTCCCATGCTTGCTTCTACCCTTCTCTGCTTAACAGGGTCTCAGGTCAGGGTGGTTAGGAAGGGCAATGAAGAAAAACCAAATGCCTTCAGAAAATTGGTATCACCTTCCAGGACATTTTGCCTCCTACATACTCACACGAAGCATCACCCAAGCTACAGAGTGTGTTGAACAGTTCACATTTTTATTCCCTTCACCTTAAGGGACAAAACCTTAATGTTTTAATAACCAAAAGTTAATGTGTTTCTTGAAGGTCATAAAGATTCTTACATTTTTTTCTCTACAATTCTTTCACATGTAACATCAGCTAAAAACATCAGAGTGAAGGGTAAAACGGACAGAATTTTTAAAAGAGGCTCTGGCAAGTCTTCTGCATACAGCAGTCAGCATAGAGGAGCCTCTCCTCACCTCACCGCATGTACGTGGAGTGAGCTGATAGTTAAAGCTACTCTGAAACAAGTGGGGCAAACAAGGCTAGCTCTGTCACCAGAGTGACTTCATTTTAAAAATGTATTTATTTTAGTATATGAAAATAATCATTTGCATTCCTGGGACACTGGAGGAGGGAAGGAAGGGGGGGGAGAAGCAGGAGACAATTTAACATTCCTCATTTTCAGAGGGAGAGATCAGCTTGGCCAGTAGGAAAGAAAACACCTCCTTTCCTTCCCCCACTCCCCAACCTTCTACCCCAGATGACAGGAGCCGCTCTGGCTGAATTGTTTCCAGATGTGGCTTTCAGACTGAACACACGGCCGGGCCTCTTGAGCTTTAAACTGGATGGAAACGGTAATTTTGCATTCCTCCCTCTTCCCTCCCCCACCATCAGTGCTGCCCTGAAAATTAAACCATGCCACAGCTTTCTAGGTTCAGTTGCAAGTGACCCCTGCATATGAAGCAAAGGCACTCAAGGCAAGCAGAAAAAAAAAAGGCAAAAGCAGGAGAAAGAAGAAAAAAAAGGAAAAAAAAAAAAAGATTGATTTTGGCAGCTACCATACCGGAAGAACATCCAAGAAAATCCCTACACAACCTTGCCCTTCAAGACAAGTGAGTTAGATTTGACAACTGAATATCTACTTTCTACCAGCTTATTTCTTTTAAGTTGATGACTCTCCAGAGATACCAGAGCCATCTTCTCTTCCATAAAACAGATTTTTGAAAGGCTGGGCCAGATGCTTGAATCCAGAATTTGACAATGCAGAACGCATGACTGTAGTGTGCTAATCCATAAATAAATATCCACCCATGCATTTTCCCCTCAGTGGTATCTATCATACCAGTAATCCTCGGTGTTTCCACCTCTGCTATAGACTGGACCCTCCAGCTCCCTTGGTCCTGGGAAGATGTTCTCATGTTGGATGATGATGGTTTTGATCAATTCATTGACATGAGCTTGGCAAGAGACTTGATCATGACCTTCAGGCACAGACATCAGTGTTGGCCCAAAGCAGATGGCTAAATTGTAGGGATCCATCATGTTCTCTTCACTGAACTGAGATAAACTGCGAAAAACAGAAGCAGGGAGGAGGGTTACAGCAGAAAACAACATTATCATCATCATCACCTGCTGGAGAACACACAGCTGAGCTGGGAAGGTTTGCTTTGGGCTTTCTGCTGTTTGAAGCTGATCAGCTGGGACATGAATGTTCTGTGTCCATGTAAAAAATGAGATACCAATGGCATTTACAGAGAAATGAAACAGAAAGCCCAAAGGGAGTTTGAAAGCTCGAGACTATGCGAAAAATACTGGGTGCTGACTTTACAAGGGGAGAGCATTCTTCTTTAATCTTCATCTTTAATTCTTCTGTATTATTGTTGTTCGTAGCCCAGCACTCAATACCAGAGTTATATCAGGTCCTCTCTGCCTAAATGCACATGATCAAGTGTGCCGAACATTACAACCCTTCTCTTGTAATGGGTTGTAATTGCCCAGGAGCTTCTCAAGTGGGCCTTTTTTGGGACTCTTCTTCAGGATTTCCCAGCAAATCTGAATCTTGTAGTTTCTATGTGGTGCCTTTTTTAAAAAACACTATTTTTATCTGACTAAATTTTGTCCCAAACCTACAATTTATGCCTTTCAGGTACCAAGTAAAGATTGAACAGAAAACTAAGTTCCAATACAACTCCGCTTGAAACTCCCTGTTTTCTAGATCCCTACTTGGAATAATTAAAAGCTGCTGAGACTGGAAAGTCACACATTTCAGTGACTCCAGGAGTGACACCTGTGAAACCCCCTGCTTTCCAAAGAGAAATAATCACTTGAATATACGGATAGGTTTAGTAAATGTCCTGCTCCATTTTAATACAAATCTTTTAGAAAAACCTCAAACCCTAACATTGCCTCATTTTAATGTAAGGAATAAGATGTTCATCAAAAGCAGCTGATGAACTGGAGCTTTACAAAAGCAGACAGTAAGCCTCAGGTCTGTTAGGTCAAAATATTGCCTTACAGTTGTATTTCTCTTTCACCTAAATGGTATTCAAAGGGCTTTGACAATGTATATATAACCTTTTGGTTAGGACATTTTTCCTTTATGCTACCTCAGGTGTCAAGACCACGTTACTGGAGGAAGCTATTGACTCCTTGCTGCCAGGCTATCCAATGAACCAGCCAGATGCAGCGGACTGTTTTAAAAAAAATGCACTCACTCTCCACCACTCACACTACTTAGTACATAGTGCTCCTTGCTGGTGTAGAACCCCGTTTCTGACTCTTCCATATCACTTTTTGCTTGGATTACCAGCACATTATTCACTTTCATTTCTGGAACTCCTTTGAGATTGCATTCGTATCATTCAGCAAGGCTGAAAAGCCCAGGAAGGCAGATGCAATAGCAAGCTACTGTGGCATTTGTACCTTGAACTGTTGCTCAGATCACACGGAGCAATGTCAAGGTTGGTTCTGCCGTTTATCATGTTTACACCAAGTCCTACAGCAGGGCCATGGTGCTCTCAAGGATACTCACTGATTGAGGAATGCAAAGAGGTATCTCATTACAATCAGAGTGGTCTTCGGCAGGTTCAGAAGCACTTTCCGGATGTGGAGCGCTCTCTCTTGTAAATTATCCATCGCTGAAAGGAAGAAAGAGCACCACAGTCATCGTATCACCATACCCACAACTTGCTACCGAGTCCAAATGCAACCAGTATACTATGATGGTTCCTGGGCAAACTATTAAGAAGGGCAGTCAGCAGAGCAGCAGCAAAAGGAGAAAGGAAGGGTCTGCCCATTTTCTGGATCCTCCAGCACTGCCCAGCATGGGAACACAAAGGCTGCAGAACCTGCTGGTGAAGCCTTTGACAACGAAGGTCCCTGAACATGTGAAACTTCACTGCAAGTTCCTTCCTAGCGTGGGAGCACTGGATGTCATCTGTTTCAATAGTTCTGGCACAATAGCTCATTGAAGTTAGCTTAGAAAGGTGGGTGTTTAAGGCAGAAATTGTATAACACTCAAAGGCAAATTAACATAGTTAAAGGGTGAGGCAAAAAGCACTGTGTGCAGCAGCCTACTGAGAAATAAGTGGGCAGCATAAATCATCTCAGAAGGGAGAACTTATTTGGAAGCAGATTTTTCTTTTCATATAATGTGAATTCAACTCTGTAAATGCATTTATCAGGAGAAGAAAACCACAAGCCATTTTAGAAGCAGTTATCTTCTGCTTTACTTCAAAGGCTGCCACCGCAAAGGCCATTTCACTGCTTGGACAATAGAATCATTCTTCGATTCTGAAGGACATGGCAATAGTCAGGCCATTTAAAATGAGGTTGCTCATGTACAAAAACCACAAACAAACCTCTGCCCACCAGAACCACCTTTAGAAACCATCAAAAATGTTAACAACTGGACTGTGACTGACCTCATGATTGATAGTCTTTAACAGGAGTCAATAGATGGCCCCTCATGGTTATGAGCCTAAAAGGTATATGGCTACTACCTGGCCAGCTAAAGAGAGCACGCAGAAGCATGGCACCAGACATACAGGCAGTGTGTATCTATCAACGCTAGCGAAAGCACACAGGGCAAGAAACCCTGCTGGCGATCCCTACTTCTGAGAGGGCGTTTCTGACACCTTCTTGATGAGAGGTCTTAAAGATTATTTTTCGGAAGTGGAGGTTTTTGTTTTATTCTGTTTTAAAAGAATCCTGTCACGAAGCACTGTCTCAGAAAAATCCATGACACAGCCCTTAAAAATCTATTCATTCCTATCTCCTTGTTCATTCATTAAAAAAATTGCTATCAGAATAAGGATGGCTGTAACCAGGTAAATGCCCAGACTCTGGCTAACAGAGACTAGGATACCAGTGCAACACAAACCCAACCAAAGTAACCATAAAAAGATTATTTTGGAGCCAGGAAAAAGGGGGAGGGGAAGAGAGGAAAGTGGAAGATGAGACTGGAAAAATTAATCCTATTTCTTTTCAGATCTTCATATACTTACTGACACAGGCAATCAGATCGTGAAAGATATCCTTGGGGAAAAGAGGGTGCTCCAACCCTCGAAAATAGAGCTTCAGAACTCCTGCTATTGAATCCATGTCATGGTCATTCTGGTCCCCAGCCAACGGATCTTCCCCTTCACGACAAACAAAGAAAAACAGGCAAGAAAAATCACAATACTGGAGAAAAGAATCAGACTGGAAGGATGCACCTCAGCTGGAGAAAAGGATTTATGCAGCACAAAGTTAATCCCACCTACTCGAACTGCATTGCAACCAGCGTGAGGTAGAGAGAGACCTCTCCTGTGCATTGCAGTCGAGAAGGGAAGCCTCTGACAGCAATCCCAGGAGACCTGGGACAGCTTTCTATCAAGCAGATTACAGTCTGACACCGGAGTGCCTGGCTCACGCCCACGGAGGGTGGCGTTGCTCCTAGACCGGTAGTAACACTTCCAGGCTCTGTGCTCCAGATATTTTGCTGGGGTGCGAACTTCACAGATCCACCACGGCGGTGAATATTACATGAGTCCAGGAGCGGGTCTTTATGCAAACTCACAAGTGAAGCTAAAGTGGATTCAGTACACACGCAAGAGGCCATTGAGCATCGTGCACGTGGCTCAGCAGGATGCAGACATCTTACGCTGAATTGGCGGGGAGGCAGGGGAGTGTTTCTGGGACAGATAATTTGTCACTGCAGATATGCCACAGTTTGTCTGTATTACAAAAGAAAAGATGCCCACTTAAGGAGTTGTTCCCTAGGGAAAACTCCCTATCAGATATAATTAGATTTAATGATGGGGCAATCCTCAAATTGAGGCTATATATATCCATTATGTGACTGAAATTACCAAAGCTTGCCTATTATCTTAATAACACACAGGATAATAAATGGGCCACTACAAACCGAAGCATTATCCTTGATATTAACTGCCACCAAGGGTTCTGGATGAAGTAATAAACTGCAAAGACATTATTGTTAACTTTGTCAGTTCTGTATATCATATGCTTTACAGAGACAACTGAGATGAAGGGAGGAAAAAAAAAAAAAAAAACCACCACCAAAACCCAAACCCCTTTTTATTTCTGCATGTTAGTGCTGGAACAACTGGCTATTTTCCCCAAGATGACTGGTATTTCCTTTATTTTAAAAGAGAGGTCTTTCATTCCAATATCAAGCCTTTACCTGCAGTCTATGATACACATTTCTGCTTCCTCTATTCTTGAGGATTTTAATTCTCAGGTAGACAGAGATGAAGACAGGTGAAATTAGGTGCCATGTTTCATACATGTTGTCCATGAAACTCCTCTCTTCCCAAAAGCAAAATAAACTTGCTACACCTAAGTGATTACTGCTCGTTTCTTCCAACAGCAAGCATAGAAACACACTACCTATATTCTTTTGGAGTGGTGTATTCAGGGAATTAACACGAGCCCTGTTGTTTTCAGTGACCCACTGGGGAGATGGGCTGCAAGGACTGCCTGAAGAGCAAGCTCTTCTGAACCTGCGCTGCTAGGGAGAACGGCCCAGCTAGAAGCTGATGAGTGAGGAGGCTCCCAGTCGTTCTTTGCCTCTGTATGGAATGGTTCTTCACAAAGAAAATCAAATCTATTAAAAGCTATGTCAAGTTAACAGTGTCTTGAAATTTACTCTCTCACTTGCTGATATTTAGAATAAATGTAGCCAAGCTGTGCCTCAAGAACATGGAAAAAACAGAATTTCATCCTCTAGCATCCAGCCTATTCACAAAGAGCTGGGGGGAGAGGGTAGGAAAATGCAGTTACACCCAATAATGAAATTCTCTATATCCTTTAGTGCTACAAATAATCAATAAACTATCAGACGTGAGAGAAGATTGAATTCAGAATATTTATTATACAGACACTCTAGAAGATATAAAGCATAATGCCAAACAACTGAGTATTCATGGTTAACGACCACTAGAAAAGTGTCTGGGCTAGACTCACTTAGGAAACACAAAAATCAAAGGAACAAAATATAGCAAGTTGCATTCAAAACACGCCATTTCAGAACATTTAAACAAATTAATATATTTGGCAATAATTTCTAAGATCCTCCTTACCTCTCTCAAATGCATTTTTTATGTCATTTACTTCAACCTGTGACCCAGACACTCTGAATATTCCTTCATGCTGCAAACCTGTAAGACAGTGAAAGATGTTGATAAAAATAAGATAAGCTGGCACCTTCATCAGCTACAGCATATATGATACAGGAAACATAAGCAACACAGGCAAAAGTATGCCATTTTAAAAGCCGTCTTTCCCTTATATGTCGAGGCACATACAGAATATGTAAAAGCAGAACTCAGCACCACGGAGAAAAAAAATATTAACCCTTCTTCATAAACTGACAGAATAACTGGCTTATAACAGCCATGCATGTTATCTTTTACCCTGAAGGATCCCCAAAGGATTTTACAACCCAGAGAAAGTCATAAACTAACGGTATATCAGCCAGAAGTAAAATATGGCTAACTACACAATGAAGCAGTTTATTTTGCCAGAGCGATACCGCAAAGGCCCAGAGCAAATCAGCCAATTGAAACGGAAGCATTTAATTACCCCAGCATGACCTGCTATCTAGGGTTCTCAGATAGTCTTTAAGACATTCTTGCTAAAAAGTAAGCATTAGCAACGCCCTTAAAACCAGTTATGAAGTAGGTGAGATGTTCCAATATCCTACCATCATAACAATTTTGTTGGTACATGTAAGATGAGCAACAACCATTACAAATCAATTGATGAGCAAAGTATATGCTTCATGTAGGGAAGTCAACCCCCACTCATTCAAGCCTGTTAACCGTAGACTTTCTGAAACAGGGAACGCTGCAACGTCTTTGCTTTATTTATAATAATGGCTATAAACCAATAAGCTCTCTTGAGTGCATCTGTGGCCTCTTCCTCTCAATTTCTGTGACTGTTTTTATCACAACGCAATGAAACCTTTGCAGTATGTGGCTGTATCTGGTAGCTGTGACACACAGCTATGAACAGTGAAAAGAAACAATCCCAAGTGCAGAGAAGCAAGAATGAAAGTGACATTCATCCCACACCTACGCAGCAAAACATTTAGAAATGTCAGGCTACCTCCAACAAAATTCATTCCTGCAATGTAAGTGCGTCAGGCAGACAGCTTTATAATTTCTTCTGCCCAAAGTGGATTTGTTGTATAAAAGCACATTCCTTCCAATTACAAACTGTACCTGTAAGGCCACAATCTGACATTCAGAGCAAAAAAACCAAACCAGTTGAGTTTGTTGGAAAAATCTGTCTTTTGGAGATCTAAGCCAACCCAAGAAAATGAGTCTAAAAAATAAAATCTCCTGATGGCCCCAGTTTGGTTTGCATTGCAATGTGGTTTCAATAATTTTTCCAGCAAATGTCCAAGTATGGCCTTAATGAAGGATTAGAGCACTTGGTTCTTCCAAGTGATGATGAGAATGGGACTCTAGATTATAGTTTCTAAAATGGTAATTAAACAACGAAAATGGAACGGCACCTACTATCTGGCTCTGTGTCTTGGTTAATGAAGATGAATTCAATCTCTTTCTACATATGTTAATTAACAGCTGTTTCACATGCTACTAACAAATGATACCGATTAAAAAGGAAAACAAATTACAATAAACATCTAAAATCTTTTACAGCATTCAAGGCTGTGAAGTTAACCTTCGAAACAGGTATAAATCATCCCACTGCAGCAATAAGTAAGCAATTAATTCACTACTTGACCTCCTACATTAAAATACTTAGAGTATTCCTCCTCCTCTAGGAAAAGTGCAATTATTGTTGGTGAAGGCCATATTTCAGGGCTCAAAGCAAGGTGAGTGGAGGTGAGGCCTGAGTGGTATCTAAGGATGCGAACCTTGTTTTACAAGAAACAAAGGGATATTGTTGGAAGAACAACATTGGCAAGGTCAGTTATTTGCAATAACCATTTGGAAAAGTGATCATGCACACAATACCAACAATATAGCCAAAAGGTCAGTGATAGTTTCTTTATATTGCAGTCTCTAGGATTCCTCTGCACAAGCACTGTGTCCCGAGCTACTCTGAACGTTTTTCAGAAGGCTTCTATATCGCCATTCATTTTACAGAACTATCACAGGATACCTTTTGTCCATAAACTCACCGTGTCTGCTAATGAATCGTATGCAGCTCTCCACGACCAGGGGAATGGCTTGTGAGGAATCCTGCGCAAAGAGAAATTTAAACAAGAGCAGCAGTCAGAATGCAGTGATGGGGGGGGGGGAGGGGGGGGAGAATGGAAAGCAAATTTATCCTCTCATCTGCTATATTCTGCTTCCATGCAGTTCCAGTTGTGTTTAGTGTCTGGACTGATTACCAAACATCTCAAATACGAGCAATTTCAGGATTGCAAACTCCTGCTATTTTGTCACAAACATTTAAAATAGCTCATCAGTACCCTACAGTCACAATCCACTAAGGTGCACCATACAGGTGCTGCTCATGGAAAACACTGTTTTCAGTCCAAACACAGTAAAACCTCCTAGGTCGCCAGTTTCCAGCTTAAACAACTTTTAATTGAGACTTTCAGCACGGAAACAAGCCTTTACGCTTCCCTAGTCTCTGCTTCACAGCATCACAGCTTACTCTTCAGACAACTGAATTTCTGCAATGTCTGCAGTTATTCCTCCCATTTTGGGGAACAGCAACTAAGCAACAGAAGTGCTGCAGTTTGCTTAAGGCCAGATGCCAGTGATTAAATTTACCGTGTGATTAAAACTTCCAAGCTTCTGTTTATGTATAGCCTCTTCTGCGGTAGTTTAGGACAGCAATGCCTCTAATTTATACCAAAATGTTCACTTGTTAGGATGCTACAGTATCACATTTGAATCGGCTCAAAAGGATGACAGCCCTCTGCTCAAAAATATGTATAAAAAACCCAGTTCAACCATTTTCCCAACTTGTTTACGTTTAATGTTTTTTTGTTTTATTGAACTGTCATAGAACTTGGTCATATAGTGACAATTAATAATTTCTCTACTAATTAGCCATAGCCAGTTAGAACTAGTTTTCTACATGCTGTACAGAACACCACCAACCAATTAAGAATACTTCAGAAGCCATTCTGCTACTCAACTGGCCCCTGAAGACATGCTTTATTAATAATAATCCAAACAGCATTATAACCCCCCCGACTTATTTTGGAGTTTGACAGGAGGAACCCAGAGAGAAGCACATATTCTGGGTCCCCAGCAGAGATTAAAACTCTCAGAGCAGTTATGTTTTAAACTGCTAGGTCACAATCAAAAAAACCCCATTAAAACCACATGCAAGTGATTTCATGTAGGTTACTGCGAGCTGTGGATTCAGTGTTTGCAGACAGATTAATTTTTAATTTAGGTTTCCAAATCGGAGACCAGTCTGTCAGGTCTACTCGAGTCAGAATGTGTTTCTGAGAGACCTCAAAAACTGCTTATGAAAATGGCAATCAAGACACACACATACTTCATTTTCAGCATAGGAAAGGACCATTTTTAGAGCATCAATAAAGGAACAATTAAGCTCAGAAAATGAAAAAGGTTTGACTCTGCACACCGAAAAGACAACCTGCTCTCTTACTTAATTTCCAATATACAGGGATCCTAAAAACTACAAAGCAACACCCCAAGACAGACTGTATGAAATGAAATTCCAAGCCAAATTTTGTCTTTACAGCATCAACAAGAAATATTTTGGGTTTTCCCCTATCTCAAAGAAACATATTGTAGCTCATCAGGTACTAAGAAGTAACAGATTATCCACCACAGCCAGGAAAACAAAGCATCGCTGTTTTAAGTCTTTATTACAAGAAGGCACAACAAGCGAGCAGTTACTGGTTTAATAGCATTGCAGTGGGATACCAGTGAAAATAAAGGGAAAGGGTACAAAGAAACAACAGCATGAAACCCATAAACCGTGACCGTCCAGACAGCTCAAGGCTGTTTGCCATTTTTGGTTCCAGGTCTGTCAAAACACAGAGTAAAATGATTTTAAATTTTTGTCAAAGAAAATGAATCAAGGCTATGGATCCATGTTTTATTGATTTCAGTTACTGAACAAGCAGACACCAGTTCCACTTGAACAAGACTGAAAAGGTCCATGTAAGAGAGGGAGGGAAGGATAAAAACACTTCCCTGTTTTCCACCTATCCTCCTCTATGCAAACACACATCTATCTCTGTTTTGTTACTTAAGGAAATGTTTATTACCTGCTTCCTTATGGTGGAGCTGCGCCTGCCGCTGATGAGATCAGAACCGCCCATTGGTGCAGGAGGGAAAAACAGAACAGAAAAGTCAAGATAATCCTCTACTATCATTGTCCTCCTTTGTTCGGTATTCCAAAACACGCGTATTTTGGAGGAGGGAAGGAGCCAGATATACAAGTCAATCATAATGACTTAGTCTCATTCAATTTACGGAACTTTAGAAAGATTTTGAGTGACTTTAAATCACTAAAAACCTGAAATAGACACAAGGGAGTCCACAGCTTTGACAAAAGATTACCCTTGACATTTTAATTCCAACCATATGGAAATCTGTTATACAGGGCTCCTTCTTCAAGATGAAGTTTGTTATAAATTGCACATAGCTGTTCTCTGAAAGAGCCACTCTACAGAGGGGAGAAGCAGGTGGGCGCATGCTGGTTCCTACTGTGCTGTTAACAGCGGCCATTGTGGAGTCTTTATTAGAGTTTCTGATAAGACTTCAAATAAATAAGTAAAACAAACCCCCTCTAACACCAGCGCACGCTAGCCAGGCTAAGCCTTTTCAGTATAAACCATGACGGTCTCATTTATTTATGTTGGTAGACATTAATTGTAGAAAAATAGGAAAAAAGCCTTTGCCAGGATTTTTCCCTCAAAATTTATCACTGGGGTTTAAAATTCCTACAGTTTCTTGTAAAAATGAAGCATGAGAGATAACAGTAGAGAGGCCCTAATGTATCACTCAAGCCAATTCCCTGCTAGGGCAGATGGCTGCTGAATTATAAATAAGGTGATTAGAACTGAGATTTTTAAAAAGACTGTACAGTGTGTTAATTCAGGGGAAATTCCTTTTATAAAAATCAAAAACACTGAATGAAAAAAAAAAAGAAATCAGATTCCATGGGCTGTCACAGACAATAACGTCTATTTTAAACTATTAGCAGTAATGATTCTTTGATATTTAAAATTGTTTCATGATGAACAATATTTTATTATTACAGATGTCAGGCTCTAATTAGGACCTGTCAGCTTTGCTTTGCTGCAAGGAATATGAAAAGTAGTAATGACTCCAGATCGGTAGCAATCACCTTCCTTTTGTTAACAAGGCAGGATGATGCACAGCCCCTACTCCAGCTCCTCGTGCCCAGCGGAGCCCCTTGAATCCATCAATTTGGAGATGGAGATTCGTTATGTTTTGTAAAAACCCCATCAGGAGAAGCTTAGTTATGGTTCTGTAATTGGTCCTAATTATAAATGAAAAGTTTATTCTCCGTGACTTCTATACTGCTGCAATCCAGTTCCACGGCACAGCAGAGAGCGTCAACGGGACAAAGAGTTTTCCGATTTACGTTAACTCAGCCCCGTACACCAACCATGTGGATAAAACCCTGCAGAGTCACGGGCCCATCTCCCCTACAGAAACAGGAATGTGTTTATAAAAATCTTCAATAGTTCGAAGAATACTTCTCTGGGTGACAGCGCCAAATTAAACAGTTTCTCACACCTGCCCATCCCCTTCCTGATCTGGGGCAAGGAAAAGTGCAAGACCTCCATGTATCTCCCCCCGCCCCGGCGATTTTTAACCCCAATCAGTTTCCCAACCTGTTGCAACAGGCAGCCCTGCCAGCAGGTGTACTGCCGCAACTGCGGCGGCTGCACAGGGCAGCAACAAGCAAGGAGAGGTGTTTAAGCAGGCACTGCATCAAAAGAAATATTCATTACTCAGCTGACCAGAGGTTACTAAACATAGGTATGAGCTGTGCCACCACCTTGCACTGATGTAGGTAATAGTGATGGTATTTAAAGCCATATTAACTAGTAGGGATTTGCTTATGTATTAGAAAAAGGTATTAATTTAGCTAACAGATACATGTCCTGGGCTGGTAACTGATCTGGAATGGCAGTGACCAATTTGCATCAGGTTTTCCTTAAAAAAATGATTCCCTGAGCCGCACCTACCTGGCAAGGGAGCAGTCAGTCCTTTGACCTGTTAAGACAACAAAGAAATACAGCATTAGGAGAAAGGAACGGGAAAATACTTTCAACTGCTTTGTAAAGCCAGTTTTGGAAGGAGGTGGAGGAGAAAAACCATCAGAGAGGGAGGGAGCAGCTCTGAGGAGCCGGGCAGGGGCCGTCCTCCCCAGGAGCGCTGCTGGGGAGACCACCGAAGCCCACCCCCGCTGGCACAGCTCCTCTGCGGCCGACCAGGAAACACAGCAAACAGCTCAGGCTGCCTGAGGACTCTTTCTTTGGAAAGCATTGTTTTTGAAAATTAATTCCCTGTGCATTCTAATTGTTGACTTCTGCTGCCAAAAAACTGGGCTTGTCAACCTCTCCCTCCCTCTCCCTTCCCAGGGGAATTGGTGGGGCAAGAGATTATACTTTATAAAGCCACTTAGTAAGATTGAAAACATTCACGGATTTGTTAGCCCACAGACTGAACGTGCTGGCATTAAGCTATTTTGGGAGACAGACATTTAATGATATTTTCCACAAACATTTATAAAAACGTTCCATTAACTTGCACTGAGTTTGCAAGGAAGCAGCCAAGCTAACGACTACTGCTAATGCAGGCATCTTTTCAAAATAGCACAACAAGGAGTAAGAGAGACAGAAAACTAGTATGTGCCTTTGGGAATTGTACAGGCCAGATCTCTTCCTGGTATAGATCATCATCAGTGAAACCATACTGATTTACAATAGCTGAAAATCCACCTTCCCTACGATGCCTTCCTGTTCCTGGGGAGACGGAAGAATGAACGAGGGAAATGTCTAATTGCTGATGGCTGACAATTAGTTGAACACATCCCGATAGCCACTTTCCTCTCCCCACGTAAAGCCAAAACAGTGCATAATTTACATGAAAATGTTATTCTGAAGCAGAATTTCCAGCCATCTGTCCCATTTCCATCATAGAATATTCATATATATAAATTACATGGCTGTGGCAACATCAAGGGGCTCCTACATTAGGGTGACAAATGTGTACAGTAGGCAGGGACATAATTACTTGTAGATAGGAAGACGTGCTGCTATTTTTATTACTGGAACTTGTCATCTTTAGATTAAGGTAATTTGCAAGAGGACTAATAAATGTCACCTGAGGATGGGGCAAAGAAGAATAAAAATCGTAACAAAACCATGAATTTTCCAGGGACTGAAGACACGCAGCTGTATGCACATTTTTCAGTAAAGCTTCTAACCGTGCTCTGGGGACTTGTGAAAGGAATTTTATTTGCCCATTTTCCAATTAAGTGACATTTTATGGGTAAGCCTAGGCACTGTCCCCAGTTCATACCATTAACCTGCTTAACGTGGTTTTGGAGACAAAACGTACCTCTCTTTCTCAGCTCCTTTTGATTTTACAGATGACAGAAGTGATTTTTTGCAGAAGCTGCTGGAGCTCACCCTGACACACACTGGGTCCCTTCACAGAGTGACTGAGAAAGCTCTGGTATTGCAAAGCAACCACAAAAAAACCCCAGAAGCAGCCTTTAAATCTACATAGCAATACAGAAATCACATTTAATTTCCTCTTCTTTTCCCCCGACCACAGCTTGAGATGGGTTCAAGGGGCAGGCAGGTTAAGAGGAAATAGGTCTCGGTATGCAGAGGTCAGCTATGATCCAGGAATGTGATTAGTCACAGGGGCAGCATGGGTGTCATTTGGAGATATTTAGAGGCAGGAGAAAAATACCCTAAGGACATAGATCTTTGGCTTCATCCACCCTTTTTACAGGACAGCTGAAGAGACGAGCAACTTTAAACAATAAAGCACAAAAAGATGACAATGTCCTTTCCTTACCTTCTAGTGGTTTGGGTCTGATAAACATGAAACTCTTAAATACTGTAGCAATAAGTATTTTAATTTTATAGTGCATTTTTAAACTGAAAGCGAAGCACTTCAAAGACCACATGCTGTTTAAGTTTTCATTCAGAAGATTTGCACACCATAAACTGTGGGGAGTCCAGTTAAGTTACATATCAAAACACAAGCCCTGCTCCAGCATATAAACCCAGGAACGAGTGGAGCCATTTTTTGACCTGACATTTAGACTGTTAAAACCTTCTCCTCTCCAAACACGAGGCAGACAGGTTTCTATGGAAACTTGGATGCATAGTTTAAGCGTGTTTGGCCAACAGGATTTGCCCATACCATGAAGGGAAAGAAATCTTCCTTTGTTCTGACGCTAATAGCAAATGGATATTCAGTTCTGGCTGCTGCCCCTCGCCTAATGCCCTCTAGATAAGCAACGTATTTTATGCTCTGAAATTTGTTTGTTATTCTCCTAATAAAAGCCTGTGCTCACATACATTAGTTTGGTCTGAATTGAACCCACAGAGGTGAGAAGCAGCTAAACACCCATGCAAATGAAACTTCTGACCAGCTTAACAAGGCAATACTTCTCAACTAACCAGTAAACCGTAAATCACAAGGTTTACTCCAATACAGATTATTAAGTGAGAAGCAGAATGTGCATGTATGGGGAGAGGACGGGATGAACAAATGGGCATATGCTTCATTTTAACAAATAAGCGATGCACATTAGTGATTCATTAAGCATTTTCCGTTCACCATTAATCAAACAGCCATGTAGGTCATTTGGCTTCTCCATCGTGCAGATCGGAAAAATAAATTCATAAAACATGAGTATGTCCACTTTGCATCAGTAATCCAAGACCGCTAAACTCAGTCAGCTGACTAATTCAATAAGTGCAATAGCCTGGCTAATAGCAGTGATGAGCGGGTCCCAGACTCACTTTCTCCCAGGGTCTTCTGAAGAAGGTCGTGTTTGGCTTGGAGCTTCGTTATCAGGTTCCTGCCTTCCAGATACTCCTTCATTTTCTGTGAAGGTGGAAAATAAACAAGATCATGAGTGGGCAATTAATTTCTTCGATTGCATCTTTAGGTTACTGGATGCTGAGCATAATGCTGAAGTACAGAATTACACTGAAATTTACGGTGCAAAAGATGCACCAAGTCCTCCTGCTTTATGTATCTATGCAAATCTGAAGCTCGGTCCATACGTATCTGCAGTGCAATTTCTATTGTTTCACTGTGGAATCAGCTGAATGTTTGGCATCTTTTAGACATCTGAGAAGCTGTCATGCATCTCCTTTCCAGACAGGGTGAAATGGAAATACACTTCCCTCACGCGTCACAGGCAACTGAATGAGCAATCTGTTTTAACAAACTAAAAGGCTGCTACTGTGCTTATTCTCTCACTTAACCTCTCTCACCCCACTTTACTTGTCAAATAGTGTGTCTGCCTCCATGCTGGATGATACACAGGGTTGCGGGGGGGGGCACGGGACAAAACAAATAAAGATATTATTTAAGTTCAGATTTGTTCTCTCGGTGAAATATTATATAATCGTGCAGTCATTTTTCCCACTTCTTTCTGATTTTTCACAGCTCTGCAAATGCTAGTTTTTCACAGCTCTTTCATCTCTTATTTTGCAGTTCAGAACAGCATTATTTATCTTCACCGTGCTGCAGCACATAAAATACTCTGCTGTACAGTAGCCATCCACATTATAATTAGGACATGTTTACACTCAAAAATACATAAATAGCACATAACTCTTCAAATACCACAGGCCAGTCTTTAGAAACAGAAGATATTTTAAAAATTCAACTAGCAAAATGAACACAAAAAGGATTCTCATTTAATAATTAAATGTTCCAGTTCTTGTCTTCACCTTTCCCCAATTCCACCCACTTTCTTCCACTTCTGGTCTAGTATTGCCAAATTAGACTGCAAATCCTTCAGGTAAAAAAAAAAAATTATATTTTAGCTAAGAGTGCCTGGACCCTGAGCAATATATACAGACACTACGACACTACTGAGGGTGGGGGGAAACCGTCCAGGAGCTAACGAAGTTTCCATTATGGGCTCCCCAGCAGTAGTGTGTACCGACACGACAAAAATGGCTGAGCTGGGGGCTTTAATTAACTGCCAAAAATCTGTGTTTTATGTCCCTTTGGTTGACAACATTGGAAGAAAAATTTCACAAGAATTAAGTCCCTTTGGAGACTCTCAGCACTTCCTGCTTCCTATACTAATACTTCAACTTTTTTGTTGTTGTTTTAGAAGAAAACAGGAAGCGTGATCACTGTGGCAAAAAAAAAAAAAAAGTTAACCATATTTTTTGGAATTTCCCTGTAGAATTTGTTTGCCAAGCCCCAACTATGTATTTTGCTAAATCAGTTAAATTTTTGCATCAAATCGTGACAGAAGAAAACATGAAGAGTATAAGCTGCAAAAATAACCAGAGAATTTGAAGTGGGGATTTGAGGATAAATCTGGTTCTGGGAGGTGCCGAGCTCCCCGTCTCAAAGTCACGATCAGGCAAAGAGACAGAAGGGCCTGAAGGCTCCAAATAGCCCTAACAGAAGCTTAAAGATCAGCAAATCAACTTGATTTGGAAGAGGGTTAAGCTTCCCTTTGAAGCAGATATAAAAAACTTAAGCTCAGCCCACCGATGGCTGCGGCCCATCGCGGGGCAGGCGGATTCCCTGCGCCGGGCTGCGGGGCAGGGCAGGGCAGAGGCACGCTGCTGGCACTCGCAGGTGCTGTGGCTGATCGCTCCGGCTTTGAGGCATTTGCCGCGGTCACATGAAGAACATCGCCTGCCCGCAGACGGGTACCAGGGGTTGTTTTAAAGGAGAAAGAGATAAGGTTCCTATCCAGCGCAGTATTTCATGCGTTCTTTCTATTTCCTCATGCCTAACATTCTGTACCCTGCCTATTACCAGTATGCTTATGAAAAAATAAGTAATTTCAAAATAAGGCTTCAGGCTTTTTTCAATGAATTACAAAGATCCACCAGCATTTGATTTCTGGCTTAATAAAACCAGTCAAAAAAAAAAAATTCAAACTATGGGAGAACTCCTAAGGATTTCGTTTCTGGCAGAGCACAGCTGGAGTCAGACTAAGTACAATCAGACACAAAGCAGTAGAAACGTCCTCAAGTCACATTATTTCCGCACTGTAAAAATTAAAGAGGTGAAGATCTCTTATTAGCCAGAGACAGTGAACATTTTGCA
The DNA here is from genome assembly GCF_965638725.1 of Aptenodytes patagonicus. Classification (NCBI taxonomy): domain Eukaryota; kingdom Metazoa; phylum Chordata; class Aves; order Sphenisciformes; family Spheniscidae; genus Aptenodytes; species Aptenodytes patagonicus. The sequence goes on from NC_134970.1 coordinate 2,606,744, forward strand.
CCTACCACTCCCTCAAAACCATGCAACTTTGACAGCCTCTCCAAGCCCAAACTCATTGCAGTATTTTTCCAGCAAGAACCAGTTGTCAGGTGGCATACATAATGAAGCGAAATGCAAACTAGATCATATCTTCCTGCCTTGTGGGAAAGGAGATTTTATGCTTTTGAGGCTATAAAGAAAAACAGTTTCTGTCACTGTCCCACATCCTTAACTGTCTCCAATCTGGAAAGCTCAGCAGTTTTCCTCCCTCCCTCCGCCCCCCAAGAACGACTTCAAACAAGGCACTCGATTGAAGGAGCGGGTGAATCAGATCCCCGCTCCCCTGCTAGCGACTGAACGTGGGAACAGTGGCACATTGACACAACCGGCATGACATTTCTGTAGGATTGATTAGCAGGGGAACTTTATATAATACTTACCCATGTCTTAAGAGTTTGGTAATAATAAATTTACATTAATTTTTAAAGCACTTCACAGAATGAGCATTGTACTGGGTTTTAATCTTTCTAGAGGAAAAAATAATTTCGACTAAGAACTAAAATTATCCCCTGTTTTAGAGGTAAAAAGAATCAAATCATTCATTCCCCTTTTCACTTCTCAGGTAGGGCGGAGTGCCAGCTGTATTACAATTAGCAGTACCATTTCAGCTCTGACAGGCATCCTCACGCTAGCTCCGATTTTGCCGGCTCGGGAAGCAGGACTGTAGCCATGGCAGCGGCAGTACCCGCCTGCCCGGCACCCAGGACACATCCCCGGATTTCAGCTCCCTGAAGTCGCTGCTGCTTCCCTGCTTTAGCTACCTGCATTAGCTTAGTGCTAAGTCAATCATCATTCCTATGCTTTTCACTGACACGGGGAAGTTTAAGCTTATATTCTGAATACAAATCTTCCTTCAAAGCCCTAACAGAGCCATCTCGGCACCAGCATGCAATGATATGCCTCTAGTGCAAATACAGCTTACACCAGCGTAGAGATACTACAGTCAGTACTCCTTCAATTAAATTCCCATGGTGGCATCATTATATTTACCTAAGAGCTCTGCCTAGCTAGCAATGCAGTACGTGGAATTTCCAACTTGAGTTACATAGTAATATGGAATAGTCTTTCAAATTAGTATTTTTCTTCCAGTTCACATCCCTCAGCATTTAGCACATCATAAGGTACGAGGGGATTTAACTCTATTCTGCACTACAGTTTGTTTTTTCCCCCTACACAAAGAATGCCTCGCCCATACTGCTACACAGCTCTGCCCTCAGTCTCATTAATACTCATCTGAGCATTTCCTCATACACTGAAAAAACTGCTCCTTATAGATTCAAAGCTTGAAATCCTTATAAAGGATATTTTTATAAGTCTGGTCAACAGTAGATCAATCAAGCGTCTGATTAGGCTGGTTAAAGAGGGCCTCCATGAACGGCTTCGTTCTGTTGATAGTTATTTTACTCACGTTGCGCAGGACATGACAGATTGCACCCCTGCTTACTGAGACGGCTCCGCAGTCCTGCTGGGACCTCACTGCTCTGCAGCGGGATACTAACACGATGAAATGGAAAAATATTACATCCAAATAAAGTCCTGGGTTCGGTCTCCTATTTGAACCTACAACAGTCCCTCTCCAGAGAGGGAATGCTCAGAGTTCAATTAAAAAATCTTTTTTCTAGTTTCATAACCCTGGGCAGGGTGGTCAATCCCTTCTTAATCGAATCAGTTTCTCCACCCACTTTTCTCAATAGCCAGTTTCACCTTCTACGAAGGCTTTTTAATTTTTCTAAGTCAAGGCCCGACAGAAACCATCCTGCCAGCTAGTGTAATTTGCACAGAAACTTCAGACTTCTAACCAGCCACACCGTTCTTGGAATAGGAATGTAAAGGGCAGTCAGTATAGCAAAAGATGCCCAAAGGAACGACAAAGTAACCAGGATAAGAGGTATGATTTTCATCTGCTATTTTGAAATATTTTTTAAATGGAAGCAAATGCAACAGTTTAACATAAATCTAAATCATACCATAGTCTGGTATGAAATTCAATATAAATAGCCCTTAGCATCTTGTAAAAACGTATCGACACAATTAAAAGCTTATGTGAGCTGAAATTGTAAGATGATGATAACAAGAAATGAAAGAGCTAAACATTCTTTTAGTTTGAATTATTTTTGAAAATTGATATTTACAAGCTATTAAGTTCTTTCTCAGACAATTCCTTTTTACATGCAGAAGAAATCAAGTTTTACACAATTTATCCACAGACTAAGTTTGCATCAACACAGGTATCCCAATACATTTGTAAAGAATGCAAAGCACCCATTTTTAAAACCTAATATGCTTGCTCTGCTTGTCCAAAACCAATTACAGAAGCATTTCTGTAAGATGATAGCCTCAATTTGCACTCTCTTGTGAGTATAATTCTAAATACATTATACGTGCTCATACTGAAAATTAACTTCTTACTGTGAAATAGAACTGCTCTGTCTCCTGCTGGTTGGCCCGTCTCTTGGCAATGCTCGGTTTGCTCATGAACGTTTCCGAGACAGTGGATTTAACAGACTCCATAGAGTTGCTGTACTGAAAGCAGTCAGAGACATCAAAGTCCTCTATTGTGACTATATCCTGGATTGTCTGGAGTGTAGCTTCCATAGTCTTCTTAACCTGTCCAGCAAGAACGAGAGTACTTCAAAAACGAAGATAGTATGTTGCAAGTAAAAAACAGAGGCAGTAAGTACCCTAGAGCATTTTACTAACAAACAGACATTACTGGTTTCACATCCTGTGTGCCATAACTAAGGTCCAAGTTTTGCACATTAACAGCACAATCCATATAAACAAAAAGCTGGCAGCACACGGAACCTGCCAGCAGGAAAACACCTGTAATCTTACAGGCTGGGATGAGGAGATGTGTGCTGGTTTTGGCTGGGGTAGAGTTAGTTTTCTTCACAGTAGCTGGTATGGGGCTGTGTTTTGGATTTGTGCTGGAAACAGCGCTGATAACACAGGGATGTTTTGGTTACTGCTGAGCAGTGCTGACACACAGTCAAGGCCTTTTCTGCTCCTCACCCCGCCCCACCAGCGAGCAGGCTGGGGGGGCACAAGGAGTTGGGAGGGGACACGGCCGGGACAGCTGACCCCAGCTGACCAATGGGATATCCCACACCATATGACGTCATGCTCAGCAATGAACAGCTGGGGGAAGAAGAAAGAAGGGAGGATGTTCAGAGTGATGGCGTTTGTCTTCCCAAGTCACCGTTACGCACGATGAAGCCCCGCTTTCCTGGCAATGGCTGAACGCCTGCCTGCCCATGGGAAGGAGCGAATGAATTCCTTGGTTTGCTTCGCTTGCGTGCGCGGCTTTTGCTTTACCTTGTAAACCGTCTTTACCGCAACCCATGAGTTTTCTCACTTTTACTCTTCTGATTCCCTCCCCCATCCCACCAGGGGGGACTGAGCGAGCGGCTGGGTGGGGCACAGGACTTTGTGGCTCTAAATTTTTACTGAAGGCCAGAATCAACTTCCTAGACATAAAGGAGTTGCAAATTTTGCCCAAGGAGGATTAAAAATGCTTCAACACAGAGGTGCAGATCAGGTATTTTGACCTGTTCCCAAACAAATGCCATTGATCTAGTCTTCTCATCTTAGATGACCAATTAAACAAAAATTAACTCTTACCTTAAGTTATGCAAATTCAGTCTTCACTTCAAAACATTAAATTCCCCTTTTCCTATTAGCTATTCAAATACAACTTTTGCAACATAGCCAGCCCTAACAACTTAAGGATAGGAAAAGAGATACTTGTGGGTATTTTAAAGGATCCTCTCCATGCACCCAGTTTTCATGTGAAATCACACACTAATATACTGCTGGCCTCAGTTGCCTTATTCTTGAATTTTACCACAATTTTTCATAGAAGAGGATCAGAGAAACTAGATTCTTCCTTAACTAGCCCCCAGTCCACACTGGAAGTAGGAAAAGGGTTGTTGATTTGGGTTGTTTAGCTCACCTCTTCATTTTCAATCTTAAGCGTAGATAATCTAGACTGCAATTGCTGGCACCTCTGCACTAACTCACTCTGGACCGGTTGTTGGGCACACAGCTGCGACTCCTGGAAGAGAAACAGCACAGTTTTCAGAGGGCTAGGAAAAAAAACCCCACATAATCAAGAACATTGCAGATAGTTCATTCTATTAGTATAAACAAACATCCTCCAAAGTGCTTAATTTTAATTCTTTGTAGCCCTGGATTTCAACCAGTGGAAAAGGCCTGTGTTCTACCAAATTGCAGTTCACTTCCCAACTGTGCTGAAAAGTAAGCAAGAGAGAGAACATGAACATCAAAGAAGAACTAGAAAAAATTAGCTACTTTCAGCAATGTAAGCTTGTCACGAGTTTTGAAAGTCTGAAGGTCCTCTCTCACAGATATTAGGCTAAATCACACCCTAAAACCTCAAGGAGAAGCGAGTGTGCTTGTTAGCACATCAAGAAGAATTTGGTTCAATACATTATCCAGGCATCCTGGGGCAGGGGTATGAGTGGCTGAGCTTGCTCAGCTGAACTACCTGTACACTACAGGTACGAGTCACTATTTAATGAATGCAGTGAAGTCGAAATATAAAATGAACAGGTTAGGGACCTGTCAAATATGCCAGAACAGTGGGCTTCCCTGTACTGTTAATAATTAGTCTTATTTCACAGCATGAGGCAGCTTTTCCTTTTAGTTTGGTATTTGGCTTTTTTTAAAGGAAAACATTGACCTCATTGCATAAGGCTATTGTCTAAAGACAGAAATTGGAATTGGTATACGTGCATGTGTGTGATAAGACTCCATCATATATTCCATCTGGTATATGCAGGACCATTGCAACAAGACTATCAGCCTGCATTTATAAACACTCATTCGGCCTTGAGAAGAACCAAGATAAATGATTCAGCGCATGTGAGCTGTTAACCGAATGACAGTCTGCAGGTAATTCTTTTTCTTCCCATGATCTTACAGGATACTACCAAAGCACAGAAAAACCGAGAAAGGTCATTTGCAGTCTGAGGGTTTCACTTAAGAGGGAAGAGACAAAGAGAAGCCTTAAGCAGCGACTGTAAGAAGAGGCTGGCTGCAAGAGACCATCCTTACAGTTTTTCCTCAGTGTTCAGGAGGATATCTAGAAATCCAACCAATTGACCTAAATTATTACATTGTACATGTGTTCCCGTTTAGATTTGTGAACCGGTTTCAGCTTGCGCGACTTTAAACAGTTCCCAGATGAGTAACCACATCTTGATAAACCTATAAAGAGAGAGATTTTCATTGCCAAAAATGAAAGTTCTCTGACTGCCTTGTCTCACAACGAAGATGCATAAAGCACCACTATAAACCATTTGTGCTCCAAGATTACACACTCAAATGCCTTAAAAACCAGCATTCAAGTCTCTTACCTCGTTGCCCCTTCAAATCTCTAACTTCAGAGTCTGTCTCAGGGTGCAGAGGTTAACTGTGGCTTGAACGAGAAGTTAAAACAATGTTTCCTATCTACATTTAGTATTGTACCTAATTAAGCATTTTCATCTTCAGTAGCTTTAATAGTCAAAAAGTGAGAGTCAGTCGTATTCAGACATCCGTGCCATGAGACTCTGCTTAATCTTCAAATCAGCTCCCTTTTCCAAGGCTCCCTTCTACCTCCCAAAAATAGAGCCAAACAGGTGGCCTTTTAGTGGGTCTATCTATCAAAGACGAGGGAAGTAAACAGGCAAAGCTGCAAGTGTTTACAGAGCTAGAGCTGGAGGAGGAATATAAACTGACCATATCCCCCATATGCGGCTGAAACTCAAACTTCATGGGCGGACAGAAGACATTGTTGTACATCTCCATCAGGCGCTGCTTATCACTGTTGGCATCCAGGTTCTCAACGGCGTTTTCAATGGCATCCAGACCCTCATGCTTTGACTGCTCCAGGTTTAGCTCAGCAGACAAGAATGTCCTGAGAGCTCTGTTGAGGCTAGCGTGGTATCCCAGGTCACAACACTGCTGGAAAAAGACACACAATTCCATATGAATAATCGAAGAAATTCTGTAATGGAAATTAAAATGTTTCCGAAGCCAGAAGTTATATAAATGGATAACAAGTTGTAGATATTTTACCATCTTCTAAGTACCAGAGTGGTCTCACATCTCTCATTGATCGCAGAGGCATCTTGACTACAGGTCCTCAGAGTTGGCCCTAAACAGAAACCTCAACCTCTAATCCCCCACAAATTTCAACATCATGTTATAATTAGTCTCCAAGACAAGTACAGCTTAAACTATTATAACACTTTGCGGAGTTCTCATGGAGTACCAGAGTTCATTTCACGCTGTTAAAAAATCAAAAAATAACCTAGAAGTGGGTATGTTCAGTGTATTTCTTTAGATTCTAACCTTACTTTCAGGGGCACTGATTCCCACTGAAAACACTCCAAAATCCTTAAACAAAATTATTCAAAGTAAAAGGAAAACAATGCACTAAAGTACTACCCAGAGAAACAAGACACAGGATTTGGATCATCTGCAAAGATTAATCTGCATCTAAATTATTCCACCCAAGATACAGAAAACTGCTTAATTCAGTGTACTTCAGGAAGCAAGAACATGACCTGTACATCACAGGCACAAAGAACATCAAAAAGTCATCCAAAAAGCAAGCAGCGATCAGTTGGAATGACTTCATTGCTGGGGTGAAACAGAAGAGCAAAAACTTTCAAGCAGAAAGTGGTCGTGGTCAAGAATTTCCTGGCTATTACTGACACCAGGATGATGTCACTGGAAGACAATCAAGCAGCTTCATCTCCACCATGGCTGCGCAGCCAAGTCTTAACGTTTCAGAAAGGAGAAATGCGCTTTTCATTAGCTGATCAGAAACAGCCTGAATTTTTCAGACATCTAATAAAGTGAGCAAGAAAGGAGCCCACCTTCTTGGAATTACAAGCAAGATTACATACACTAGGAGAATATCCAAAAAGAAAGAGACCATCTGCTTGATTACTGTGCTGCTCTGTAAGCAAAATTCACATGAAATCTCCTCCTCACCCATCATTTGGGTCTCATCACTGTCATTGTGTGCAAACGCAAAAAAAAAAAAAAAAAAAGGGCGGGGGGGGAAGGAGGGGTGGAGAGAGAGAGAAGAGAGAGCAACTACTGGACTGTTCCCTGCTTTCACAGAATTTCTGTCACCAAGTGCTGCTAGATGCCTGGCTCCTGTGCCAACAAGCTGTGGCAGGTGTGGAGTCTTGTAAAAAGAGCTGCAGTTGCTGGTTAGGCTGGAGGCAGAGAATTAAAGGACATCGCATTCAATCAGAAAGAAGAGAAACTAGCCAAAAAAAAAAAACCAACCAACAAAAGACGCTTGATTGAGAATTTGCACGTGTGGAGGCAGTCTTGGATCAACAGCCACTCAAAGCTACTGCTCTTTTGCATGCACATTACAGTGCCATCCTCTGCAGTGATTTGGGGAAAGCTAGTCCAAGTTGGGCCAACAGTCCAGCCAGGATTAGGATCAGCTCAGATTTAACAGGAGCAGTCGCTCCTTTTCCCCCCTCCTACTGTGGGCCAGACGGCTGCACACCCACCCAGGGCGACCAGCTTGTCCTCCCTGCGCTCGCCCTCCTCCAGCACACATCCACGGCCAGAAGCAAAGCTGATCTGCTGCACACGGGGAGTTCGCTGGTGAGACTGGGAAGTCAAATGGGACTTAGTATTTTACACCCCACCTCGCTGAGCAGCAGGACTACATTAAGACGGCAAAGTTTTTTAGCTTTATGTTATTGAAGCCAGTGACAGAAGACATTTTTCAGCCCGCTCCCCCACTTTAACATTTTTAAAACTCCGGCCTACCATATTTATAAATGTATCAGTCTTGCCATCCCTTTTCTGGGTTATATAAATGTTTGATGGAATTGTTCTCCAAGGAAATCAATTTTTTATAAGAATTTAATGATAACTCATTCAAATTCCCTTCCCAACATGACAGCTGATTAACCCTTTGCCAGTTAGCAGTTTTCAAACAGGCCCAAAATAGAAAATTTAAGGAGAAAGAGCCCTCTGTTTTAAAGTGCAATTTACATTTGGAAGGGAAAGTATGAGATCCTGGAGTAAACAGCAATAGTATACCTATTCCTAGAAGAGTAAAGTAAGCTTTAGTACTCACACATACACACGTGTTTTTATCTCTTTTTAAATTCTGTCCTAGTGACCCTTTCATAAATATGAGTTAATACAAACTTCCCCATTACTGTAATATTTCATCAGCATCAAAGAGCTGCCTCAGTCCCCAAAGTCAGGAAATTCAAAACTACTGAGCTACGTCAGGAACAATTTATTGCTCTTAACTCACAATGGAGAATTAACTCACTGTTATCCTTCCATGCACATTGGAGGGGGACACAATGTGTTGTATAAACATGAGAAGTTTAACGCTATTTGGCCTAACACAATCTACTCGTAAGTAACTTTGAAGATTGCTTTTATATTATATTTCAAAATTCAATATCATCAAATGATTAGATCAAGGAAAAGAATTAAGACCTGGCTTAAAAATCACATTTTTATTTAAGTCAGATGCTTTAGATAACCATCACTGGTTATAATTGTTAATTTTCAATCCTTCAGGATCAAAGGCATTAGTAAATCTATATTCCCTGCGTCTTAACAATGAGACAACTGAATTCCATCTCCTGTGCTCCCAGGCAAGTCCCACATTTTTCCATGCCTTCTGAAAACAGAGCAGATAATACTTTTCAAGATTATGAGAACTTGCAATGTAGTGTTAAACTGAATGCTTCAAGGAACACAAGGGGGTTAACACGGGTGTGGACTCACCCAGAGTCACGATGGCTGCTCTCTAGGAACGGTGACAAATCCACGTACTGCAGAAGCTTGGCTTCTTGTCTTGCACCACTGCCTACCATGCCCCAGAGACGGCTGAGACTATCTAGTGAGAGGAGCACTTCCTCCAAAGCCGGATAACCTACATTTGTCAATGTACTATTTAAAAGATCTCAGGTCTGTGCTTAAAAATTGTTATGGATTTACGAAATCCAAATGCATTCTTTACTAATATATGACTCATGAAAATGTACTAAGAACAGTCTTAGCAGACAACTGAACCAAGCACATTTGCAGTATTTGGGGGAGGACTTATAGGTAGGATTTTAAAAGAAAAAATTAAGACAACTGAATTACGCTGATGTCAGTGAAATGAATCCCTATCTTGTACGTTTCAATATGAAAATATACAGAAAGTTATCATTTGTTAAAAAAACAAGATGACACAGTTCAAGTTGAGCAAATGTTAACGAAAAAAGGTCTCCTAAACAGGCAGCAGGTATAAACCAAACATGTCTCTTCAGTACAGCAATTTTGCAAAACATGACATTTCGAAATAACAGTATTTTTCAAAACCATCTAGCACTGACAATCCTGACCTCCAAAGGACAGGTTTAAATAAATACCTAACAGAAGTGCACTTCATGTGATTTTATGATCAGCTGACTAAATGTTTTATATATACTGTTAGGTATTGTAATCACTGACTAATTAATAGTGATCTGAGTGCTCTTTATTGCCTGTGTCTAGAGACACTTCTGTTCATTACTCCCCCCTCCTACAAAGAAAGTTCCCTTCAGGCTTTGCAGTTGAGTGTTTCTAACAGTGATGGCAGCAGGCTGTCCTTGGCAAGCAGAATAATATCAAGCAACAGTCAGCGACCCAGACACAACACCTTCAGTGCATTTGGTACTCTACTTCTACAGGCTGAAGTGGGTAGTTATGTATTTGTGAAAAATCTCGGGATTCCTAACTGGCTTTTCTGAGTTTTCAGAGGAAAGATTTGGGGGGTTTTGTTGTGCACTTCACTAAAAGCAGAATTGATGCCCCCTGAATACTGGGGGCATCGTTCAGCTGCAGAACAGAGGGCTTGCAGGCAGCTGGGGAACAAGCTCCCTCCACCTCCTGCTCTATTACCCAGTTTCTGCAGAGAGCATTCTAAGGAAAGGGGGGACTGGTTTCTATAGCCAGTTTATTTCTTCATTTCTTTGCGTAGACAGAGAGACTGCAGAGTGGCAAGCAGTGGAACCTCTATCATTATTGACACTCCTCTGACACCTTTCAGAACTGGACTGAAAGTGCTCTGCAGTCCTAATGACAGAAGAAATGCATCAAGTTACTGTAGAGCTGGTGGGTCAGGGTATCGGAGAATGGAAAGTCTAAAAAGCAGGGAGGTTCATCCCTCTTGTGAAATATGCTAGAGAAAGCATTAACCTTGAAATATAGGGAATTTTTCAAAACAAGTTAAAAGCAGCTTTAAAAAATGCTTCTGTCCTCGATTTCTTCTACCAACTGGTATACTGTTTCTACAGTTAACATTCTTTTTTTAAATGTGCTTCTGAGTTATAATCTTGCAGGTTTGCTTAAAATAGTAAACAGAAAATGTCAAGCAACAGTGCGATGCTGAAGCTGAGTTTCATTTTAACTAAGCAACTCCTACTTCTACACGTTTCAATGTCAGGTTTCTTGTGCAAGCTCTATCTGTGCAACAAACCCTGAGTTAGCCATCTAAGAAAAGCTCACTTAACAGCTTAACGACCAATTATCACGCCTGTTGTTACCATCTAAGCTGCCCATCCAAGACCATCATTCCACAGCTGTACAGAGGCTACCAGCTGTGCTGGTATATAAGATGTTGAAGAAGGAGAGGCACATGTGAGGGTTAACAGCACTAATATTCATTGCAGGCACCCAAGCAGCAGCACTTACATCAATGAGATCAGACAGGTCATGAATGTAATACTTGAACACAGATGCATTGGTGGCTTCCAGAGCTAGCAGATACTCGTTTCTTGCCTTAATAGCCTTCAGTCTATTTTCTGTGTACTTTGCTTGGCGCTAAAAGAGAAACCAAAACCAGAATATATTTTAAAAAGAGGTGCAGCAGGAGTAGTAGCATTCTTAGTAACACCAGAGTATACTGAACAAACCTTACCCTGCTCACACAGTTTTTGTTCATTTGGATTCTAGTTTTATCAAGACTCAAAGACTTAGCATTTAGGTTAATTATTTAGATGTTTTTAAGCATTACTATACTAGACAGCTTTGCATTTAAAGTCTTCTCTTAAAACAGACCGTGAGTCGGGGAAGATTAATGGAAGAATGAAGGAACAAGGTGGGTTTATGAGGTTATGGCCCAGCTCCAGCACTACCAGAGCGGCTGCTAAAAGCCCGTATGTAGTCTGAGGGCTGCAGTAGGCACTCCACCTCTTCCAGCAGAAATTAGACCTAAACTTGGTCCTTTCAGAGCCTAAATCAATCCAAAAATACCTCTTCACCTTCTATTGGTCTGAATCTTAGCGCCAAACTACTTAACTGACTGACCGATTGCTAAGGCAGCTGGTTCTGCCCATGAAGTCAGTTTGGGATTGCGTGTCTCCCCGTAGCACAGGTCAGATCTTAAGCTGGCATGAAATGGTAAACAAAAATCTTGCACTCTGTACAAGAAAAAAATATGTTAACCATGACTTCCAAGAAGGCAGTTGTTACGTTCATACTCTAACCTCGTTTTAGCTTTCTGTGCCACGCCTGTATAACCTGGGATAATAAAAAACGCGTATTTGATTGTCCTAAAAGAAACCTGGTGCTAGCTTTTGCCTTTCCTAAACCTGAATGTTTAAAACTTGTACAAAAACTGAGACTTGCATTTGAATGTCACAAAGGAGGGAACTCAGTAGCTCCTGTGCTGAACTACTGCAAAGGTCCCCTCCCCAAGCACTCTACACAAGCAGTAGCAGTGCTATGGAAGTACCTTCTCCTTCATTTTCTCTATTTTTTTGACAGAGCTTCGTCGAACATGTTTTTCTTCAAACTTGACATTGGAAGTTGAGTCAGGGGAGCGCGGCGTCTGCTTGTCCTCTTGTTTCACCGACTTCCCAATCTGCTTTTCTTCCTGCTTCTCTGCCTCTTTCAGTTTGCTCTGAGCACTGATGCTGTCAGCGTTGTACATATGGTAGGTTTTCATAACCTGCAGAAAATGATACACAAGAGTCAGAGAGCACCACGGTTTGATTTGCTGAGGAAGAAATGAGCTTACCTACCAACAAACTAGGCATACAGATGTTTTTCCTTACTCTACCTGCATGACCAAGTCTCAGGGAGAACAGTTATACGTATACCTGGAAAGCTCACAGGCTAGGAGGGAGGAAAAAAATCCTAAGAAAGAAGTCACAAACTGCAACACCTTGTTTGTTTGTTTGGGGTTTTTTTGTTTTGTTAATTTGGCCAGTGCGCTCCCCAAAACTGTAAGTTTCTTTAACATAACTATTTCATTATAGCTGTCCATCATGTTTATATTAAATGAAAGATATCATACTAACTAAGCAAAGGCATTTGGACAGTGACCAGCAAGTCTGGTTGCTAGTTGGGAGCTAGAAATACCTAAACCGGCAAAACACTCAGGGAAATTTCACATCTCAAAAAAGCATGACAGAAGATGCACGAATGAAACTGGCTCTTGAAATGAATCTGGAATCTGAAATCAAATTGGATTATTTTGCAGCTGCTCCTTTGTTTAACTTTGGCATGCGCCTTCTTGTACAACCCAGTAAAGGAGTCATAAAAGCCAAAAAAAGATACAGACTAAATGCAGCCTCCTTACTATTCAAAGAAAATTATATGCCAACATTGGAAAATGATAGCTTTTCATCAGCAGGTAAGGTTTCAGAAGGGATGCCTGTCAGTTTTTCATCTGGATGAATCAGTCCTTTAAACATCACAAGTCTCGAGGAACTGTATGCAAATCAATAGTCTGAACACAACGGCTGCAAAAGCAACTCAGGTTTGATTTGTTTAAATCAAATTTGATATGTAAAAGCACCTCTGTTCACCTTGTGCAATAAAAATATTAATGGGTGTGGTTCTTTTGCTCGGGTCCAGGTCTCCCTGGACCCTGGACTATATGGACAACTTTTATTATAGCATATTTTTTATTAGTAAATATAGATAAATATCCCCCAAAGTCACAAAAACCCCCCATTTGTTTCATAGGATATTCATGTCTAGCTTTGTGTTAAGAAAACAGAACCAAAAAAACAAAGGGCATAATATATAAACTAGCTTTTTTTATCCACAACTGCAAAGCAATTCAATTCCCATACCAAAGCAAACGTTATTATGATATAATTTTGATAGGGGGACAAAAAAAAGTAAAGTTGCATAAAGACACCCCAATAGTGTCATTCCAGCATTAATAAAGATCCCACTTGCAAATAATTTGATTGATTTTAGATTAAAACCCATTTATACCTGTTTCACCTTAGTTTGAACCATAACATAACTTTACATAAGTAGGACGCATGCTCTCTCTTTATGCAGTGATCAGCAAAGGTTCTCGGATACAAAGAGACATTGTATTTAAACATGAAAGAGAATGTGAACGCAGCCTGTATTAAAGAGAGACTTTCTGAATAATTTACACACACACACTTTCAGCTCCTGCATATGCTTAGACTATAAAGCAGGCATTTATAATAATAGATGCAAAGTAGTTTCTTTTCCTCTATCACTGAAAGTGGAACTGGCAGAAAGCAAGAGAAGCAGAAAAAGAAATCACAATTTGAATGATTTTATCCTGCTGACAGTGCCGCACTGGCAACCACAAGCTCTGCCTGCCCCGTGCCTGGCGATGGGGTTGCTGTTGACTCACTAGTGCCTGCTGAGGGCAACAGCACAGTCGGGGACGGATTGAACGGGGCAATTCAGGACAAAAACTTACAAGTAACAAGCCTCTGTATTTCATCTGCGTAGGGAAACTAAAGACTTTGTCCATTTTCATGGACACGCATCTTGCCTGAAAATATGAATTCTTCCAATCCTTCAGATACCCAGCAGAACAAGAGGTTAGTTTGTGGAAGTGTTTTTCTTAAAGTACCAATGAAAGCAATCCCACTAGTGATTAAATTGAGTCCAGCAAGAAGTATCTTTTAATAGGATCAGCAGAAGTGGCTTTTTCAAAGGAAAATAAATTTTCTGTTGAAGGGACAATTTAAAATTTTGCAGCAGAAGGAATGAATAAATAGATATCAAGTTCCTAGGACTGATACTAAAAGAGCTAATACCCCAGCTTTGGTTATCAAAGGCTGAATTCTGGAAGATCTTCCTTCCAGTGATAAAGAAATTATCACGACTTGGTATTTGGCTCAATGATCTGTCACATTAGTCTGGCAGAGGCTAGAAAGCAATACTGTTTTGTAATTTGGGCTTTATTTACAGATATTATTCTCATTTTTCCATTATTAGGGTTAGGCTACTAACTGGTCCCAAGTTTTTTGTCATTAAAAGAAAAAAACCTCCTTTTAATAAGTGTGTGATTCACACTTTCAAACTTCAATAGCATAGAATTTTTCACTTGATCAGAAAATTGATTTAATTTGCTGCTAGGTTAAATGTTAAAGATTTCAGTCTTATGACCACGAATTCTCAAATTAAGTTCAGTGCATTGCTTAAGTTTCTAGCTGCAGTGCATTTGGCCTAATTGCTTTGGTAAGTTGGATGCTTAGTAACTACTACTCTTCTGCCATTTCCTGGCATGCAGAAATGATTACCTACGTCTATGTAAACGCCACTAACCAGTCACGTGAACTTGGATTAGAAATAAATCTCAGTTCCTAAAAGTCTGTGTTTAGAGACAGATCTACATTCTTCCTTAGGATCCCATCCAAGTACATGACTCAAAAGTTGAATCAGATTGTGCCCTCAAATAAAGAATAATTTCTAGAGTAGGCAGTGCTGATGACAGGCACTGCTACATTTACAAAGCCACCTTCATACCCGCAGTAAATTCTCTGCCTTCCAGGAACATGAGCACAATGCAGTTTGCTCATACTATTGTAAACCAAGGCTGCACTAACAACTACAGCGACAGTACATTGAACCACAGGTCAGCTTCAAAATGCCTCCAGCTTCCACCGTACTGCTCGTTCTTGTCTTTCCTGCCGAGGAGCACAAACCCTCTTTGCCCACAGAAAAGACTCACCAATGCTAAACACTCTAATGCAGAAAAAGAGGAAAATCACAAACTGGATTCACAGTCTCACCTCTTCCACTGCCATTTCAGCAGCAGGAACATTGGTACATAATGAATTCCCTTTTCCTACTCCTAAGCTCCCTTTTTTCCTAAAAGATTAATCTGAATATTTGGCTTCGATGCTCTAATGAAACAATTGCCTTCTATACTTTTTGTTGATATGGGAAATTTCAGGGACACCCCCCCCCATACTCTAGCATTGATATTAATACCGAAATTCATCACAAGATTGATATGCCACGGCTTGAGAAACATCCCTGGATCATCTTTTGAAAGAATGAAGGAAATAACACGTACCTCAGTGTAATGACCCAATGTATCATTAGGGAAGGATGAAAGAAAAGACATTTTGAGCAACAAAACCATGTGTAGGTTCTGCTTTTAAAACAAGAACTAGCTCAGTAACAGCTGCAGAAAGCAAAAATTTAATCAAACAACAGGCTTTTCCATTCATCTACGTGAGGAGAAAAATCCCCAAGCAGCATATGAACTTTTATGAACACATTCCTTCTCCTTCCCAAGGCAATGCCTCTTTCTTGGTGTCTCCAATGGATATACTGAGAAGCAAAAAGCACAGATGGAAGACTACTACTCTAAAGGGAGCTGCTTTGCTGAAAGAGTTGAGGAACAAATAAACACAGTGGGTCCCCCCGCTGAAGCTGTATGCTGCCTTTTGTACGCTCAGACCACACAAAACCACGGACTGAAGATTTTTAGCGTATTTGGAAATAATTCTAGTATCTCTTACTCTTTTTAAAACCAACACTGCAGCTAATAGGAGGCGTGCGCTAAGGTGAGATCTTTGAGAAGTGGAGCCAACACTTACAGACCTGAAACAATATAAGGATACAGTGAAAAAGTAAGATTTATGGTGCTCTATAGACTGGTGAATGCAAGCTGCCTCAAACTGCAAAGACTGCAGACATTTATCAGTCTTGGTGCTTAGCCTCTGCTGTAACAGCAGGCTGGGAGAAGTCAAACACTTCTTCCTTCTGCCTGAAAAGATGCCAAGAAGTCAGTTTGATTTACCGTGTAGAGTTCATTCAAGACCTTCATCAAGTCTTCCTGGAGCTGCAATCCCACTTCCTTGCTCTGCAACAAAACAGAGAAACGAAAGTTAATTGGGGAAGACGGTACAAAGGCGGAGGAAGTGAGCATGCTCCACATCTACAAATAATTTAGGCTCAATTAAGCGCCGCTATTTATGCTAGCAAATCCAATAACTGCTCAGCCCAGAGCCACTTATGGTCAAATTGCACAAACAGTATTAATAAACTGAAACGTTATATATGCACAGTCAGAAAAGCCTTACAGTATGGAGACAGGGAAATTTCCAGAGAACGTGGGATTTTCAACATTACAAGCCTGGAAACACATAGATTTGCCCATTTTAGCAGGATCAAGCAAGACTATGAATATAGGACAGCTCGATATGGAAGCTGAAGAAATGCAGGATAAGAAAGCCAACAGGAACGATCTTCCTTTATTGAACATCTTACACCAAACAGGCAATACTTCAATTTTGCTGATGTAAGGTACCTCCTTGACAAAGCCAGACTCTGAGGCTGCAGTGACAGCCGGCCACCACCTCCTTCACACTCCCATCTCTCTAGGCAGTCCTGCTGCTCTTTCCTTTGACCTTGCATCTCACTGCCAGCCCTTCGGTACTGCCTGCCAGCCCCTCCTATCCTTATTCCTTGTCCCTCGACCACACGCACATCACGAGTTGCCAGTGCCACCCCATCGTAACGATTCCTGAGGAAACGAGGTTGCTCAGATGGGATCTGGCAAGGTGTTACTTATGGAGATGGGTCCAGGAGGGAAACCTTACTGCAGTGTCTGCCGGCTCTCACCTCATCAGCCTTGTGCACAGATTATTATCTATTCCCGGATTCACAAGAGCAACAGTCACTGTTGGATACTTTTGGATACTGGAGTGGAAATGGCTTGCTGAAGAAGCAGTGTTTGTCACAGAGAAGTCTGGAGGAGCAGGGAGATGTGCTCGACAGCAGGTCTTTTTGCCTGTTGGTACTGCAGGAGATGCTTTGATCCAACTAGAGTTTGTGCTGACTGTATTTGAAAAACTATACAGAGCTGCAGTCCATTTTTGAGCACAGTGTTAACATCAATGTATTTATTTTTTTTAGTGTTGTATGATAAAGACAGAGTTTAAAAAAAAAAAGTACATGCTTTCAGGTGCACAATCTCTCCTTTGAGTCTCCATGAGATTTACCAAAAGTTTACCTCTTCTTCCACAAATACCACAATAGCCTGCTACACCCTCTAGCCTCCTCTGGCAAACGTTCCTTCACTTCTGTATTTCATCACAAAAAGAACCACAACATCAACACTAAAAAAAAAAAAAAAAAAATTACTCTGACAAGGCTTTACATGCATACATTCCCATTTCCATTCAAATTTTAAATCAATATGGGATTTACCTCAATAGAAAAAGCAATTGGCTTTTTTTTTTTTTTTTAAAAACTACAACGACTACAATACAATTTAACCATATCAATACAAATCATTCTGTCCTGAGGGACACTTGCATTAGTGAGCTGCCTAGTTAAACCTAAGGCTATATGATTCATGAACTTGTTTCCTTCACTAAAACAGTAGAATGAAAAGGGAAAGAAAAAAAAAAAAAAAGATGTAGACAGACATGACTGGTTGCCAAAACCAGCTGACACCCAAACCAGCCTGGAGCCTAGTGTCAGATTTTAAAAATATGTTTACTTATTTAAACTCCCTGCTAGGTAACAAGCAGCCAGCGCTTCTATGTTGTGTGCAATTGGACTCAACTACTGCATGAAGAGCCAGTGCTGGCACACATTTGGCTTTAGCTAAATGCAGGAACAGATAAGCTTCTGGTTTTCTAATAAAGACACTGGAATGTCCAAAGACGCGCATCCATAATTACTGACAGACGGCACCTCTGTATGCAAAGCCCTCTTTGAAGAGGCGTTTCTGCATGCAATATAGCTTGTATGCAAAGGAGGGCGAAGCAACTTCCTTCATGAGTTCAATGGTGCTATTAATCTTCACTCCATTAGAGACAGGATTTCATGCTAAAACTGTCACTGTTCGCATTCTGAAGAGCTTCCATGAGAAAAGCCGAGAAATTCAGACACATCAAAAAGCACGTTGAGCCAGCATTTGCTGACACACCTTGCAAAGCAAAGCAAAGGTGCAGCACACACTCCAGCCTTGCCGTCTCCAGCTGCCGCGGCACAGCACTGCCGTGCACACAAACCTTAACAAATCCCCCTTTTCTATAGCAGAAGTATAAATGATCAAGAAAAATCTCTGTATTTGTAATACAATTTACATCTTTCAGCTTACAGTTATTGAAAGAGATTAAAGCCAATAAAGTTACAGTTAGACCCAAACAGATGTTTCCCTTCTTCGCTGTTGAAGACTCCAAGAAGTAATGTCCCAACTGTTATCCTGTTCACTCGAACAGGCTGCTGAAATGGTTTTAACTTACTGCTTCAACCCTGTTCTGTGGCGCACATTATCACGCCCGATCATCCCTTTGAAATTCCAGGAAAATCCATATCCATTCTGACGGGGAGCTGGTTATCATCCCTGCCTTGTAGCGAGCAGCCGAGATTGCCACATATTACAAAAATGCCAGAGCTGTTGGGTTCAGAGCGTGATACAATGCACCCTTTAAGGTGAAAAAAAGGAAGAGGAGGGGATATGGGAGAGATCAATCATCGACTGTTTATAACACCATGTACTGGGCCAAAAACACAACTGAAGGGGAAAGCTCCCTCAAAAACCCCAAACTTAAAGATAACGGGCAATTATTTCTTACATGAAGTGCGGTACAGCCCACCACAGGAGGAAGAGGCCGTTGAGTCAACCTTGTAAGCTGGGTACCAAAATAGGGGGAAATGGGGGTGGGGAGAGAAGTATAAAACAGAGCTGCCTTTGTCAGCCATCCGACATGGCTGGTGGAAGGGAAGGAATCGTACCAGCAGCTCTGGGAAGCGCAGGGAAAAGCTACGGGGGCGAGGTCTATCCCCAAGTTTTTTGTTGTAGCATCTCCCCCAACGGATGGAGAGATGGGAGCAGACAGGCACACCAGGATTTGTTACCTCGTCAAAACCAAAAAACCCGACCGCACACACTATCCAGAGGGAAAGGACGGATCCAGCTCCACGTGACATTCACTAATGATGTCTCTGCTTGGGCTGCATGGGAGCCAGCCAGCTTCAACAGCTTTGCTCCTAGAAAATGTTTAACCGGAAAAAATCCCAACAGTTACTAGCATTTAATGACAGAAATCTCTGAAATGCAGTCTTAGCCCTTGCAGTACAACCTTTCACGTTTTTAAACCCCTGTCTGTAATTTCATAGCTCTAATCATTCTGAGGTGTAGGAAAGAGATAAAAGCACACCAAATTCCACTTTTTTTCCTGAGGTTTTATTAATAAAAGACATCCAGGTGAGTAATTGGAGATTATTTATGCCTACAAAGTTCAGGAAAAGAAAAAGATAAAGAGGTAATGCAGACAAACCCACACTTAAACCAGCATTTCTGCCTAAGAAGTCAAGATAGCATTAAGCCATGAGAAAAAAAAAAAAAAAACACAAACCAACATACTGATAAATTAAAAAGCAAAAAGAGAAAGATCATATAATTTAATTTTAAATTATCCTTTTTTGAATACCGTCCAGTTCAGCTGTGCTCAGTTTACTGTGTTCCTGAGATGACAGATGTTTTATTATAGACTGTTTATGTATGTTGTGACCCATTCAGACCAGCCTGGCATCGCACTGTCGGCAGTGCAATGGGACGTACAAGTAGAAGCATCCAAGGTCAGGTCCTCTGCATTTTCATACATTCCAGTCCCATGTTCCTAAACCTGCTCCCCAGGTGGCCAGATGTGCTACTGGAAAAACAAGCGTCTGACGCAAACGCTGACAGAGGGGAGCAACCTGCTTTTTCTGAGGAGTCTTCAATTTAAAGAAAAGAAAAAAGCTGGTGATTCCCAATCCCCAATAGAGTTTGCAAAAACAAGATCTGCATTTTTTCCATCTCTGAAAGCAGAAAAAAAAAGCTGAAGCTGCTGCTCATCGCTGCAGTGATATGAGTCGCTAAGATTTTATGACTGCCTTTTTCTCAACATTGGAGATGATTAATGAAAGTGACTGGCTGGGTCTGTTTTAAATGCCCTGAGCACTGAACTTTTCACACAGAAGGAGCTTCTCAGCAGCACGCTTCACTGTGCTGGTTAAACTGCCTGGACTGGACCAATCATCTGCCTTTCACCCGGCTCTTTTCAGCCCATTTGCTTATTTCTTGCATAAAATTGCTCATTCACTGTACAAACTGCTGAAGCATCAATTATGCGAAATAGATTAAAATGAATATTTTAATGCATATTCAGGTTGAAGAAGAAAAGAAGTGTAAGTGCCAAATTGTCAAAACACAAAACTCTCTGTGCTTCCAAATGAGCTCTCCAGAAAGAAACTGCCAGATTGCTGGACTGGAAAAAACCTTACATTAAGATGAAGGTAAGATAGATCATAGGTGTCATGAAAACAAGAGCTATGCAATGAACGCTGTTAATTTAATGCTGCTCCCCATACTGATTCCACCAAAAAAAAAGTTTAGGAGAAGAAAGCTGAGCTAGCTGACCCTGATAGATGAAAATACATTGGAGGAAGCAAACAGTTAGCTTGGGAAAGTCAAAAGAAAATGCCTTGGACATTAGCAAAAAAGCTGTTGCTCAAGTGCTGTAGAGGGTGGTGGACCTGATGCACACAGAGAACTTTTCTGAGGTCCCACGGAGTTCAAAGTGCATTCAGGTTAAAGGCTGCTGATCTTTACCATCACCACACAGGCATAAGAGATTTCAAGATCACGCTAGAATGTGGAGCGGAATTACGAATAAAATGCATGCCAAGGAAAAACAACACCACAGTCTCTGCGGTTGCAAACGTCTCCAGGTATCAGTCTCTATTTCAACATCAAATTCTATATAATGTTTTTCAAAGGCAGACAGAGTTTAGAATGATTCATTTTGTAAACAATCTTCCAGGAAAAAGCAATAAATAAAGGCAAAAGAAAATCTGATAGATTTTATTATTATCTATTCCTGGCTGTACCTGCAACTAGACTCTACCTGTACATCCCTGAAAAAGCCTGAGGAAGGACTTGTGCAACAAAATCTTATCTAATGGGCTCCAATAATAAACTGTGTGTGCATGTGGGGAGGGGGTGCCCCCACAAACCTTGTCTCCTCCTTATCCCATCAGGGCTAAACACTTCTCCTCTTGATCTGGGAGATTATCTAGTTTGATATGCATCATTAATGCTCTTGGAAGATGGCACAGCATGGGAGCCCACCACACGCCTGAGGCTGGGGAACGGGGAGAGCAGGGCGCCAGCACAACCTCACCTGTGCTGCTGCAAAGGTACGCGCTGATCAGTGATAAACACAGGCTGCCTTTTCTCTGCAAATCAGGAAAATTAGCAGCTGCACTCAAGAGAACAAGAAAATTATTTCAGCAAGGTGACAACAGTAACTGTTGCCCAGGAGTGCTAACTTGCAACCTCAACATTTTTCTTGCAAGCTGCCTTTCTCAAGCCTCTTCTTCAGCCCAAAACAAGAAAGCAAAAGCCGCGCTCCTAAGCATGCATGCGTGCACATGCATACACATACACGCTCACACATGCACACATACTCCTTTGTTACAACAGGGTGTATATGCACCATGTGCAGAGCTGTAGGTTGCTGCCACCCCTCGCTGGAACATAAATTCCCAGCACGCCGTGCCAGCTTCTCAACGGCCTCTTTGTTCCAGCCCTCCTCCCCTCCACCTCCCCTCTAATTTAATCAAGATGTTTTTGGGATCTACTGCAGCACTCGCTTGGCTGTTCCGCATTCCACCAAACATTAACGACTTCAGCTTCAAAATATTTAGGGGGGATAATAAATATGAGAGCTAAGGAATGCTGTCAACATTTTATACCCCAGATCTCAAGCTTCAGTAACGTAGTTCCAAATCTGATAGAAAGATGGTATGGCTTCAAAACAAACATACCGTGAAGTTCACGAGATGCTTTCTGTATAAACTCAACAGCAAGGAAGCACTCAGAAACCACTGGTGGGTGAATGCGTAACACACTGCGATAAGAGATTTTATCTAACACATTGCCTAAAATTATGTCAGCCAGTGACAGGGCTGGAACTGGAACCCAAATCTGCCGATTCTGACAACCGCTCTCTAAAAAGACCATTTCTCTACATCTTTTAAAAAGGAATAATTAAATATACATAGGTGGAAAACAAACATTAAATGTTCTAATGTTTTTTGAATCAACAGTGGGAGCTGGGAGGGAAGTGGATTGAGTTCTTGCTGAGACCAGTGAGGAAATGTGCTGAAGCGCAAGATCCTTTTTATTCCTGTCTAAGTCAAGGTTACAATACAGGGTATTTATTATGCATTAGTTAACATCTGCTTACAAAGTTTGTTAGAGAGAAGGCTTGCCAGGTAAAATTTTCCAAGATCATACATGTAGCACTTAAATAAAATTTGCTAATTAAGGTTTAGAATTCTTTATAAGTAGATTCTTGATAATGTTCTTTTTTTCTTTTTTTTTTTTAAACAGGCCTGCCTTTAATTCATTTGCATGCAGTAGCAAATATGATTTATCACCTTCATGTTCTCATCTAAACAATCAGCTAGTTTCACTGTATAGAAGCACTCCATCACCACCATCAGTCCAATCCGTTACAAATGTACCCCTTATTTTACAAGTATGTACTCTCAAAAAAGCCTGTAACCTACCTGAAGCCTGTGCAAGTTTTATGCAAGTTTCTCCCACAACTTTTATAGATAAAGTGCTTGGGCATTATCACATGGCCCTACAGAACAGGAATTCTGTAAAACTTCTTCTAAAGCTTCAAACTCTCCAGAATTTAAAGAAAAGCTAGGAAAACTAAATCTATGTCATACAATATACATGCATATTTTGGGTGATAGATCATCAGTTTCCAGTTTAATGATCCATTATGCATTTGTCAGTCATATTTAAATTACAGTTGTATCATCTAGTTTTCTCCACCATTTCACTAGTGATTTGTTTCACCACTATGTCAGTAATAAGGAATTTTCCTTATTACAGCGGAATACTGTACTCTGAAAAGCCATTCCCTACATGAAACCACGTCACACCGCTGCCTCCCATACTCGGGGCTGAAAGAGCTGCTTCCGAACACCCCCCACCCCCTTTTTCTTTTTTTTTTTTTTTCCTCCAGAATTCTGTGCTGATCCTATTGAACCTTGGGCTTCAGGCACTCAATCCCAACAAACCAAGCAATTTTATGGCTGAGAGCATTCATTCTTGTTGTGAAGCCAGCTATGTTTGTCCTCATTGAATGAGCCGCATGTGCAATGGGCTTCAGAAGGTGGCAAGACCTACCAGCAAGTGGTGAAGTCCTGTAAAATACTGGACGTAATGCTCTGTAATTCTGCTCACAGTTTTAATGCTCTGCACGACAGCTTCGTGCTACCGACTTCCCCCAATACCCTTTTTCAAACTGCTGTGATTTATCTCTAGGAAAAACTGACTGGAGGCATCAGAGTCAGATAATGACCTGGAGTGTAAAAGTGCTGTTACCTTGTTCCTGGCTGACCTGAATTCACACTGCAGCAAAAGAGCGACAGGCATACTGGTGTAGTGAAAGACGACAAAAGCATAGAGGAAATCAGAAACAAAATGCAGTAACAATGGACTACTTTCACACATTAAAAAGGGCCAAATGCATCATATTCCTTGCCCGATCTATATGCAGAAGTGACATTTTTAGCCTGTAACATATGTAGTAAAATCACTCCAGCTGTAGCCTTTAGTATTCAGTACATCATCCTGGGCAATAGGCTCTATTCGCATCATTATATCTGAGTGGGTACAAAGTGTTAGCAGCCTAACAGAAACCACCCACTCCAATTACAGGTGGGGGGAATCAAATCTCTAACTCAGAAGCAGATTTATGTACTGCTCACTCAGATAAGAGCACCACACAAATGATTTCACTCCCTCTCCCTTCCCCCATTCCACTTGTTCTAAAAATAAGCAGGTAGGAAAACCAGGAGATTTCATTTCCCCAATGAGAAATCAGAAAGTATCATTTCACAAGAGGCTTCCATACCCTTTAACTTTTGGGAAAACAGTAAGAACTCAACATTACTATTTCCTAAGGCACCTAAAGCAGTGGAAGACGCAGTGGGTAAGGATGCAAGCGTGAGAGCAGGGATATAGCATGTACTTAACTCTGCACCTCAGTGACAGTTTTACTTATGACATTTGTATATTTACATGTTTACACTGTTATGGAGAAATATTTTTACAAATGACCAGCATTTTGGCCAGTGCATTTCTTTCACGTGTGTGGCTTTTCCATGTGTGGCATATTTTAAGATTTTTCATATTCTGGTATCAATGCAGCAATGAGATATACTGCAGCTGTAAAGTAGGTCACCATAAGCACAGACCCCTTCAGAGAATTAATAATTCTTCTTCCTTGATTACTGCAAGGCTTTTAACCAACTCATTGTGGATTTTTCATTTCACATCAAACACTGTGCAGCATACTAGTAGATAAACTGTTTTTTCCCCACGATCAAAGGTATTAAACAGGAAGCAAATTTCAAACCTGTTTTGTTTTCTTCATTCCTTACAGGGTTTTCTTCCCATAAATATCATAACTGAACTTGATACAATAGCGTAAAGGAATGCTACGCTCTCAAAGCAAGATTTGTAGGGCAACCACCCCTCCCTGTCCCCACTACTCTATACCGAGAGGACACGTCCACCTGAACAAGCCAGGAAGCAGGGCAGGACAGAGTTACTGCTCCGAGCACCTCCAGCGAGCCTCCCAGTCAACACTGCTGCAAGGAGCCCCCAGTTAAAAATAGAGCAGAAGACGTGTGTTTTAAATGCAGTAGGACCAACGCTGCATGAAAGGTACATGTAACAGCAAAGCAGGCAGATGCTGAGAAGGTACCTGGATCTGTTTAGAGACACAGCTCCAGAAAGCAGCCGATAACAGCCACTGCCTGTCCTGAGGCCCCTCTAGACACAGGAACTTACGCATAGGCAGAATAAATCTGCCTTTCTGCCTATTAACACTTTCCAATTACTTCACAATTTTGTTATGTAAATATCTGTCAAGTTGGGGGAAAAAAAAAAATCAGTTTGTTCAGAAACTACTCAAAGTGACTGAGGCTTCCACAGTCCATTCTTTTAAAAAGATGTAATTTTTTTCTTTTACATTTGAACAAGAGCTATTGGTCTGCTTCCAGGGAAATCTCAAAGAGACAACAGAGAAGGAGTGATTAAAGATACCAAATTAAAGAGACTACTTCTCAAAAGGCTACACATGTGTATATATAATACCAAGGGATCCCACTAAAAAGATGCGTCCGTAGGCAAGAAAACCCAATACCACCTTTCTGTTTCTGGCATGGGTACCACACAGAGAAATCAAGGGCCACATTAAAACAACAGGGTGACGGGGGGGGTGTGGGGGGTGTGGGGTGGGTGGTGTGTGTGTGTGTGTGTGTAATGAAAAGGGAGAAAAGGGGAAATCAAAAGGGGAATCGGCTCAAATGGAAGAATATTTTGAATAAATGTATATAAATATATAAATAAAAGGGCCATGCTGAGGGAGGCTAAGCAGGAAGAAATCAAAGGAGTGCTCTCTACAAGAGTAGATGGAGGAATGAAGAGGAGCGTGCATGAGAACAGGCGCTGACATCAAAGCAGGACGGTCTTCCAGGAGAGGGAGAGGTGATCAGAATGGCAACGCCGGGTGGCACGTGGACTTTAAACTTCAACCTTGTACGCAACCCAGGGCTAAATCATTAACTGTTGGACAAACAAGAAAACATTACCTCCTTCCCAAGATGTAACAATTTGTTATTAGGACAATTCCACCAGTTCCCCCCTCCCAGTTTTATTTACTCGAGAGAACAGTTATTCATTTCACCGTTTATCTTCCTTTTCTTTTGCAGTAGCGCAGAATTGCACTGACACCGTTCCTGGGGCCAGCGGCGCCACTGAAGCCAAAGGCCAGATCCCCACCGACACCAAAGGGATTCATCTGCAAGACGCTATAGCAGCAAGCCCCTTATTGACACCATCTTTTACTGAAACGTAAAAGTGTTTCCTCAGGAGAAACCAAAACAAAGGGCACGGAAAAGAGTACAGTGTTCAAAGAGTACCTACACCTTAGGTTGCAACTTTCCAGTAAGATATAAAACCACGTCTGGTGCAAACAGCCCAGCACTCATGTAAAGGTTTTGCAGGGAGAGCTAACCGAGGAAGTAAACAAATCCGAGAGGCAGGAAGGAACGGGGCTGACACACACTGTACGTCCAGCACCACCTCAGTGCTGGCTTTGGCAGCTTCTCTTATCAGCAAAGATACCTTTGAAGTGGCTGGCAAGCTTCCATCTAACACTCAAACAAGTAAGACCCTCCACATCGTAACACAGCCCTGGAGAGGGATCTCTTCATCATAAGACATGAACACAAAAACTGCGTGAGACAAAGCCACTGACCATGCAGGCTTCCCGTGACACTGTGAATCCAAACACTGCGAACATAAACCCTCGGAAAACCTGTGTGCAATGCAGGCACCACCGCTGGAATTTCAGAAGTTCACTGATTTCAAGACAGACCCGTTCACGCTTGACCGTCAGCACTGCTGTGCCTTTCAAATAACTGGTCCGAGGGGTCCAAGAGCGAACACACAAGAATCTGTCTCAGCCTGAGGATTCTCCACCGCAGTCGCTGGAAGAGACAAACCCCACATTGCCACCACTATTGATGCTCTTCTGGACAGAGAGAGACCTGGTTTGCCCACCTCGGTCTCTGTGCTGCTCCAGCTGCAACACAGCCAGCTCCCACCCCGCTTCCCTCCGCATCTCTGCTGCCCTTGAGGATGTGTTTCCTTCCCAGCGCAGACCTTATCACACCCTTTGCAGCCTTAAGGCTGGATTGCGGCTGCACGCTGTGCTTAGATCTCTCTCGTTTGAAAAAGCTCACCACTTCAGACAGTGCAAGATACAGCAACTCAAGAGTTTAGCAACAAAAGGGACCTTAAGTACATCCTTTTTACCCTGTCTGTCCTTCCTAGCTCACCTGCTCAATCCCAGCATGATACAAAGCACTGATTCAAGAAAGCCCTAAATTATAAATGGCCCAAGAAAAGAATCTCATGCCTCAGGATTTTATTTCAACTGCCCTCAGCAAATGAGGCTCTCTCTATCACTATCCTCTCCGTATTTCATAGCATTATTTACAACCCAGTGAGTAGTTCCTAAATGCAAGTTACTAGAGCACCTGCAATCAGCCAGACACATGTGTAACTTTTTTGAGAAGGTATTTTCCAAACAGAAGTGTAAAAAAAAAAATGTTCCTCAGACTTTCAAATAATAAAGCGTCCTTGTTGTTAACACAGATTCCCTGTGTAGCATGAGAGAAGGACAGAGAGCTCCCAAACTAGCAGCAAGATTGGCAGCACATTTCTAACAGCTACAATTTCCATTGGAAAACACCAAAAACCAAGTTCTTGTGTTAAGCCAAACCTGAGTGCCCTAACAGCATCACAGCTAAGGCTCTTCCTCCTGCAGGCTGCATTTCATTAAACTGCAGTGCATTTGAGCTTGACTACACTGCATGCGTTAGCCCAGAGAGGGGAGAGTGCAGAATGAGTGAATGAGCTGGAATGACCGCACGGCACAAGAGAGGCGGGAAACGGGTCTCAGCAGTAACACAGCCAGTTATTCCACTGATGTAGCCTGGCTAATTAGATCTGTGGAGAAGCTACATAAATTTGCTGAGATGTAGCACCACACGAATTCAGCTATGCCATCCAGAGCTCGTTCACATTTGGGTTTTGATTGGGACCTCCAAATTTGCCTTCCACAGCTTCATGGAAAGTTTTGCAGCATGGGACAGCAGCATTATTTCCCATGTAGCTCCTGTATAAACTACATCTGTTTCAAGACTGCTAAAAAGCACTCAGTCTTCTGAGCTGTCACATACTACGGTAGCTCTTCTCCATTAAAAAATGGGAAAGGACGTCTCAAAAATTTAAAAAAGGATGGGAGAAGCTAAGGGGAAAGGGAGGAGAATGTTCTTTTAGATTTTCTCATCAATATGACTAATTTCCCTTCGGGCTAGCATGGTTTTAACTTCCAGTTAAAGGCACAAAAATATATGCCACTCCTAAATATCTTGCTGAGTCACCTAATTATTCCCCTTCAATACCTACAGATACGGATCAGCGACTTGCTGAGCAACCCCCGATAAGTGACTTCATCCACTTGCCCCTGCTTTTTCATCCAGGAAAAGGTACCATTTGTCTGCTTATGGTCCAGAGATATTCTGAAGATTGTTTGTACTGCTCTTGGGATACAAGCATGCTACATAGGGGTTTTATAAATGGATAGAATTTTTTTTTAATCCATGGAATATAAAGCTGATTTGCAATATTTTAACCACACACACCACATCTGTCTTCTAGCCTACAGTAGCTTTTGTACCAATTTCATGCTGCTTCTTGCAGCTCAGGAAGGTAAGAGATTCTAGTGAAAAAGCACAAGTAGCGGCAGATCCATGTTCAGCCAAATTTCTCTATTTATCAGCTGCTATCTTATTCAACCATGTGACACTCCAGATAAAACAGGATGCAATTTTTGTTTTTTACTATTCCACATGTGCTGGCTGGTTATCTAAAACCTGTTTTGGCCTTCAGCCAATTTGGTATGCCTGGCAAATAGGCAACAAGTAGTTGGAATTTAGTAACAAGTGCCTTTTGTTTGCACAAATTAATACGGAGTTTGCATTTGGTCTGTGAGAAAGAAACCAGAGGGGTATTTTGTTGATGGTTGTTTGTTTGTTTGTTTTTATTCAAGTCCTACTGCCCAAAATAAAATAAAACAGGGCAAAACCATGCTTATACAAGGAGCTGAAAATTAAGACCCTTGTTTCCAGCCAATCTAGGATAATATCAATTTCCATATACTTCTTTGCTGAGGCATTTCCTCAGCCACCTTCCTCAAGCACAGCTCTGGCTGAAATTCAGTGGGGAGATTACTTATCCTTTGGAAGGATTAGAGGAATTGAAGAGTAACTGCCATTCAGTAATCCCGTGTAAGTATCTAATCAACCATAATGTAATTACCAGAAAGTTTTAAAAGGTCAAAAAGGCCTTAGCGTGAGGTTACTTGAAAAAGAGAAGGTTCCTCCTCTGCTTGGGCAATGTCTCAAAAAAAAAAAAAAAAAGAAGTAAAAGAGAACCAGAATGTAACACTTCAATATATTTTTCATGCTCTGTGGCCATCCATTAAAAAGTCAAGAAATACTCCTGGCAATGACCACGAACACAACAGCGCACTTGCACTTATTTTCATTCTCCTATAGAAATCAGTTGCCAACACACACAAATACCTGCTGTAAAAGAGCAAATGCATCCTGCTCTCCAGGTAACACACAACGAGACGCTGCTCCTTCAAGTGCATCTTAACATGAGACATCACACACAATATCGAGCATTGTTCATTTTCTAGCAGTCTAAACTGACGGCATTAGACAGATTATCTTTATCAGTTAAAGCAATATAGAGATGTTAAAAAGTATCTGAACACTCTTTCCACAAGACGTTTCAAAAGACTGTCAAGACCAGAGTGAAAAGCCAACGAGGCCTCCAATTACTGCCAAGGCTAAAATTAAAATCTGTTTAGGTGCAAAGTCACACACTACTCACGTGACTTTTTTTTTTTTTAATATAACAACTGACACCACTGAAGGCAAAAAGATAGATATGGAAGTACGTTAGGAGGTGGGTTTTTTTAAATCAAAAAAGTGTTCCTCTTCCATTTCTCTCTCAGAGGCAGTGTGATTTAGGATGAGTCTCCACAAAAGTATTCTTTAGAAAGCGCGAGTCCTTCTGCAACCCCCTTCTCTAGGCCTTGCAACAGTAGAAATAACTCCAAGATCATGACACATTGCAAGGGAGTGGGGGAAGAGAAATTGCTTTCAAAGTTAGAATTGCAATGTTTTTAACATGTTAACTAGCAGATGTTACAGCCATTGACAAATCTCTAAAGAGACTAAGCATTACCATTTAATAGGAGTTTCAAAGCTTCCATATCACGTTTCTTCAACTGGAAGAACGGATTCTTAATAGAAAAATACCCTCCCACACTGTCCCACCTTTTTTTTCCAGGTGGAAATCAAGGGAAGAAAAAGGGGACAAGGCTAACAAAAGAGACCTCAGCTAAATTTTCTCCTTTTTCCAGAGAAGGATAATACATCCTTTTATCATCTGGCATAGTAGGAATTCTCCCTAATTTTTCTTTTAACAGTAGTTTCTCCTCTGTGGCAGACATAAATTCGTCTTTGGAGAGTTGTTCTTGATTATATTCAGAGTTGAAGACCTGGCAGGTTTCTGCTTATTTAATAAAAGTTTCAAAATGCATACAAAACTGTGAGCACGTTAAGAGGAAAAAACATGGCCTGAATTTAGACCAACAAATCTCAACTGATCACTTTTGGGAAAATCCTAAAATACTAGACAAGACAATAACTAAAGAAATCAGAGGTAAGTCAAGCACAGTTATCCACAAAGAGGCAAAAAACCCCAACATGTGTTAGGCACAGTCAACAATAAACTGATCCACCAGAAGTAATAGCTAAAACTTTGTATTTCAGAAGGGCCAAACAAAAATACAGGCGTTGTAGCACTCGGTTACCTTCTTGAATAGGCGCCCCGAATCTTCGCTGACCTGGACAAAGCGCGGGATGATGTTGTTGAGATAGATGTCACTTAGGGTGGTGTGATCCCTGCTCTCCCGCTTCACTTGATTTAGCAGGAGATTCCAGCAATTGACGGGCGATAGCACATTCTGATCCTTCCTATAAAGGACACAAAATAGAAACAAGAATTGGATAGGGCTTTACCTGAAGTGGACAAAATTATTCTGTTCATGATGTTCTATATCTATAAATGCTAGAAACCCAGCTACGGGATATATGGATTTGCTGAGAGAGAGGAGAGCAGAGGAAGGCTATAAAATGGCTATTGCACATACAGAAAATATGCCCTCAATTACACATGACTACATTCACATGGCCATGGGCTTTTGTCCCCCAACAAACAGATCAGGCAAATGCAAGCTACAGTATGCCAAATGTAGGCTCTAATTTTTTCTTTTGAATCCAAGATTTTGTGCATAAATTACAGTGCCTGAGGGAGAGCGATGGCTCCAGTGTCTGACAATAGGTTTCACAGCGCTGTCTCAGGAATTGTGACTTAACCACAATAAAAAGATTTCAAGCATCCAGTTAGCTAAATAGCATCTGCATCGGAAACAAAATGTTATGTTTCACGTACAAAACCAATTATGTGCAAGCATCTATATCTGTCCTAAGCAAAAGAGAAAGCGACGTTCATACAACAAGCTTTATTTTCTCATCTTTGAACTTTCTCCACCTTATTATGGCTGATTCACTCTGCACCCTGCAAATAAACAATACAAAGGGCAAAAGGGGAGATGAGAGGAACCTCAGTTTATTTGGATCAACATTTCATCTACTGAAAGGAGTTACGGAATCATTTCATACTAGATGAAAGCAAGGACGTTAGCAGTGAATTTGCATGGTCCTCCAGCAGCCCTGCAGCAGTGTTTGGAACTGGCAGATATAGGTGTTGTCTATAACTACATCATTTACTTCTCTCTAGATCTGTTTATCATTTGTTTACAGTACAATAATATTTATTTAGAAAAGAGTAAGTCAGATCTCTGGTGGAAAGCCAAAGCTCTTCTTGATTATTGTATGCGATTGTATCAGATTTCTTTCCACTTAGAAGATACGTGGTTTAATTTCCATTGAAAAAGGGAATATTCTGCACTAAAAAGGACAGCAATCTCTGCTGCAAGAAATGTCTGACATTGTGAAAACATGAAAATTAAGCCATGGCAGACTTTCATTACCCTTCTCATGACATCAATGGTTGGATTTGTAGTGCAATATGGATAATTTTAGATAAAGAAGAATAGTTTCAGAACAGCTGATCTTGATGCTTTGTTTCTTTTCCGTAAAAAAATGAAAAGCTCAGGCAACGACTGCAGCTTGTGATCTAGACTGCACCAAGGTTTGGAGCGTGTGCGCGCACACGTGTGTGTGTGTGTAGTGGGAGGGGGCATGAAAAGGATTCTGGGCTTTTGGTTCTCCTGGTGTTTTGAGTAAAAAAAATAGAAAATAAAATGTGAGAAGGCATAGATTTTATTTAGAGACAATATTTTCCTTCGTACTCTAATGTCCTGTACTGCAGATACTGCTGATGTGCAAAACCAGATGGAATGATCAACATGCAGAACTGTACAAGGTTGAAACCGCCAGATGTTAAGCTATGTAAATCAAATAGTTGTCCCCCGATCTGCAATCAGTGTTTGCAGCATACCGTTTGTTTTGTTAGTATGCCAGAGAGCTAATTAGTAACTGCGAGATCCGGCTAATAGAACTGTGAATCTACAGGTACTGACCAGGCTGCAGCCAGCCCTCGAAGGGCACACGTGCAGACAAGGAGCCGTACGCTCTGACTCCCGCTGAAACGGAGATAAAAGCTGCCACCACAAGAGAAGGTAACATACGCATTAAGGTTTTTTTTTTAATTTAGGTGAGACAGGAAACAACACACACCTTTCTTCCACTAAAGAGAGGGCAGGAGGAGGAAAGGCATCTCCAGAAAGAGCTCCTCCAAGGAGCAGCGCTGGGTCGGAGGTGCACACACCATCTCTACCAACAGACAAACTGTGGTTCAGGTAGAAGACAGGAAGCAAACTAAGTGAGATAGTATTGTGGATGGTCGTAAAGAGAAGTTTATGAAGGACAGTATTAAAAGAGGTTAAAAGTTAGTTGGTTTGCTCCTTTACACCAGTGATATAAAAGTTCTTTACACAGTGACCTAGTATTTGCCCTCTAAAGCTGGAAGAGCTACAGCAAGTGAAAATCAATCAACTACCATAAAAAGTTTGGGAATGAAACTTAGGAACAAAAAGCTCAGACTCTCCACTAGCTGATCTTGTTTTAGCTGTTCGAAATCCTGCCTCAAAACCCTTAACAGCCTATTACTGCTTCATCACTTTGCTGCTTCACTCTTTTCCGAAGACCAGTGCAGCCGCAGATCTCTAAGCGGCCAGAAGCAGCCCAGCTGTGTGCAGCCTGCTAACCTGCCTTCTCAGGCTTTCTACCATCTCATCTGCATGAACTGCCAACCCAAAAACTCAGCTGTTTTGATCCTTAATATCTCCCATCACGTTCTCCATCTCATTACGAATTTTTGCTATCTACTCCACTAAGAGCACCTGGCTGTTCATGGATGCCCCCACTGAGGTATCAGTCCAACCCCACCTTAAGCAGCTTGGAAGAGCTGTGAGCAACGAGGACCACGGGTTATGACTACAGACAAGAATACATGCAAGGGACCGGAGAGCAGCACAGTACGAGTGCCTTGCTTTCCAAAGAAAACTGAAGCACCAAATGGGAACCAGAAGAGATGCAATAGTTAACTGGACAATTCCCAGCTGTCCAGGCTGCCCTACCACAACACCCAAAGCTATTCTAAGGCAGCACATAGCACGAATACCAGGAGCCCATGAAAAGCATGGTGAGTAAAATTGCTGGTGTCTAATGGCGCCAGATGGGTTGTTGACACACTCCGTGTGGTTAGACATGAAAGGCCATCCTGCAGGAAAAAATAATCACAACCCCACATGCTTCCAATCCACGACCGGGATTGTCACCTTCGGGTCTGCGCAGCGAGCGCCGCACCCTGAGCTCAACCTCATGCAACCACAGCTCTGCACGCTTCAAGATTTTTCATTTAAATTCCTTTAATTTCTTGGTGTCTGTTGGTTTCGCTAACCCCTTCAGTACCTTGTTAAAATGGTCTGTCTCGCTTTTGTACAGGTTCAACGTTTTCACAGCAAGGTTTTTACAGGAAGCGAGACAAAAGCTCTCCTTCATTATTTGCTAGTGACAATCTTCCTAGCGCTGGCAAAAAGCAGATAAAGGCAGGCCTTAAGACAGAAGTGAAACAGAAAAGGAGAGAGGCAGTTACTTGCTTCAAACCTTCCACACACATTAATGTTAAAGCACCTCTAAAAATGCATCGTTTTCTGGGGTGGAACATGGCAACAGTTTTCACAACACAGAGCAGGAGTTATACAACTGTTTACAACAGACCCTTTTTTATCCTAACCACAAGCAGATGGCAGAGAAGCAAATTGCGATTTTCATTAACCATTTCAATTCTCAAAGGAGCTGGCAAATACACTCTGCTTCCAGTTTTCACGTCACCACAGAGGAGGGATGAAAAAGGGAAGAAAAATATGCAGAAAATTATACCCAGACTGCTGGGTATAATCGAGAGCAAGCTCAATTTCCAGAGATTCTGCAGAATGACTGAAGTTAGTATTCGCCCTTAAGAAGTAAAATTGATTAAGATCAACCCAAAACTTTAGGACCTGGATATGAACTTTCCCAAAGTACTGGCGACTTCACATTCACAACAACTGTTTGAGTCAAACTTCCCCTGCAAGGAGAGGAGGAGGAGGAGGAAGAAGAAGCCAAGATCCAGGTTTATTTCAAGCACTATTTATACTTGTTTAAAGATTGTGTGATGATAGTGAATCTGGAGAGTTTATTTAGGTTAGCCTAAATTACACCAGATCACAGCAATCAGGGGTGTTTGGGAGCAGGAAGAGGAAGTTGTGCACAGATTTTTAAGGAACCACAAAGTATGAAGCTCTGTGGTTTCTCGGGTGTTATCTTGATCAGGTCCTGTGCAACTTCCACTTCAAAGGTTTCAGTCGATCTCAAAAGATCAGAAGGGAAGATTGAGTCCCAAGTATATGAAACGTCTTAATTAAATTACTCATTCATACAGGGAACTCACAGACAATCCAAGATTTATCTGCTTTAAGGCAAGCAGGAGAGAGCGACAAAGGCCAGCGACACTTAGTTGGGCATTGCAAGGTAACCCCTTTCAGAGCAACAGCAGAAAAATTATCTTAAAAAACAACCTCCTCCCCCCCCCCACTAGATTAAAACAACAAAAAAACCACACCCACAAACCAGGAATAGGAATATTGGGTTTCCATAAGGAGCACAAGACGAAGGAATGAGTCTGATGAGAATGAAAATATTACTAAATAGAAAGAGAGAAACATTTAAATTAACATAGGTACGTCACATCATCCGTGTGAACAGAAAACTTCTCCAACCATCCTTCCTTCGAACTGAGGTTTTTGAAGCAAGTTCCTGGTGGTACATACAAAAACTGAAGTTTCCTGTTCCACCTCCCTGCCCCCCCCAAAATGTTCGGGATCTGTTTCGTAGAGGTGTGCAAAAGACATTTCCAGACCTGGTACATCCCAAAATAGTGATCAAGATCCTGGGAACAGAGAAACTGATGTATTTCCCACTCTGCGGAGTAATCTGCACGCGCTACCTTTCCCATCTCAGCAGGGACCCGCAGGCTCAGGTCTCTGAGCTCTACAGGGTACACACTCTGCAGTACTGACCTCATGCCCAGCTCACCTGAACTACCTGCTACAATTAGAAATGAGGTGAAGGGACAGATGAAAAAGGTATTTTCAGATCTGTGCAATTGTCAAGACATCAGAGCTAGAGCTAGACCAAGTGTTAGAGCAGAGACATAATTGTTTCTGTATATACTTTTTCAAACCTGTCTGAATTTTGTCCTCTGCAGTGTGGTCCATAAGAGCAGCTACAATCATACCAACCAACGCAGTGCGATCCCGGGATCGCCGATATGATGAAAAACACCACAAAGATCCTCCTTGGGGTTTTACATCAATTTTTGCTGGTCATGTATCCCTAGCTCTGCGGGTTCAATGAGGTCACTGGATAAATGAATGCTTCATGCTTAGAAAAATCTTCCAAATGTTGTTATTTGAAAGACTCAGAAAAATGTTCAGGACTCAGCTCTATCAAAAAGAATCACAGGTCAAAATAGCCTATGACAATATTTATCAATTAAAATAATAGTAATAAATAACAACAACAACATAAAACTTAAGTCCACATGATCCAAATGCTTTTGTTGATACCTCCCTCACAGCCTGCATCATCTCTCCTTCAAAGAAATCATTTCACTTTTAAGAAAACTAAAGTTGAACTTCTCTGCAAGCTGCTCATTCAAATCAACATTTGACTTCCCCTTAAAGTCTTCCTGACACAGCTCAGTGTTAACTGCAAATTTTGAGAATTACAAGCATGGACATACACGCTGCTCCCTGCCCTTCTCTTCCAAAAGATTCCAGTTATGAACATCTGTTGTTTACAAGTGCTCAGCCTGAAGGTTGCCAGACTTATTCTGCATCTTCTACTTCAAGGCAAAGGCTGCCAGAAAGCCATCTGAATTTCATGCTGGGATATCCTGGACATTCAGCTCTCCAGCTGACAATTGCTACCCAGTATCCTACTTCCAAAGATTATCTTGATTTAAAATACAGCCTTAAAATAGCATTGTCTTTTCATTTTTTCTTTTTTTTTTTTTTTCCCCTTTTTTCTTTTTCCATTTTCTCCCTGGAAGGGAATCACTCAAGGTTTGCCACGGTTTTTATATTGTTAACTGATTATTTGAATAGGCAAATGCCTTCAGGACAAGATCACATGAAATAGGAGAACTGAAGTCTGGAGTTAAAGGTCCCAGGGTTTCGCTGCAGCAGGAGAGTGCCTTCCTCTGAGGATGGAAGTCAGACCCACACCCAGCGCTGCTGCCTACAGGGACCCCCGAGACCCAACAGGCAAGACGGACACCTGCTGAGATGGATGCTCCGATTTAACTGCTACACAAGAGACCTTTAGTTAGGCAGATCTTTAAGGAGCGATGACTATACCAAACTTGTGACCAACAAGCTCTTTTAACAACTGGAGTTATAGGACTTGGGCTGTGAAATGCATTTCTTTTCCTCCAGTCCTTACAACTTGTGCAAGGATATTTACCAACGGGTACTGAAGAAGCCTTACCAAATACATACATTTTATATGACTATTCTCTTTAATAGTCTGTTCTAATTGAAAAAACATTTTTAAAAGCGAAAAGGCAAAGTGAGGTCTAACAGCCGTGGTAGAGTAGTTAAAAGCAAGTAAAACCTGGGATATATCCAACTGTCATCAACTCGTATATCACCTTGGCTAAACCAATCTGTTCCCCTTCTTCGAAGATATAAAATGAGAATAACATACACCTACCTCTGCAAATCATTTTAAGATGCTCCAGTGAAGCTAGCTTCAAACTGTGCAATGTGCAAGCACCCTTTAAGTCCATCACCAGCTATACACAATTTGCTGTCAAGACCCAGCCACCTACATTTCAAAACCCATACAGAAAACATAGCCACCTGATCAGCTTACCCCCTGATGCAGCCACATCTAAGAAAAATAAACCCCATGCAATGCATTTGTTAGAAACCCAACACAAGTCTGCACTTCACATTGCTCTTTCCTTTAAGCGTGTGCTTTTACCAGCTTGGAGATGGATGGTGGAGAAAGCCACACAATCCAATTTCAAGGGTCAGACTGAAGCCTCCTGCCCTTGACAGCATTCCCTTAAATGAACACATTTGGAGCAACTTGGCAATTACATAATAGCTATTGAGTATGAAAGCACATGCAAATTACAGGGTTACTGCCTGACAGATTTCCTCCTTGACAGCATGTTGAGATCTAAAAACGGCAAGTGACATGGTAAGCAGTCACTGAATGATATGGTACCTTCCGACATAATTATCATGTTATCGAAAGAACATGCTATTACTGTATATTTATAGGGTCACAGCCAGGCAATTACAGAGTAGCCACCCGCCTGTGCGCATCTCGTAGTCATGTAATACCAGGCTCCTTAGGAGGAGAGATCGGATGGTTGGCTTTGATCAAATGGTCTTCTGGGGGCTTCCAAATGAGAATACAGCTTCAGCATCTACAGAAAAGATACCAGCCAACCTACTCTTCACTATTCAGACAGAGCAGTGTTGGGGATACGTAATTATAATTGGAATTGCTTCCTCACTGATCCCTGTGGTATTCTGACACATTTCTGAACGTTACAGCCAGCAGACTGAACAAGTAATAGATGGTGGAAGGTGTCCCTGCCCACGGCAGGGGGGTTGGACTAGATGATCTATAAAGGTCCCTTCCAACCCAAACCATTCTGTGATTCTGTGAGCTACCCAGGACAGACAGCTCTACAATCGTGTGCCACTGCTGTGACAAAAACTGCCCACACACCCAGCAGCCTTATAGTTAAGAGTTATTTTTTTCCCTTATTCCAACTCTTGACCAAATTAACAACTTGTACATTTGGGACTCAAACCTTGCAGGGGTAACGTATTCCAAGAGCAAGATGCTTTTCTGCCAGGAGCTACCTGCTGCTAATGTCAGCGAAATCAGGAGCCTGGGCAGCGTTAGCCCTCTCTCTGCAAAGCGAAGTGAAACAGATGCTCAGTAACAGGTTTCAGTGTTTCGGGCAATGCCCTGGACTTCACCAGAAAAGCATGGACATTTCATTCAGAAATTCAAGTGAAAGTTTTATGTGCTGATAAAAATCACCCATCCAACTCAGGCTACACTCAACAGCCAGGATATTTGAGGTCAATTTTGTCCAGGTACAACTTTATAAAGCCTATCTAAAGTACAAACAGCTCAAAAAACGGGGGGTAGGGGTCAGTGAGGAAAATGCATTAGAACAAACAAAAAAAAACAAAAGACCTGCAGTATCACAGCCAGCATATTTAATTCACATGAAGCACGACACCATGCAGGATTCTGTTCAACTATAGTAAAAACTTCCACATTAAAATTCACTCTAAATCTCAAAATAGCAAGTAAGCTATACACAATTTTCCCAACACTGAAAGCTGAATACAAAAGCATTTCTGATGGGATGTTTCATATCATGTAATATAAAGGAAATCACCTCAATTTTCACAAAATAAACTGAAAGAGACCAATCATAATGCAGAGGAAAATTATAGTTTGAGACATCATTTCTTTAGTGCCATCTTAAAGGCATGTGCAGAATATGCACAGCTTATAGTTATAAGAACACTTTCACTGTAAAGGAAAAGAAAAAAAAATACTTAAGACAATTACAGCTCTATAGCTATGCAGAATAACTCTTCTCCAACCTGTCAAATAGCTATGCTTGGGAGTCGTGCTTTCCCAACAATGTAGCACAATGTGCGTTTCAAATGAGAACTGAAGTAAATGGCATCAAAGCTGTACAGAAAAACTAAAATGGTGCCTACTTAATGGCTTTCACAAAAAGAGCTTCTAGTGGAAAGGGAAAGCTAATATATCCCCATATCCCTCCAAACACAGCAGCAACAAAAAAACCCAAAACCACAGATCACGGCCTGACCCAAGCAACGCTGAAAGTCAGTTGCACTTTGGGCGGAGGCAGACCCAGATGGATCCTTTCAGACCAATCTGTCCAAAGCAGAAATGATTCACATCCCAAGGCTGCTTTTGCTCGGTGTTTTCCCCCAGCTGCTACCCTGACAACAAAACCTGACAAGCTTGTGCACTGCCCAGATGTCAGCTACAGGAGACCCGTGGCTGTGGCTCTGTGCTGGCCACCTACTCACTGGGCTGATGTCTCTGTGCCATGCAGCCTGCACCAGCCCCTTCTTCACCCACAGGTCCTCTCCTGCATCCCCTTTCCTGGGAAAAGCACCTGTGTCCCTTCCTCCAGGGAGGAGTCAGTAGTAAATAAGAAGGCTTTGAATCCACAAAACCACATTCGATACGTGTCAGTCATCCCAACTCAAACAGCTAAGCGGGGAACAACCAAAGCAGTATGGTCAGACCTACCTGTAAATAATGTTTCAAGCAGGTGAGACAACTGATTGTCAATAAGGACATCTTTAAATTTTAATTGAGTCCCATCAGCTTAGTATCTAGGGATTCCCTCTCCCACCCCCCAAATGGCACAGTTCTATTTGGAAGTACTATTGGCCTTATTTCTCTACTGTTTTGAAGTGATAGTAGCAGAGATACAACACTCAAATCCTACACTGAGTATGTGTAGGATATTGAAAACAGAGTGCTGCAGTAGCAAATCACAGCATATAACAAATTAGAAACAGTTACTCTCAAAAAAAAAAAGAGACCAAAGCCACTGACACTGAAGGAAATCCTGGCTTTGTCCATCAAATCTAGTGTACAGCTTTGCCCACCTTCCCAAGAAAATTACTCCTTTTAGATGTGCCAATTTTTACCATTCCATTCCCTATTGACAACAGATGACCTACCAGGAATTACTGAAAAGAAGCCAGGAAGCAGGCTATGTAGAAAAATGAAATGGGTTCTGTGTTTAACACAAACTTGGGAAACATTTTGTTCTGACATTCACAACAGTGCTGGTACCTACATTCACTATATCGGCTCTCTTTTTGCATTCCTACCCTTGTGACCACATCTACAGGGAAAAAAGGACAAAAACAAAAGGCAAATACTCTACTTGAATTGCTGGTCTTTGGTGCTCCTAGTTTTAGCCAGGAATCTCTCGGCCAACTTCTCCAAATTCCTTGAGTAATCCATCTCAATCTCTGCCTTCTTGCGGAAGAAATCCTGCAAGTCCTGCAGTAACTGGACCCGAAGCTCACACTGTTGGTCAAGGCATTTCAGCTGCTCTACCAATTGGGCACGGATCTCTGTAACAAATAAAAGCACTAAAGATTAAACAAAATCCCATTAGAGAAAAGACCATAAAAATTCTCCAGTAAGATATAGTTAAAAATATATTCCCTCATTAGTAATACGTCAGCAAAGCTCCATCATGATTAACTGTATCTGCAGACAGAAAGTGATTGCAATTGCATCTCGGATGCACCGGCTGCAGGAAAGCCATCCAATAACCTGCAATCCAGTGCACAGATCTACAGCAAGGCTTTACTGCTGAACAGTGCATCAATTACAAGCGTCAAGTGCATTTTTGGCATCAAAAAGAAGTGGTCACTGCCTAAAAATGTACTGAATCTCAGTCTGGAAAAAGGACTGAATGCTGCAATACCCCACGTCAGCTCAGAAAATCACTTCAGGGAATTTCTATCAAATTCCTTTGCAGACTACTCTTGATGCAGAAACAAGACGTTGCACATACTGGGGCACTCCCCAAAGGCACCGATTTCGGATTATTCAGTTAGTTACTGAGTCTCCAGCTGTGCAGCTCTCATTATAAACCAAGCCATCGAAACAGATAAAGACAATCCCTTTGGAGAGCCAACATGATAGCACTTCCCATTAGGGAATTATCTCCAGGAAAACTGTTTTTCTTTTTAAAATATCTGCAAGTAACATATCTATGTCTAAAAGACCCATAAAACGCACAGATGTAGGTGTTAATATTATGCATAATTGTTCCTGAAGATATCTATTTGTATTTACACAATATTTTACAGTTTTCAAACATTTTACGACTATGAAAACTTCTCACATTAGCCCTTTAAGCCAGGGTGTTGTTCTCCTTATCTTACTGATTCTGAATTTGAGGGACAGAATAGCGAAGTGACAGATAAACAGGGCAAAAACACAGCAGAAATGCACCAGTCCCTTAGTCTAAAAATGCAGAAATACTCAGTGATGCAGCTAGTAGATGTTATTTGGCTTTTATACAGGCAATAAACTCAACATGAAAACAATGAAATATGCACTTTCATCTGAAGATCTTTGAGCACTCAAACTCTAGAGATGCCTGCTATTGCTTGACTGTTATTGCTGCTCTTTCCAAAGGTTTTCAGAGATGTGTTGTTCCAAGCTGAATTCAGAATCGGCAATAAAATAAGTAACATTCAGTTCTTCAGCATGCACAGCTTTGTTTATGTCTATGCATTGCAACTGCAGGCACCCACGACTTTGTCACCACAACTGAAGACTACAAGGTAAAGGTAAGTATCATCTTCCAAATGCAATCTTTTTAATCAACTACTTCATTGCTAATTCCCAAGATAGGTAATAATA
Source organism: Aptenodytes patagonicus (assembly GCF_965638725.1). Taxonomy (NCBI): domain Eukaryota; kingdom Metazoa; phylum Chordata; class Aves; order Sphenisciformes; family Spheniscidae; genus Aptenodytes; species Aptenodytes patagonicus. Next base: position 2,648,909 of record NC_134970.1, read on the forward strand.
GAGGCCAGCCTGGCCTCCTCAGTATGCTTGTCCTTTGCCCAGAAAAAGCATACCATCTGGACCTCCAAGAGCTTTACTCTTGCCATGCACTATGAGTATCGGTTGCCTTGAACTGTGCTCACATCTGCAGGAACAAACGGTTTCAGGGAGTCCAGGATTTGCAATGAAGAAAGCATGCATCTTTATTTTAGGGACTCCAAAACCCAAAACACGTGTATACAAATACGGCTCCTAGTTAGGCTTGCCAAAAAAAAAAAAAAAAAAAAAAAATCTGCAAAAATGTGGGGTTTTCAAGCTTGAAGATGACCTTGATTAGCACTTTAATTTGGTAGTACCACATCTCTGAGACTGTAGTACCCAGGGGCTTCTATAGCTTTCACCGCAAGGAGAAAATACAGGCAGCAAGGTCGTAACACAGAACAAAACGTAGTCAAAACTGCGACGTGTGGGCAAAGCTGGACAAGTTCATATTTTTTCTTAGGAGAGAATTCTAGAAAACGGGAAACTTCTGTCTTCATCAGGAAATAGAACTACAAGCAAATACACAGGCCTGAGCTGTCCACATACTTCTTTAATCAAAACCACTTCAGCACACCCATTTCTCCGGGCCCAGGGAAGCCCCAGCTACACTTCCCTCTCCAGCCCTGGCAGCTGCCGCAGGAAGGGTGCGGGTTCACCCCTGGGTCCTCCTGGGAGGGCTGGCTGCAAGGGTGCTGCAGAAACAAACCCAGAGGAAGCTACAAGGAACCTCTACCCTACAGCGCTCGCAAGGGCACAACCCTCGGTCCGCAGGGAAGGCGGCACGGGGAGGCACGAGCAACACTAGGTAAAACCTGTGTATTGCGTTTCTTGCAAGTTTGTAAGATTTCTTTGTTTGTGAGATTTCTTTGTTGTTTGCTCAGTTCCAGCCAGCAAAAGTATTTCAGGATTAGCAGGGGCTGGGAGGGGCACAGGGAAAGAAGAAATACTTATGTACATTAGATCTGCTAGCACTTATTTAAAAAATTTGCTGCTTGATGCTCAACATATGCTATATACATCTTCTCCATTCAGCTCGGTCCCCAATTACAAAACTACTAATGGATTTGCAAAACTGCACGAGTGACAGGTTTAGTCCATTGCAATGCAAACAAGACAACCCCATTCTACCTGTGGCTTTGTCATTGAGACTTTCATAAAGAAAAGAAGGTGAGGTAGCTAGACGATAATAGCACCAAAATGCGCAGTAACACAGTGTTTCCTTGCTGCAATGAATCAGTCTGCCTAGTCCTTAACCTCATCTGCAGGTCTGGCATTCAAGAAAGAACATCCTTAAAGGCAAGAAGTAGTAGAAAGCTCTTCCTCCCTTTGTGTCTTCTCCTCCACCCTTTCCTCAACAAAAGGGATGGTCCCAACATAGAAACAACTCTATGACCTTTTCAGAAGTCATTGGGCAAAGACGCTAATTTTAATAAGCTGTGGCTTAGTTCCTAGACCCATGAAAAGGTATCACACACACACACACAAGGAAAATACTTGAGCGGATCTGGCATTTTCTGCTAAGCAGATAATGAACGAGACACAGAATTCAAATGCAGCAAGTATCTTCATTGAGTATGATGTATTTGCACATTTAGGGCTTGATCATCTGCACAGTGTTATTTTTTCCTGAAAAAGTCAGCATGGATGAACAGTAGGCACCACATTTAAAAAGAAGATTGGAATAGAAATAGAAAATACCAGATACAGCTCAGACAGGTAATGGTGCAGCTACCTACCCTTCTCTGTGCTACAACTGATGGATCTTTTATGAGGGTGACAAGCTGGCAAACCCTGAGGTTTTCCATCAGTCACGTTCTCAACTGAGAAACTAGCTCCAGGAGAAAAAGCAGAAATCCAGAGGACCACTTCCAAAAAACTAGTAGTTCTCAAAGACTAGAAGGTCAGCAGAGCACATGTATTTTAATATTAAAATTACAATGAAGCTCAAGCTCTTGATTCTCAAGGTGGGATACTTCACACACAGCTCTCCTGCTAAACAGCAGCAAGAACTAGCAACCTTTTCCTTTAGTAAGAAATGTGATATCAGCACTTTTTCTTTATAAATAAACTCAGTGTTTTTTGAGGGGAACAGTGACAGCTGATCAGGCTGCCCGCAGGGGAACAATAAGCTATTCAGCTCCAGCTTATCGAGTCCGTGGTGCTGGGCTGGAGAAGGGCAACCTTGCTCATCTTTCAAAAACACATCACACAGTACTTTGCCACAAAATAAAATCAAGAATGCAGGAATTTCCTGAGGCTTACTGGGCTTTCTAGAGTATAAAGTGTCTGCTTGTTTTCCCATTGCTTACACAAGCAAAAGATATTTTTTTTCAGACTTACTCCGAGAACATACCACGGCAGAGTCAGGCTGTGCATGCTATAACCCACAGGTCACCATATTACACAGGACCTTTTTATGTCTGCAGTCACAACCACCACTTTAATTTTGAATTCACTGCTTTTGCATCTTTTAATTTACACAGGTTATTGGGTTAACAGCCACTTTAAACACCAAAAAGCCTTCCACCTCCTTTCCTTTTCTAAAACTTGTAGACCTTAGCAATCCCACCCACTGTGATCATTCAAGAAAAGGAACAGCATCCTAAAGACTGTGCTTCTGCTGCCAATGCTTCAAGTACCTGAAGGTGAATAAGCACATTTAATTCAAGGTCAAGATGCCTGTAGTAGAATTAGGATTAAACACCAGGTACTCTTATTCTCACACTACGCCTTGCCCTGTATTGCAGAATCCTTTCTATTGTATTTCAAGCTCACGTGGCTGACAACTACATAATTAAAACGTCCCTAGTAGCAATAGAAAAGTTTTCCATCCATTTAAAACAAACCATTTATTCACTTCCATTGCCAGATCATAAAGTCACCTAGGTCACAGAGGGCAAGAGCATTGAATAATGCTAGACAGTTGCATAATTTTACTTTTATCCTTTCTGCAGCTACCTTTTCAACATTCCCTGTAGCACTCAGCAGGCATGTCTAGTTATTAATGAATTCAAAGGACAAGGAAGGATCTTCTACCTTCTGTATTTTAGTCACATTTGTCATTCTCACCTTTTATAATCTATTTGACTTCCCCCCCCCCCTTTTTAAACTTTGAAGCATATAAAGTATTGATAGGCACAAATGATACTGCATTATCATGAAGGTAATCGTCCCTGAATAAAATGCTGGCATTTAAGCGATGGTGCCTCTAATACTTCCATAGAAAGGTCACCACCAGTAGTTTCCATCAAAGGCAAGTGAAGAGACACACTACATTTTAAGCTACCACCACACCTGGTCATATCTTTAAAAAATATGGATGATCTTCATGAATTGATTGTTCCTGCTTGAAAAAGCCTGCTAGTTTGAAGTAGATGAGTCTCTAGGTGGCTAGTTACCTGACAAATCCAAGGTCCCAAAACATTCCTACCCTACAATCTTGGGAAGGATCCAGTAAACAAAATAAATAGTAGGTTATCCTGAATTTTAAGAAACTACACTTTTTTTTTTTTAACACTTGAGCAGATTAGAAGAATTGTGGTGCAATTATGGACCTCTACTGAACAGTGGGGGCTTCTCAAACTACACCAAACAGAAGAGAGTTTCTGCAAAGCTCCTGGCAGGAATTTGCGCTATCATAAAACAATTACGCCCAGAGCAAGCGGATATATACACTCTGACTGGAACTATACCTGCTCTCTTCTACAGCATGCAACATTCAGCTTCTGAAAAAGAATTTACCAAAATTACTTTTTTTTGGCTTAAGCATCCTATAAACTAAAGTTGGAAGTACGGAAACAAAGAAATTTCTGTACCAACTTGTTCATTCTTTGGTAGGTCACGTACAGAGCTAGAAGCACAAACTCAGACGCAGGAGACCTCCTTGCCCAGTCATCTCAGAGAATCTGAGCAACGTTCCTGCTCCAAGCAGGATCATCTCCCTCGGCAGGGTTTCAACTCTTCCCAGCGATAAGCTTTAACTGCTCTAACTGGATAGCAACACGGTGAATCACAGCCTGCACAGCACAGAGTACCAGGAGAAGGCACAAGCAGCCTGAGCTGCTTTTCAGGATCTAGCTACATCTCCATGTATCTGCTCTGTAGCTTTCTCAACATGTTCCCACCCCTATCCCAAATGCCATGCTGTATAAAAAGATGACAAGCTTGGGAAAGGAGTGGGATGACAACAAAACAGAACGACCAACCCCCAGCTCCCGCCCAGATTAAACAGCAATCCTCTCACCCACACAAATCCGCTCCAACTGGCAGAGCTGAACTCCAAAACCTTCTGTGCCCCCGCCTCGACTTAGTGGTCCCCCATGGCTGCTTTGCGAGGAGCGGTCCTCCTCCCATGTTAATGTCATATAAGCTGAATACAAGCAGGAGGCACATCAAAATCAAAGCAAAACAGAATCAAACCACGAATGGGAAGGTGGAAATCAGCAGATTCAAAACCTTCACGTGTAGCTCAGTTACCCCTGACTTTTCAGGACCCCCGCCCAGCACATAAGAAGCAATTACACAGAAGGATTGGAAGTCACCAAGCATTAAATTGCACGCACAGCTCTTAACACAATCTTATCTTTCAAGCTACTCAAGCAGCATATGAAAGACAAAGCAGTCCAAAATGAACAAAATCTCCACTTCATACAGAAGGCTGGAGCAGTAATTTTAGATCTTGCGCCTTGTCTGCGATGAGTTTCTTAAATCCCCATCTCCTGAAAGCTGCCACACACTCGGGTGCTGAACATCAGAGTAAGACGGCAGCGGCACAGCATCCACCTGCCTCCCTTTGCCAACCCCACTGAAGTTCAGGTTAAGATTACAGCTTAGTTTGAAGTTAACACTCCATTCAATTTCAAAAAATCAAAACCAACCAACACTACAGCTTCAAGTAAAAGTTAAAACCATTTAAATATATAAATAAGTTTTAGAAAATGCTTTGGATTACATGTTTTTACATATTCCCAGCACATTACTAATTGCTAAGAATTGTTCACATTTCTCCTACCAACATGTATAAGACAGGCTGTACTCCAAAACTAAAGAGTATATAAACATATATAAGAAAGACTTTGTAGTTTTGTGAAAACAGCCTCAGTATTTTTTTTTGGACCACGATTACAAATAGGGCTGTGACAAATGACAGACAACAGCCCAACAACCCTGACTATGGCTGGGAGGTTTAATGACTTAGAAAAGCCTTTATACAGTAACAGTGAGAATTTCATGGAACAAGCTGTGTTGCTAGCCGAAACCTGTTGATCATCACAGCCTTAAAAATCTCACTGGTAATCTAAAAACTAGGCTTTGAAGTGAAAATTATATAAGAGGAGGAAATACAGTCTTTTGTTTAAGACCACAGCCAGGAGGGAGACTCAGGTTCAGGTTCATAATCCTGTCAGAAACTGCATGGCCTGGAAAAGGTAAATTTTCCTTTAAAAAAACCAGGATATTCCTTACCCATTTGAGAAATATTAGCATTGGGTAATACACATTGAAAAGAATCCCTTTATAGTTATAAATACATAAACAGAATTGTAGGAGGAGTTAGTAGCTGAAATTCTTTCTAATACAGATTGATAAAACTGTTTTGAGGTGTAAAATGAGCGCATGAAGTTTTGCATTAGTGAAGTAAAAGAAGAGGACACGAGACATGCTGAAAAGCAAAAATTCAGGCTAGTCTCAGTGAAGTACTGAGGACACTCATCTTTTATTTTCATACCTACATCATAATACATTTGCATCACTAATTACTTGGGTCTGCCAGCTTTTCTAGGCACAACAAAAGTGGCCCTTAAAGGAGCGAGGCAGTCGATGCTTTCTGCCTTTATTACAGTTGCATAATGCCTCCATCACAAGTGGTAGCTTGGAAATTTTATAACTTTAAGCACCCTTCAACTAGAATCCCATTGAACACAGCAAGCCTATACATTGATTTTCCATACCCATACAAGAAAAAACACTCATCTGCAATTCACAGACTGCAAACTGATGCAAGGCTTCAGATCTGCAAAGCTTTTAAGCAAATGCTCAAAATTATGCAATTAAACATGTTGACAAAGTTGTCAAGGCATTTAATCCATGCAGAATTCAAATTAAATATTTAGATTTTTTTTTTGTCTAATGAAATAGCCATGAAAGTCTCCTTTGCTATTATCAAAACACAGCCCACGCTGTTGACTTTTCAGGGAGGACATTTAAAAACAGAATCCAGATTAAATTACCCTGTGCAGGGATTCACTGTCCTAATTCCAACAGCAGAGCGTGGGTAACTCCTCCGGTGCGCACGAGCAAAGCCCTCAACTTTGTAATTAATCCATAGTGTGCATAAAAACCCTGATAGAGGTAACACATCCAAGTACACCGGGCAACATTATATTTTTACGTTCTACAGCTGTTTATTCAAAACAAAGAAAAGTTTATCAATACATTTCAAATAAATGAAAACCCAAAACCTACACACAAGCACCAGGAGCATTACAACTACTTCTGCCTACAGGAAGTTTCGCAGCTATTTTAGGATTGTCTGTACCCAGTTAAAGATTTCCCCCAGATGACATCAAGCCAAAAAAAACCTCAGACAAACCTTTGCTTATGCTTTCCCACTTTCTGAATGCTGGATAAAGTACTATGGACAAGCAGTAAAACTACATTTTATCACTGGTTTGCAGCATGGATTTTTATAATAAATAATTTTAAAGTCATTTTGACACGCGGACTATTAGCGTAATCAAAAGCAACACACACCAGTTCGTATTTTCAGTACTCGGACAATAGCTCATGCTGATGAACTCTTTGTAGCCTCCAGTAATGAGCATCCCAAGCGCCTGGGCGCTCTGGGAGGCAGAAATCACTTTGGGCCCATTAAGCAACCTGAAATAATATGTTCTCCAAACAACTTTTTAATAGTTATTTGAACGGCTTCCTCTCATGCAGGGTGACGAAGCCAACACTGCACAGATGGCCAAAAATTTGGTGAACATTTTTAACGTAAGGGGTTTTTTTCCTGCTTTAAATGCCCTTTCTGCTTCTGGCCCAGGGCAAACCAAGTCTCCCTGAAGCAGCAGACTCTCAGGTATTTTTCATCACACTCTCCTACTGACTGCTCAAATCCTTCTCCCAGAAAGAAGAGATTCTTTCCTCAAACCTGCTGTGTTAATTACAAAAAAAGGTGGTTAGCAGTGCAAGGAGCCTGGACGTGTGCTCCCAGTTATAGGAAGTCAGTAACAGGGAATAAATGCAGTAAGGAATAAAGCTAAGCACATGCCGGACACATTTTCAATCAAATTACTCCCGATTTCTCACGAAACCAAGGCTGGCTACCACTAAAATGTAAGTTTCTGCATCCTTTTTGGGAGAGAGGACAGGAGTGGGGATTTCCACTGAGTATTGCACAGGGCACTCACGCTCTGAGGAAGAGCGGTTTAACTCCTGCTCCCCCACCAGCCCCGGGACCAGCCCTGTCCTCCCCGACCACCCTCCCATTTCCAACACAGGCTGTGCTGTCCAGCACACTATTGACACCACTATTTAACATTTTAAACACCACAAGAAAGTATGAAGGAATGAAATATCAAGTCCGGGGAAGGCTCATGAGCGGTGATCATCTTGGGCTTCCTTAGGGAGCATCAGTGCGAGAATTAATCAGACTGACCAAAAAGTGTGGGAAATGTGCAGAAACACCCTTCAGAAACCACGTTAATTCATTTGCAAGCAATGAGCTGCCTGGGCGTGGAGACAGGGAGGGAGGGGAGCCAGGTACTCACGGCTCTTCATTTCAAAACAGGAGGAGATTTGAATGAAGAATGCTGTACTGCAGTGTTTCATGCTGCACAAAGGAAGTTAAATTCCTCTGTAAAGGGAGAGGCTGGCACTTGACTTCAACAGAAACCTCTCTTTATTCTAGAATGGAAATGCATCAGGAGGAGACAGCAGAACAGGTCCATGAGACAAAAGCAGAGTTAAGATGCTGCTGACGCAGGTGAGCTCCGCTAGCACTGGGCCCACTGGCTCCCGCCCCGCGGGAGCAGTCGCAGTCCATCCAGCAGCTGCAGAAATGTTCACTTCCCGCTCCCCAAAACACACCCCTCGAGTGACGGGTGGCAGAACTTTTTTGAAAAGAGCTCAAAAATATTTGGGTGCCTATTTTTTTTGCCCCAAATCTGTGAATACTCCAATTCAGAAAGGTGGACTTTAGGGTTAGGAGAAAGGATTATCTTTTTTTCTTCTCATTTTTCAAAATAATTCCGGCACATTTTCCCAACTATTATTTCTAGTAGTTTCTGCTGTGCTTTCCTGGCCTATTTTAGAAATAGTTTCTCTTTGCAGCTCCTCAGCAGGCCTTCCTTCTGAAGTCTGCTCCCCTGCTACACAACGCAGAGGAGCTGTTTAATAGCCACAGCTCCAGCCCAAGACTTTACATATATCTTCGTTCTAAACGTTAAGATTTCCTCTACCGGTAGTGATTAAAACAGAAGGGAAACAACTGCTTCTTTTGCCTTCCAAAATTTTTTCTTGAAGTGTTTCAGCTGCAGTATGTCAAATATTGTGAGGGGTTTATTTTAATGGTGGAACAGTACTAAACTGAATTGAATGATTCATCAGAAACGTGTAATGTGATCATTATTTCTGGCATTTGCCATATGTTCCTACTGCCTCAATTCACTGCAGGAATCCCAAATTAAACTCACTATATGCTATACATCACTAGACTACCACGTTCCTATGCACGCACACACAGAAACATCTACAGGTGAGAAAGTAGCATCCATACACACACAGACACATGAAATCCTCCCTAGTGCTAATTGTTTCCTCAGGAAAACAGTCCAGGGATGGACCAGATTCCCCAGACCCAATCCCCAGCCGCCTTTGGTCCTGCTGCAAAAACTTAGTTAATTTGACATTATAATTTTCCATTTCTCTATCTGTTAAGGGTGCTCCAAAGGTTAAGTAAAGTTTGAAGTGCTGAAAGATACTCGGATGCAAGAAACCGGAAGAAATATTAATATGAAAAATTGTTACTTCTTCCCAATTCATAAGACCTGGTAGTTACGCTCTTAACACATGAGTATTTCATGTAACATAACATCAAGTGTATTTTTCAAATCAATAAAATTGCTAGAACAAAAGTGGCAATTTAAAACTTATATGTTTTAATCTCTTCAATGAAAGGAACACTCTTTCGTGAATTATGTCATATATTTACAGCTACAAACAGAATGATTAATGCTGGTGTCTAATTTAATTTCTCCTCAAGATTTCTTCTCCTCCCTCTTCTCTTTGGTAACTAACATGTTCACATGCATAAATGATTGAGAAATAAATGAAGAGGAACAAAAAGGGACGTGTAAACACTTCTCAAGCACAGCACAGTAAGCTAAATTTCAAAATCACTTCCATCAGACTGCCAAATTCCACGGTTGTCTTAGGCAGCTAGGGGAAAGACAGATAAATGTGGGGTTGGTTTTTTAATTGCATCAATGATTTTCATCCCTGCTTTGTGTTTAAGTTGACATTTTAAAGAACCAACACCAATTTACCTGGAATATTTCTTAAAGATCTAAAAAAAGCAACAAGGTGAGGCTTCATTTTAAGATCCGGTAACTATGTAACAGTGAAAGATAAGCTTGGGTTAGTACCACTATTCCAGAGGCATCCTGAAGCTGCCATGGAAACAAAAACCTTTCCCCGGTACCGCCAATACGTTCCCCTCCCGGTCCTCGGTCTCGTTTAGATAAACCACACTTCGGAGCTGCCACAGTCTGAAAGCAGACATCAGATCTGAAGCACTCCCGCCTCCTCGCACACCTCCCAACTCCTGTAGCTGAGGGTCCCCAGGAGATCCGAGGCTGGATGTGCTCCTGGTTGACTGCCACATCGCAGTGGGGACAGACCCACCTGGTCGGTCACGAATAACCCAGCGAGTGCCCAAGCCAGCTGCAGGCCAGCATCCCGGAGACTTGTACAAGTGAACCATGAGGGATCTCTGCAGCCCTCCTCCTTCTGTTCCTGTTTCCCTTCCCGCTGGAACACCAGGTAAGGTCCTTAGTCCATCGAGAAGGAAGACGACTGTCCAAAGAAGTCAACAAGGTGAGTCAAATATATTTCAGCAGCCCGATCTAGTCGTCACTGCCTCCCTGTCAGTCCCGGCAGAGACACTGCCGTGTGTGTTTCTGGGAGGCTTTGAGAACTATTAATTAACCATAAACATTCCAGGAGAGGTGAATAATAAGCATCATTACAGACATTTCACAGATGACTTCAACAAGATCAAAAAGGTCCAAGTTATTTGCCCATGGTACCAGTGGACACTGATGACAGAGCTAATTTCCACCAGAACAGCCTCTTATTTTCCTCACTGTAATAACTAACACCTGCCATTAAACCAAAACCATTACATAAAATCAAAGTAATGCCTCTTTAAACTGGCATGAGAGTTTACGATAAATCAGTCTTAACTGTTTACATAAGAAATCAAATTGGAGCATTGTTTTTAATTCATATATAGCACAGCTGAAAAACAGCAGATATAAGCTTAATTTAAAACCACAAAAAAAGTTTATGTAAAAATTTTGTTCCAGTCTCCCTGTTGCTCTCTGGCTCAGGCTTTGTTCACATTCATAAGAAGTTTACAGCAGGAACACTCAATGAAAGCAAAGGGATCCCAGGAAGGCTTTTCCTATATAATCATAGGAAACACGGAAGTCGTTCCTTTAGAGCTATGAATATTCAGCAGTGTAAGCGGAGGACTGCTGTCTTTAAGGGAACTTACATTTTACTCCATAGCACCTCTTGTAAAGAGGGGAAATGAATATTTGACTGAGCCTGCAAAGCTCAAATTATGTGAATCATCATTTTTCTCAGTTCTTTGTCAGCTACAGCAACACCCATTAATCAGCGCAGCTTAGACCAGACCAGGAACAAGGAGATGCTTATTTTTCAAGTGCCTTTGTCAGAAAACTGACATTAAAACTCAGGTCCTCCTTTTCACACACACACATGCACACACACTTTATCATTTAGAAATCATTTATGTGGCTCCAACTTCTACAATAAATTACTCAAAGTTCAATAAAAGCAAACCATACCACATAACACTGTTTGGAAGATGTATAAGGTTCCACCCAGTTTTTGCACAGTAGGTAACTTCTGCCATAAAAATAAAATTAAAATCCTCTCTGCTCCCCCCTCCATCCCCTCTGGGGAAAACCACCTACTTCCCAGGAAAAGCTTTTTCCAAAGAAACACAGATGCAACCCGCCACACAAATTGCAGCCATTCATTAAGTTGATCATGTAGAAATATGACCAATAGTCAAAAGAAAAAAAACCAAACATTTTTTTAATATATATAACTTTGAATCAGCTAAAGCCAGAGTATGAGACACAAGACCAGGTACTAATCTGGATTCCCAGTACCCGTTAGATAATAGAATCAAAGTATTCCCTGAAATCAAGCATCCTGTACAGAAGACATCGAGTACGTGTTCACTGAAAAGCAGAATGTTGTCCAGTGTCATTTCCTTCCACTTCTGAGAAGTCAAAAGGAGCCTTTTTATCAAACAGACGGAAGTGGAGACAGAGGGAAGGAAATAATCCTGCTCTTATAGAGCATTTGAAAGACTAGGCAAAATCAGAGAAAAAGCACTTGTTAAATATCTGAATAAAGCTATGCAAAAGTTAAAGCTTTGCAGGATTTGATGCTTCTAGAAAAATTCAACCCCTAGATAACAAAAATTATCACTATTAAAAAAAATACATCAGGAAACTAAAGTGCTTCAGCACCTATCAACATCAGAAAGCTCTTCCCTCTAAGCAGAAGCCAGAGCAAAACTGACGACCGCACACGTTTTCTAAGGGCAGGAACAAAAAGCCCTTTTGCGCAAAAGCGGGCGAGAAACGTGTGTCTTCCGTATGCCTCAAAGGACGAGGTGGGGGACCACAGGCAGGGAGGCTCTGCTTCGGCATCCTTGACGCACAGAAGAGTCTGCAACCGGGAGCTTTACTCTTCAGATCCCATCAGGTGGATTTTCGCTTCTGCTGCCGATACCCAGGGGAGTGGAAGAGCGTAAGTACATCTGATAAACAGAAGCCTCAGCCCACAGAACTGCCTCCGAGCCTGAGCTGGCAGCAGGGCGATGGGCACAACCGCGGGTCACAGCGGGGCTGGGGTATTTCACTGAAAGAGTGGAAAAAAATCACCTGGATACACAGGACGATCTCTGGGTGCACAACCTGGCTTCCCCTCACGTTTGCAAGCACAGGGACCTTTCCTGACCTCTACACTGCACCTAAGTAGTTTCCACGCCCGGCCAAGTGCTTCTGCTTCCAGTCCCCCATATCTGACCTCAGCAGTTTATCTTCAGTGGTTTGAAACCCCTACAGATCTGCACTACAACTTTTTATTTTCTTCTTTTTTTGATTGGACCCCCAAAAGACAATGCTGAGTTTAGAAATTTTTTATTTTTCCATGCAGACCGATCCCAGCAGGGCAGGTGCTGTACCGCGTCTCCTCCGTACAGCTCGAGCTCTACTCGAGCCCCGATTAGCAACTCACTTCATTTTTCATTTGCTTAATGAAATTCAGTCCCTAGAAAACGCCACCAAAAAAACCCAAAAATAAATTAAGGTTTATTAAAGCCATTTGGACGGGAGGAAACCAAAGCACACGTAACCCATTCACTGTTGCAATTCAGACACTGGGTGTGACTTATTTACCCTTACTATTTGAAGCTCCAGCCATCTGCCAAAAGGAGCCCCTGAACGAGCACCGAACAGCACCAGCCAAAATCAACATGGAAGCTGGGAGTGAAGCGTTCGGCTTCGGCTCTTCTGCCAGCCTCACTACAAGGAATGTTTATGTTGGTTCATTTACCAGTGACTTAAAACAACACACCCAAATGAACCAACCAACCAAACAGCCCAGCACAGAAATATCAGAAATAGCTAGGAGGCTTTTGAGTGCCAACTATTTTATGGGCCAGTCATTCTCAGTTTCAGTGTGAATTCAGGTTCAGGTTACTTCAAGACACCTCTCCATCCTCCCTTTGAAAAAAGCACTTGGAATTAGAGAAAGGAAACGTCGCTCTATAAAAGTCCTTCAGTGGCATACCAGTTTATCCAGAGATTTAAGCAGCCCAGGAATATCCCATGTTTCTCAGTCTCATTAAAATGCCAAAGATGGTGGAACATTTTGGTTTTGGGGGTGGGGGGGGTGTTTGTTTTTTGGTTTTTTTTTTTTAAATATATATACTTAACAAAAGCCTATGTGAGGAGGGGCTGTGAATAATACTGTCTCAACAATATGGAGCAAGAAAATAAATGGTGTAGTAAAATCTCCATTGATAAAGTTACATGTGTAACTTTCAATAAAACTTATTTAAATTTGATTTACATGCTGACAACACCTCAGATGAGGATGTCAATAACTGGATTTCATAAGTTGAATTATGAATTATCAATACGAGACATTTCATTTTCTTCTATTGCTCATAACATCTATAAATCATTAATGCCACGAAGCTGTGACTGACATTTGTAAATTCTCATAGTGGTGGACCATTATTATCAGGAGACATTCCTGTGAAGAGCCAGGACAGATGGATTTGTTATCACGATTTAAAATCCAACACTTTTGCAGGAACATGAGAATAACTTACAGTGGGAAGTGAGCAGTGAAAGCTTCAGACGCTCTGGTCCTATTTTTGTTTTCAAGAGAATGAATGGTAATTTCCCATTAACGTGAGAGATCTGTTCTTTTACTGCTATAAAGCCATCAGCTATCTGAACAGAATGAGTAACCTTATCAAAGCAAGATACTGTACCTTACACTCTGACTCACACCGAGACCATCTGGACAAAACATTCGGACAAGAGCTTTAAAAAAACCCAACATCTTGAAACAAATTGCCAGACAGGATTACACAAAATGATCTGTCGAACGTGTTAGAGGCGGCCAGAAAATCTTTGAAAGTAGACAGAGGGTAGGAAACGTGTATCCTTTTGGGATCCACGTACGACTTATCTCTCTACATTTCAACGTTTTCAGATATAAAACCCGAGAGCAGGTAACGCGCTGGGGGTTAAAGGAAGCCCGTGGTCCAAAGGTGTCTTAGGAGCCATTAAAGGATCACGTCACCGTTTGACATAAAGAATCGATCCCTACCTGCGCCCTTAAGTTACTGCCATGTAGGAGCAATTCTGGACCTGCTAGCCTGTCTTCATCAGCTGCTTTTCTAAGTACGCCAGCAATCTCCCAACACAAATGCTGTGCCACTCTTTCTTCTTACCAGCCAGAAAGAAAAAATACTCAGACCCTGGGTATTCTTGTTCATTTCTACCTCGATTTCCCCTGACAGCAATCAGCAGCGGCTCCAGCTACGAAATAAAACCAAAATCTTAGACTTGATTATCCAGGGTAGTTTTTATCCTTTATTTGCCAAAGCAGATGCACTCATACAGACAAACCACTGAATATAGTTCATTTCACATTTGCCTTTCCCATTAATGAGTCCATGCGTCATTTGCCAAAGGACATACAGATAAAGTCAGCCGAACTTTCCACTACTCCCCCGACAGCTTAATTACTGTCTCAAATTTGGAGCAAGCCATGACAACTTCGCATTTGTTTCCACATTTCATTTTTATGACACTCCAACATCTGCAGAGGATGCTGTAATTAAAAAGGATAAAATTATGTTAAAAAAAAAAAAAGCCTGGACGCAATCAGCTTATTTGCCTGAAGAAAATGGATTACATAGCAAGCGAGCAAGTACGGATGCTCTTCAGCAAGAGCAAGTAGTCAGTCAGCAAACTTTAAAATCCTGAATTACACACACTACTGCAATTCCAAAAAATAAAGCTTGTGAAAAGCAAAGTAGACACTCTGTCTTGTTCTTAAGCATTTCATTGTTTTAAGAACCCTGGGCTTTTTTGTTTGATAAATTCCAGAAGTTTGTTGTTAAGTTACTTTTAGGGGAAAGTCAGGGTTGAGCTTAGGGGAAGGCAAAAGGACACCATGTAGAAGAAAACCAAAAGGATAAATCGAAGTGTATTTTTGCTATTAAATGTCCAGTATCGTTTCAAAAGGAAAAAAGACACTAAGAAATGCAGTGAAGGGAAAGTAGTGATACTGCAGTATCGTTGCAAAGGAAGCAAGAACACAAATGTAAAGTGCTGGGTGTACCAACAACACAGCAACAGCCCATTTCACTGCAGGACGAACGCCTACCCCCTGCCCTGTCCCATATTTACGGAGTACAGCAACTAAGACTCCCGTCCCTAACCTTGCATTCTCCCTTGTTCTTCCTGCGTCTGCAGACAGGGCAGACTACAAAGAACTGTAAGAAAATCCCCTGCATTTAACAGCACTGTGTCCAGCACAGCTGCTGACGTTACATTTGGCTGTCCCATTGTATGGCTGGAAGTTTACTCTGTGTTGGACTGGGAATACCATCACACTAATGCGATAAGCATAAGGCATCGATTGTTGCAGCATTCCTACTTACAAGTAACCTACACTGCAAGCCAGCAGTGCAAAACCTCCTCGAGAACAGGATGTCCAGCTTTTAATCTCCTTCTGAAGTATAGCTAAGAAACCATTGCATGGGAAAGAAGTCAAGCCAATCAATCTGAAGACAGCCTGATACATTCCGGCTTTCCACTTTCCACCTCACCCTACCTGAAAAACTTCATTTTTAGCTACTGTGACACTCAGCAGCACTCCTGTGCATCCTTGTAGATGATGTACAGAAGGACTGGACTGAAACAAACAGCTCCACATTTGGACCTTGCATCAGCAACATACTCAGCAATGCAAATCATCTTCCTCAAATTCAAGAGCCTGCAGAGGAAGAAGTCAATGTGCCTGGTGATGGCAGCTGCTTCCCCTACGGCCAAGACCGACAGCAGCCACTGGAAGCAGAAGCATGCAGCAGCTTTCTTACAAAAAGCCCTGCACTTAAAAATGAAGTTGTAAGAGAAACTACTTCTTCCCCCTATACTTTGTAGGGAGGATTTTAGATGACAGTCCTCCAAGAGGAGAGTTTCAAAGCAAATCCCCACCACTGCAGATCACTCTAAACAATGTTACGATTTAACCCCATCGCCTCTCTGCTCAGTATCTTTTACTGCAGTTCAGTTCAAAACCTGTATTTCAGCACAATTAAAGGGCTGTTAGTGCAAGACTGCCTGATGGATACACTCTCCTGATCACCATACACTTCACCCTAAGTGTTGATTCTTGCTGCAGCATACACAACTATCTAAATTTTAAGTTAAATATTAGTTTGTACTTTCCTTGATTTCACAATAAACTCAAACCAGAATGAACAGAAAATTCCTTCCTCAAAAGGTTTCAGTTCTCTCTTTTCGAAAACTGCATCAACGACTTAAACAAAACTGTTCCTCGTCCAACCCGTACGGTTCTCCAAAAGCGGACACTTGCCAATTATTCTTTGGGGCTCAACTTAATATTTTTGAAAGTCAATGATCAATTATCATTAATCATACAAAACTGCAGATCAAAACAGAAGAAAACAGGAGACAATGCTGATGGAGAAACAGACCAAGATCTTACTCTGTAAGTCAGGTAAAGAGCTATCAAAATTATATTCAAATAATAAAAGTATACTCAGTGCTGTGGGACAGTTGGGATTGTTTCTTAGGTGCCAGATATGTCACTTCAGGAAACCCAAAATGACCGGAGGGGCTTGCACTAGGAGACGTTCCACTCTATAGCATGATACCTGAAAAATGCCTTTATCAACTGTGAAACTGCAAATTTGTCTTCTAGGACCTCCTCCTAATGCCAGAAAAAGTGATGTTCAATTTGTGTAGCTGCTGCTTTTTTCCTTTAAAGCTTGGGAAGGTAAAGGGGAAAAGGCACATTGAGAAAACCAGACTTGAAAAAGGCATTTCACGCAGCATATTGTGAAAAATACGATGCAGTTGTCTGTCTACGGCTTCAAATAAGATTTTATTTTGCAATGTAAATATTTAAGCACTCTCTCTTTCCCTGGCCCACACAGTTGTCAGAAATTGTGTGCCTTGAAATTGAGGCGCTCTCTTACACAGACACATCTGTGGAGATGTGTAACTCGAGTAACCTGTGCCAGAGAAATTACAAACAGCCTACTTTCTTGCAAAGAAGTTACACCTGCTCAGTCAAAAAAAACTTAAAAATTAAGGCTTTGTTGTTCCTAAGCTGACTCAGTCCATCACTCTGCAAAATGCCAAGAAATCCTCTTCATTTCTGACATCGGTCAAGGTCAGGATGAACTCCCCTCAGCTACATCAGCTTCCTCCACAGCCCTGGGAGTTTTCAGCTTTTGAGTAATACATACACAGATCATCACCTTTCTTTTGCATGTGTGAACCTCCTTTTGAAAACAGAAACGTTAACAAAAAGGTATCAAGACAGCCATATTTTGAACTTACAGTCGCCTCATCTTTGCAAAAACTGTCACTTTCCAAGCACTCAATGGGGAAAATGCGTACAGCCTGTTAGACAGTCTTAAACCCTACCCCATGCAAGCAGAATTTTTAAGTCTGCTTTAAAAGCAGCCACTTAGCAGCCATTTTCCTTCATAACCTCCACTGTCTCCAGCAAAGAAAAATAGCAAGAGGTCTCCAATGAGGAGCGTAAGAGAAGGAGATCCTGAAAGACCTCTGGCTCTCCGAATTAAAAATATCACTCGCACACAATGGCCCAAACGTGATGCAGAGTCTACGGCTTTTCATTCCGGCTATTGTCATCTAATAATAGCCCTGCAGAGCCCCCATGACCCAGCGCTGGCCATATTGTGTGCTCTCACTATCCACCTCCCCATCAGAGAGCTATTTAAAGTATAAAACAAGCAAGTTTCTCTTTGAATGTCAGCTCTGTATGGGAAGTCAGAGCTAAGGCAGTCTTTTGAGATTGCTGGCTTTTAAAAACTCTACCCACTAACTAAGCAGTGCAGAGCGGATCTTGTATTTAAGAACAGTAGTTGAGGAAATAACTTGCTAAGAGAAACGCACCAGTGCAGGTCTGGAAAGCTGCACGCGACAACACGCGTGTCTGTAAGCCAGCACCTTCCCAACAGGAGCCGGCTGCCACTGCATCCAGGCCACTGCGATTTTCAACCTGGTGAAGGTTTTAAGGAGCATCCGTGATCAATAGAGGCACAGAGAACTACAGAAGGGAGACTGCGCAGTGAGTTGTCTTCATACGGTAAATATATCCCAATTACAGCCACCGCCTCCTAGTATACATGCAATAAGCCAGCAATTCAGTAATTTTCTATTGAATTATCTGAAAAGGTTTGTAAAAGTACTAAAATCCCGCTATGCTCTCTGATTCAGCATCATACCTATGCTGATGAAGATGACGGGTACTAAGTAAATCAGGCAAAATCATACAGCACGTCAGCCACAGAAGTTGAAATCAGAAGCCGCGGCTGCGCCTCTGCTTTCCAAGAACAAGACAACACTAGCTCACCTCCACCATTTGTAAGGAAGTCAAGATATATCAAAACCAGTAGGCACATACTGAGGATGAATGCCATTGCCTAGGGATACTGCACACATCTCAGCACAACTTCATAATTATTTATGAAGTGATACTCCATTCACAATATAAAGCAAAGTACTTGGGTTATTTCTATTTTTTTTTTTTTGATTCGTAATGGACACAGAAATATCAGCCTTTAAAAAAAAAAAACCCACACGTTACTTAAGCCCCAGGAGCCCCATCACAGCCTCAGTGCTCATAAGACATCTGCAAAAACCCAAGGCAGAATTTCTTCTTCTATCTGCAGCCGTGCGGAGCCAAAAGCTCCTCCCAGCTCCAGTCTGGGTCCAGAGGAGCAGAAAAGTGATTCATCCTCCCACTCTCCATCCAGGCTCCTGCTTCTCTGCCAGAGCTGCCAGGAGGAGTCAGAGCCCACCACCTTTGGCAGCGTGGTGCAATCTATCATCGAGACAGGAATCACTCCCAGCTCTTCCGACAGTGTGAACATTTGGTGACATTTCAATTGCTACAAACAGGGAATGAATTTGAATCGGGACCTAAAAAAGATGAAGGTTGAGTCATCCACGCTGACTTCTCACTCATTAAAATAGATTTTACTTATTCCCAATTTGCAGATTGCTACATACGAACACTATATTAAAGAAAATATAATTGAGGAACCCTTTAGGAAGCAAAGAAAAAAGCCAGCCCCCAAAAGTGAACTCACTGATACCCAGCTCTCTTCCACTTACTGTGTTCACCAGAATTCTCACTTCATCTAGAACAACCGTGCCAACAGCAGAAAATTGAAACTAACCTTTATCCAAAATAAAATGACAGCAATTAAGCCATAAACAAGTTGCCCGGCTTGATAAAAATGAGTTCAAGCCCTGAGCATGTAGTATTCAGTGGCATTTTTAAGCCTTCCTAAGGAGAAATCACCGCTTGCTGTTAAAACTCTCCCAAAGCCTGAGTGGATGGTTACAGAACTGATGTGCAAAAAAGCTGCCTCTAGCTGAGCAAAAGAACTAAAATTAAACCCAAAAAAATACCCCACACCAGAAAGTTAATAGTAGGTGTATAAAAATATTAACTTAGGCAATGAAAGAAACACAGTCTGCACTATTAGTTTATTTAGACTAACCACATTATTAACCAATTTGCCATCAGTAATAATAGACATACCCACTGTCACCACTATGCAGAGAACATCCATTTTGTAAAACATGTTAGCATGAATAGTCTAACCTCAAACCAAGCTAAGGCACGTAGAAAATTAAATCACCACGGAGCCAGGCACTTGCTAAAATTTTAAGTCCACCCTAATTACTGACAAGGCAAAGCAGATTTTTCTTCGCTCTTGACACACTCTTCCTCGAACACATCCGATTGCTTTGTATCTTTTTCCTTGTCTATTCTAGTCCCAACTGACAAGAAAAAAAGAAAGTATTAACACCTTCATCTGGATTAACAGCATCCGGGAGCATTGAGACAGCTTCCTAAAAACGCAGCTTTTGACAAGAGCGGGCCCGCAGCAGCCTCCCTGACTGTTTTCTTGCTGGACAAAATAAACGGGTCAAAGCAAGAGGCAATTCCCAGGACCGTGCCTTAAAACCAAGGAGAAGGTCTCTGCAGCGCATGGTCTCTTCTGTTTGCTCTGGCACAACCCCTCTTCACCACAAACACAAAAAAGACATCCCCTGGGACCGGGTAAGTCCACTCCAAGGAACCAGAGCACTTTATACACAAGAAAAGGAGAGGGAATCAGCCCCCAAATAGTTTGCAATGACAAGCGTTTCCTGCTTGCTCTGCCACCAAGAGAAATATTTAATGTTCACAAACTTTCTCCTATTTAAACTGAATACCCTCACAAAGCCCTGAAGTTCAACTTCAGTGGGAACAGTGAAGGTTTGCTTCAACACTAAGTATTTCTCACAGACATAGGAAAGTGTCAACAAAACCGCAGTACAAGAGGCAGTGAAAGGAGCATCTCTTTCAGTATTCTCAACTGGCCTCTCGGCAGCTTAAAGATTTAAAAATTTTAAAATATAAATTTGACCTCTAGGACTGGCAATCTAGTATCTTTGCCAGCACTGAAGTTCACATAAGCCTTTAACTCCTAAAAATAAATCTTAAAGAAAACATTCATTCAAGACTCAATCCCAGTGGAGCAAAAAGAACTTTGGAAGAATCAAAAAACTGGCACTTAAAAATAGCAAACCTGTTTATTTGTGTTAGGAAATTTCAGGGGAGTGTTTATTTCCTACTTATTACCCAAACCGTTTCCCAATGGCAGAAGTCAGGGAGGAAGAAAAGAGAAGGGAGAAAGAAGTCAAAAGACGGGATGCCTGTAGACACATTTCAGCTACCTGACAATCCAACTCAAGGCTGCACAAAGTTTGACTCATTCATGGAATTGTTTTTGACTGTTCTTTGCAGTAAACTGCAGTGAGTTTTATTTGAGCGGTGAGCTGCATTCCCCCGCTCCCTGTTTCCACTCGGACCAGCGAGCGCCTCCTAACTCGACAGCCGTCTCATTCAAAACAATGCTGGGATTTGTCATTCCATCACCTCCAAAAAAACCAAACGAACAAAAAAATAAAAAAGTAAAAACCCCACATATACAACTATGCAATTATCTCCTCTGCCCAAGTAACTTTTCTTAAAAAGAAGAGGCACATCCTTTCCAGCCACGCAGGCTGCATTGCCAGACAAAAAAGAAAAAAGAGTTCAATGTTCTCTCAACATGTTTCAAGATCTGTAACTGAATCCCGTAACTCTCACTGGAGACTTTGATTTAGGTCATTTCGAGTCATTCACTCCCCTTTAATCTTTTTACCTACTTTCAGTCTACTTGGAACACAATGCCATTCAACTGTGCGAGATCTGCTGAAAGACCTAATTCAGCGACCCAAAGAACACAGACTCCTCAAAATAGACCTGAATTAAGAGCACCAAACACAGGAGGATGCCTCTCCTTACCCGAGGGGAAAACAGTACCCACAAAGCTCTGACACCATCAAACCAGCGAAAATGCTAATTTAGACTGGATGTTCTTCCAATGATCATAAAACACAAAGCTATTTGAAAGGAAAATGGATGGAATTTTGAAGAGGAAAGTAAATTATTACACGCATGTTATAAATACACGTACAGTTATGCCCACAGTTATACCCAGAAATAATTTGCTTTATTTAGCTTCAAAGCAGACAAGGAATAACATTTATAATGCTTAAAAGATACTACAGGAAGTTTCAGAATCAGAGAATTCTGCAAAAGACAACTCTGGCTTTTGGGCAGCTTTTTTTTTTTTTTTTAAATATCAGAGATACAAGAGTTCTCAGTTATAAGTACTACGTATGATGTATTAACGTCCTCACTTTCACTGATAGGCAAAGGGTCATCGCAAAGACTGAAAGTAGATTTAAGATGTTAAGTGAAACAGAAGTTTAGAAAGTGATATAGTAATAAAGCATGAACCATGAGAGACTTACGATACAGCTGAATAGCTCTTTAGCACATTGAACAGAACAGGCATTTTGTTTGGGCTACTTAAAAACAAACTCACCTCTCCCAAGTAAATAAACACTTCATACATTGAAAGATAAAAAAATAAAAGTAAGAGCTTTCCACATATCTGATAAAAACCACTCTATGTAAAAGAAATGAGAACACCTGTGCTCTAAAAAGTTAATGGTCAACAGATTTTAATATTATTGCTATAAGCTAAAAGCACGCATAGCAAGGCTTCAGGGGGATCTTTGTTTTGTTAACAAAATAAGCTTTGAGAGAGGCACACGACTAGAAGGGGGAAAAAAAAAAGGAAGCAGGGAAAGAAAAGGAACCTGTTTTCCTTGTACATCAGAGAGCCCTTAGTGCAGAGGGTTGAATTTATTCTTACTATCGCTGTCAAAGATTCAAAGTAGCTCTGTAAGCACAGCATAACCTTTCCACAACAGACAGCCCAAGCAAGGCTGGCTGAATACTGATCACTTTCAAAAAAAAAAAAATCAACTTACTCTTTCCTATAGATACATGCAGCTGTCATCCTCTGCATGCACCTTTCCATGTAAGGTCTCAAAGCAACCTCCTTCTTGAAAGGAGAGGCAACGATCTTTTAGAACTGATAAATGTGTTTAAATAGTCAACAAATAAATAACTTCTTACAGCAAAGACAACAGCAAACCTTTCACAAGATCCAGAATCCTTAAACTAAAGGTAACAGCAAATTAGCAGCACTTTCATCCCAACCATAGCAGCTGGCCATGCTGCTCTGGGTTTGGTAGAGGGTGCGGCGTGAATGAGAACTATTTGCACGAAGCCTATTCATAAACCCACTGAAATGATGAGAGTGAGCTGGAAAAGGCAACAGAGTACGGAGAAAATTATAGCTGATCTTTCAGCTTACAGCAAGTATTTATTATGGAGCTTCACAAGCTACAGATGCTGCTTTCTGGAGAAGCCTCCAGCAGCAGAAAAACAACGTACTCGCCCACTCCATACGTGTTGGTCTGGCGATCGCAAGCTTCTTCCCAGAACACTGGATGGAGCCTTCTCCTGTAGTACTGTAATACTCCTACCATGGTGCTCCTTAAGCTGGAGCTAGAAATTAATCAGTAACAGTCAAGCAAATTTATAAATCACAGCAAGAATGATCAACTGTTAGAGTATGTTAACCAGAAAATAACTTGAAGTTTCAGAACAAAATAAAACAAAAACCCAAAACCAAACCAAAAAACTTGCTCATTTGCTGGCAACAGCTGCCGCCGCTTTCAAGACATACAAGACAACCCTACCTATAGGGATTTTCCAGAGAGACCAGCACCAGAATTTGTTCCCTTGTTTTAAATCTGAAACGAACCTACTACCTGAACCTCCGGGGGCACGTTGGGGGGGGAGGGCATTTTTAGCCAAGATTTCTGGGGAGAAAGAGTGAAAGGTGGAAATTAATGAATGCAAGGAGCCCTTTATAGCTATCTTCTGTCAAGTTCATTCTGATGGGGATGAGGGAAATAATTTGATTTAAAGCCTAAGTAAAGATTAATTCCTTAAGTATGAAGGCAATGCATATGAATGTGTTTGGCATTAGACAACTAGGCTAAATAAAAGGATTTCTCTTACACTTTGGGGTAAAGTAATTTATCATTCCAGGCAGAAATTAATCATATAATGGAAGGTAACAACAACATATGGATTGATAAAAGATCAAACCAACCTCAGAGAAAATACAGACAATCTGGACGGGGTAAGAGCACATGGAGAGAGAAAAGGCAATTCAGCAATCAGTAACAAGACTTCACACCACACAGGAAATAAAATCGACACTCAAGGGGCCCAAGAGTTGGCTCCAAGGGGTGCTTAACCCAAGTTCTGAGTTTATCCAGCAACCCTCGTCAGCAGTGCTGACATCTTTGGTAATGTAGTAAGTTCCCTGCTAAGAAACCCTACACATTTCTTTAGCACAAACAAAACTTTGACTTGCAAACAGTTGTACTAGATTAACCAGAAACTAATAATGTCACAGCTCTGATTAACCCAATAGAGATTAGTGTATTTAAGCCTCTCCTAGCATGTCTGTGGCTGCTGTCCGTCCTCCATTTTTCCATTTCTATAGCACAACTCATGGAAGCTCACAAGAGCCAAAAAAAGAAAAGGGAAAAAAAAGAAACAGAACAAGAAGTATCCAGAGTTTTTAGACATTCAGCTCCAGGGGGAAAACACGAGAGCGCAATTTCATTCATAGCAAGTTAAGTTTCCATCCAAACATCATTACTGTATCCTGTGACCTTTGTAGTGTTGCATTTGTTCCTCCCTCCATACAGCACAGAAACCCTTTCCCCCTCCCTTTTCCAGCTGCACACTTTTAAGTCGTTTACTGGCAAAGTCTTTTGTTCATATTTCAGCATCTTTCTGCAGCACTGGAGTCCGCCCCGTTGAGCTGGGACACAGACGGGTGCAAGCAGCCCACTATGCAGCAGAAATACTGGTGGTTTACCCTTTTTTTTTTCTTTGGAAAAGGGTAAATGGGATGAAGCAGGCTTCCTTCTTCAACAGATGGAGAGAACACAGAAAAGTTAGGAAGAGTTACTTTCATTAAAGAGACCAAAGCAAAACCAGGCTCCTTTCCAAAACCACTTCACAGAGATATTAATTTATTAAATTTCTGAATAACTGGTTATTGAACAGAGGGGAAAAACCTCCACGGGCCTGCTCAGAGCTCTGTACTTCTACAGTCCATAAAACACTTCGTATGCTATGCTTTGTCATTATCATTCACTAATATATCCACTGCACATATTAACAAAAATGGGGACAATTTTTTTTCACAGTAATAATGGCTGCTTCTTATTTACATGTTTTCTGTCCTGAGCTTTCAAAGCACTTCATGTTCATCAGACAAGACTCTTCAAAACACATCTGTAATATACCTGCTTTATGATCCACAGAACTGAATTTACATCTACTGATGACAAAAAAAAGTAAAATAAATAAAAGAACCCTGTCAGTGGATTTGCCAAATGCTCGTCAGGAAAGCAACCCTTCCAGAGGGCAGGCATGTCAGCATCTTAGTAAACTTCACTCTGCCTCGCCTTCGTGCTGCATGTCCAAATTCTGCTTTAAAGGCACATGATACTGCTGTGGGTTTCCAAGAAGGTGGAAGAGCATCAGTTTTCTAGAAAGTTTCATTACTGTTCACTGATCAAAACTGCCTGGATGATTATTCGTAGTGCCATCAACAGCCTTAGGAGAAGTTAACTTGTCATAGTTGTGATTTCCAAGACAGACACTTAAGGCAGCCCTCCCCAGATGAATTGGGATAGGGGAAGGAGAATCGCCGCGTGCCAGTGAGCACAAAACAGCTACCATCTGCCTGTGGTTGCCACAGTACTGCCCAAGTTGAGTAACTACATCTGGTAGCTGACTGGAAGTTTCTTCGACCCATATCCTGTCCCTGTGTAAAATTTCTTCATATTTTAATAACAATCAGTGCTAATAAAACATTAATAACTCCTCTTTTTTCCCCCCCCTAAGAGCAAGAACATCACATAAAACGTGTTGTGGATACCAGGTACTCTTGGCAGTAGAATAGCAAGAGCACTGCCCCCGTGTTCACCTGCATAAAGAAAAGGATTTTGTGGAATTTCCCGTAACGCCTAACTTCGCAAATTAAGTGCTAACAAGTAGGAGCATCCTCAAAGACACGAGAGTAATTTATCCCACTATATTTAAACCTCATCCAACAGGCATCTTAAATATTCCCCAAATAAAGGCATAATCATACGTAACATGACACGGCCCAGCAAGTTCCTTGAACTGGTCCATCAATTTGGTTTCCTCCTGCCCTGCATGGATCACTCCCTCCCTGCTGAGAAGGGGAACGAGGGGATCAATTAATGCCTAAATAGAATGGCTGACACAGGGAAATGACAATCCCTACCTCATTTCATTCAGATCGCTAAACCAACAAAGAGCAACTGCTGTGAAGGACTTACTACCACAAACTGGGTTTCCCCTTAAGATTTCCTACCACTAAGCCTCCATCAGCAGCAGACAGTATCATATTTTATTATTGCAATATCCAGACACACTCTGAACAAAATTGGACAGGCTGCTGATTAAAACATCGGCATTCACCACATTATCTGCAGCACCATCCTCACTATTTCTAGAAGTGGTGGAACAGGATGGATGGGAAATTGGAAGGGTGAGAAATGAGAAACAGAACGGCACCCCATCCATCATTACCAAGTCTCAAGCTGCAAATGCAAGGGGGGGGAAAAACCTTCACGTATTGTAACAATAGCTTAAAGCCCTGTACTCTCCTTTACTGTAGGGATCAATGATGATGTGACCAGCAGCCGAACAAATACAGCTTTTCAGCCTTCCCTCATGCCATGGGCACGCCACGCAGAGGCTAAAAACCAAAGAAAACAGAAAGATATCTTTCTAAACAATCCCCTTTGTAGAATAAGCACTAGTTTGTGCTGCTAATCATCTTCTCCCTTTTCAGGTACCAAATAAAAGCTACAGCAAGAAAAACACATTCATTACCCTGTACAGTTTGCCTTACAAAAACCCACCAATGACACAGAACTGTTTTGATTGACTGAGGCTTAGGATCTTTGGTTAGAAAACAATCGATCCACTTGTTCAGAGCGAGCAGTTTAGCAATTCTGGCAGCTACAGATCTGTCGGGAACAAACCCCCCTTCCTCGCAGGACCATCAGGGCATGCCCCTGCAGTGGGACTGAACTGCTGTCCAAAGAAAGAGTCAGGGACTAATTCCCAGGCAACAACTGTCGTTATTTTAAGTAGATTCAATTTGCAAGCACTCCCCATCTATAAATTGCATAGCTCCACGGCTTACTCTCTGCATGAAAACTGTTGTCCAACGATAGCAGTACAAAAACAAACCAAAAACCCTTCCCTACTTAAAAGAAGGGAAGCCAAAAGGCTCTTCCTGGAAAGTCCTATGATAAAAAAAAAACAACTTCAAAATTAGCAGGACTGACCAAATCACCCTGCCGCAGCACTTCAGGACTGTAGATTAAAATCCACTCTTGGTTTAGAGTTAATCTGTTTATTTGGCTCCTTCTCAAGAGTCAAAAAGCCAGGAGCTGCTTATGTGCCACAGGATAAGGCAGCTCCCCTGGCCTAATTCAGCCAATTTTACAGAAATAAATGTGAAGCAAAAGTTGTTTCTGTGGCATGCTGAAAACACTTAAGACCTAAGAATTTTTGCACCACATTTAGCAACACCTTGAGAAAAAAATGTTGGAGAAAAAGCGCTCATTAAAGGAGAGGGGGGAACCCTATGAATGTTTTGAGAATTTGCTGCTTGTAGTTTACGCCAAAGATTTACTGCACTATTCTGTGCAGCATGCTGCAGCATACAAAAGGGTGCACACTAGATTAAACCGCACGGCTGTGCCAGGCACATCAGCTGAGGTTCACACCCAGGCGCAGCTCACATTTACATTTATACTTGCTTCCCTCTCTGCTGCCTTGCTTGGTTAAAGAACAGCAAATGCTGGGCTCGTTTCTCCTGACCGACGCTGCCTGTCACTGACTCTTACCTAGGCTCACCGCAGGCTGCATACTGCCATCCTAACATCATACCCACGCTGCTTCAGAGTGCAAGCAGCACACCCAGATAACTCTAGCTCTTGTAAACACATATCCTTTTACATTCAGAATTGCAGAGGAAGTTTTTTTGGGTTGGTTTTTTTTTTTTTTTAATTCCCAGCCCCTTACTTTTTTTCCAAGCAACAATTAACTCTCACCATACCAACTCAAAGCAAAATGACTGGGTCAGAACCTTTGGAGTTTAAACAACAGTAAATAGTTACTTTGATAGCAAAAAAAAAAAAAATTTAAAGGGTTCAAATCCATTTGCAGCATCTACTTGGAAAAAACACCAGCTGATCTTCCTACACACAGTTACTCTATATCCACATGTGTTTTCTGACTTTAAACACTCACATCAAGAGTTTCACTGACCACTACCTAGAGATGTCACAACAAGAAGGTCCTGTTTTGTCTTTCGTAATATTGCTATTTTGGAAGAAAAGGAGAAAGAGAAAGTAGAAATGAGTAATGGTCTCTAATGATGGAATTACTGTGAAGTCAAGACCCTTTCTCCCATTTTCTCCCATACCTTTTATCCCTCAGCAAATCAAACCATAACTCTGCATTTGCTTCCATCGCCTACAAAACATTGACAATATTCAGAGAGCAGGGCTCCTGTGATGTTGTAGAAATTCTCAAAAAGAAAGCATGAAATCTGCCAAAGTCATACAAAAATGAACTAAATAAAGTCATAAGTAATGAATATCGACTGTGCGTGGCATAGCGAAAGCTATTCAAAAGAACATGTGTTTAAACATACTCTCCATCTCAAAGGTTTAGATTTTTCACTCTTCATAAAGACAGCTGAAAAAGTTGACCAGGCAAATAGGTTCTTCCAAGTAAATTCCCAAAATGGGCAAAAATTAGTAAGCATTAAAAACAAAAAAAAGAAGAAAAGTCAAGCCTTTTAACTAACAGAAAAAGGAAAAGATACTAATGTGTACCCTTACCACGAAAGGAAATCATTTAGAGCTAAGGAAAAATGTCGTGGGGCTCCCTTAGTTGGGAGTTAGGGAAAACTGGCTATCGCTAGTAAACTTTTTATAGAAACCCTACTGGAGTTACACTGGCAGTTCCTTCTGCTTTTGGAAGAAACTGCAGCACTTAAGTGGACTGAGTCTTTTGGTCAGTAGCCTTGCAATACTTGATGAATCTGCAGCAGAGGGATTTTGGAGATGGAGAAGAAAGAAGGAAGACTCTGCATTCTTTCACCTCTTCCCGTCCTCGTTAATAATCCATCAGCAGGAACTGTACATGGGACAAAAAGAAATACAAACTATTGCTGTAACATCAAACCAGTCTCCCAACAGCCCCTTCCCCCTTTCTGGCAGCAGGCTGCTTCATTGGCCCAATCCAGCTCCAAAACTCAAGGGATTAGCACTATCAAGAACTGCAGAAAAACAGATGATTCTACAGCAAATTCCATAGCCAGAGTTTGGAGCAAGTCATTGTTGCAAACAAATGGAATCACTTACATGCACAGAGTAATGATTAACTGTAAAAAAACCCTTAAAAGGTAGTTTTACATTTTAAATGTAAATGGTAATCCAATACATACAAACTCAAAATCTCAAAATTCAAAACTATTCCACTCAACCACACCAGGGTGCGTGGCTGAAAAGTCTATTTACACAGTGTATTAAATAGGCTCTGCCAAAGAAGTGGCCAAGAGCTCAGCCGTAACTCTCCAAAGCACACATCCATGGTGCTAGGATCTGCAAACAGAGTCATAGTGTGCAGCGACCAACCTGGTGACCTGAACACAAGACGAACGCAACAGAGAAATCATCGTACATACATAACGTCAACAGTACTGAAAATCCCCAGGTGCACAGGTTTAGCAACAAAATAAATTACAGTGATTTCAACTCATTGATCTAAACATCTAAAGACAGTTCTACAAATACCTTCTTTCTAGACAAGCGCTGCATGTGCTGTGTTAACAAGAAAACTTTCAACAGTTGAGAGAAATGCCAGTTCTGTTCCAAATCACCACCCCCAAAAGCATCACACTTCCTTTCTAGCCCCCAAATTACAGCTGCTGACCCAGTCACAGCTACTTTTGTAGTCTTTCACACGCAGAAGGTCTGTACCACTCCTAAGAGTTTACCAGGATTAAAAACTGCCGACCATCAATCAAGGTGCTCAGAAGATGTACCACACAAATGAGATTTGTATGCAGCATTTAAGGCATTTTTAAGCAGCATTTAAGGCAAAAGATCACAATCAGATCGAATACGCTATCAGTCGTTCCTCACCCAGAGAGGAAAAAGGGACTTACCTGAAATTTATCAGCGATTTTGGGGAGATTAAAAAGAAAGTTTTAGACATTTTAGTAGCCTGAATCTGATTGAAGCTGTGAGGCTTGCCTGAAGTTCTTCTTATCAGACATCTTCTCTTAGTTCAGGAGACACTCAACTAAATAACCACGCAGGCACCTCTGTGCTGTGGTTGCTCCTGCTATAAATTACCTCATCTATTTTTCATATTCCTAGCGCTTTTTGGACTGTGCTGCAAGACATGCATTTTAACCTTTGCTAGAGACTACTCAAGGACAGAAGTGGCTTATGAACCCTCGCTGTGTAAAAAATTTCAGTATTAAATTTCTGTAGCCCAAACCATGAAGCTATTTACTGAAGCTTTATACAAACTAATTAAATATAAGGCTCTCGTGGGATACGAGGAGAAAGAAAAGAAGAATTAAGAGACAAATCACTGGCTTCTCTTTCCTCAGCAAACGTACACTCCAGTTTAATACATTAAACCAAAAAACAGTCTGACGATCCTTGGTCAGGCATAGATAGGCAGCATCCAAATCTCACATGGAACACACTGCGCAGCATAAATTAATTATCTCTGCTTTACCGCAACTTGCACAAAGGAATTGGGAGAGACAATCCAGACAAGGGGATGAGCTTGAGATATCAAAGGCTCCATATGGAGACCACAGAATCTCACTTTCCAGCCTCACAGAACTCATAATCTTTGTGAGCACATGGTACAGAAACATATCAAAGCAGCACTTCCCTCCCCTGCTGACCCCATGTCATCTTGTCAGGAGAATTCCTACCGCATGACACGCAGCCATTTCAGAGTTTCCTCAAAGAGAGAAGCAGTCTCAACAAGTCTTGCAAGAAGAGGCCACTAATACTGGCAATCTCTCCTCTCCTCACCAACAGCACAAAACATTCAAGTGCAGATAGCACAGACATGCAACCAAATACAAGGCAGACTCTGCTTGCATCATCTAAAGGCAAAAGACTCAAGGTCAATGCAGTTGTTGAGGAAAGCCACCCTGCGTGGACACCTCAGCAGGTTAATTCACTTCTGCAGAAGACAGCGCGTTTGTAACTGAACCTCTAGATACTAAAGACCACAGGATCGTTGGACAATTCAAGTTGGGAGGGAGCTCAGGAGGTCATCCAGCCCCATCTCCGGTAGTCGGCTGTAAGGTCAGAGCAAGTTACTCAAGGCGGTGCCCAGTCTGGTTCCAGCAACCTCCAAGGATGGATGCACTGCACCAGTACCTACAGACTGCAAAGCTTGTCCTCAGCCACACTGCACAAGTAATTAGGAAGAAACACATCGCTCCGTCCATGTCCCCTGACCACTGCACAGTTAAGTTTGATGTGTAAGAGGTAAATCACTTTCATCTGCAGAAATTCATTTCATTCCAATGTTGATCTCCCCTGCCATTAGCTGCATGCACAAACCACGGCAAGAGCTAACTCCAACCCAAAAGAGGCAAAGAACTGGCTGTTGGAAGAAGACAGCAAATACTTATAGCTCACGGCCATGGGAAAACAAAAAGTTTCACTCATCAACACCCCCTACACACCTTTTACAAGAATAATTACCAAGTTCATTCAGCAACAGAAAACCAAAAATTTTGCATAACAATGATCTATTAACCATAAGCCATACTATTCTTTAAGTAGTTTTTGATTATCAACTGAAGACTATTAAATTTTTAAACAAAGCTCAATCATTCTAGTATTAATAATCTAAAGTGCTTAAGTAAGTGTTTGTGGATTAATGGTTTTAAATGAAGCCTCTAAACACAGTTTCCAACACACAGCCAGAATGGCGTGTAGCAAAAAAATGTAGTAAGTTCTAAATGCTAGTGAAAAATATCAGAGTTTTCTCATCTGAGAAACAGATGATACCTTACAATTTATGTAGCACACCAACACCTGATTCATCTCACTCCCACAGCGACTGCTTCATGGCATCATTTCACAACACAAGAGAAAAGATACCAAACAACCCCAAATCAGAGTTAACACCATTTCTATGCCATTCCTGCAGTTAAAGTCAGAATTTGATCAGGACGCTAAAATTTTTTATGCAAGGACCATGGTATGTTTAATGACTAGGCAGCACCACACTTTTGGATTTAAGTATGTCTTTACTACCATCTCATCTTCCCACTGTGGCAGAGAGACACACACGCCTCTCGAATTAGAGAGGCAAGAGGCCTTATCGCTCATGAGTTTTCCTATAGAGCCAAATCACTATCCAACTCAGAACCAAGGTTATCTATGAGATGTAAAGCAAGTTTCATGAAATTTTAAGAGCAGCTTATAATTTCAAAGTCTCCCCCCGAACTTGATACCTAAAAGCAGAGGGATGACGATCCTCATTGCCAAAGCAGCTCGTGAAGGGTCGAAGCCAGGTGAAGAAGGGAAGCTCCCCGCTGTACTTTGAAAGGAATGAGGTGATGGGGGAGAGGATTGTTACCATACCACCACGTCTGTTTTTGAACTGTTTGGCCCATCTACACCTCCCTCTCAAGGGAAGGGCAGGAGATGGATTAGCACCTTCCATTAGCCTCTTCTGGGGCTGTTTCTAGGTGTCCAACACAAGGCTTCCCCGGCATCACACAACTAACCCTAACCTCCCCGCAATCCCTCACGGCAGGCGTGCGCCTCGAGGAGTCCCCCACGCAGGGAAAGCTGAACTGCGAGAGGGATGAATATCCCGAGACAAACTCATAGCTGCCCTCGCCACTAATTCAGGAAGGAAACCCCCTTCTCCCAGCTCCTCGTGATCTATTTACACAGGTCCGCTGCTCTTAACCTCACATATTTAAGACAGGAACATTTTATAAGGCAAAAAGCAAAAATATCTATATGCTACAACAGTAGTTCACTTTTGGGTCCACGTTTCAAGGCTGAATTGACAGGTCTCCGCATAAGCACCTTAAGAGATGAACTGAATTTTGGCAGTAATGGTCTCTGCACACAGGGAAGGTCCATTTCCATTTTACCCATCTTGTCAGTCTCTTTTTTGAAAAGGAAGGGAAAGATTTCTTTTCTTTGCCAATGCATGAGAAATTTGAGAGGTGAGGAGATGCGCTTTACTAATTCTAAAGCCTTGTTCCTTATTATTGTGTCCAATTCGCAAATATTGTGACTACAAGCTTGATTCTATCACACACATTTTGATAGGGTAAATAATGAAAGAACACAGAAGCCTCTAATTTTACACTGACTTCAACTCCCATTTCCATCAAAGACAGCTAGAAAACAGGAATAGAAACTAAACAAGTAAAAAAGAAACGTGTTCTTCTCCATTTCTAACTTTAAGAACCCAAAAATTAAAAAAAAAAAAAAAAGAAAGAAAATAAACCCCTACCCAGCTTTATATTTGCTCACATAAATATTTTTAACATAAATGTCAAAACTACTTCCAGGTACAGAGTACTAGGGTCAGTGTAGGACATGCATCTTGTAGGACAACATGTTTTAATGATTTGTGACCAGTGAGCAGCCCCCCCAGTAGGAAAAATAACTAAGTGCATAACTGCAAAACAATATTTTAATTGTCAGTTTTAATCCAGGTTTCCTACTCAGATTTAAATCACATTTTTTTTAAATCACATTGATTTAACTCAATCAACCCTGCCCGAAGGCCATCCTTCCTGCATGCTATGACCATACCAAGCAAGTTTTAACCAATTAGATAAATCACTAATTCTCATAATTTCCTAACAGCGATATATCAAGCCATACACAAGCCATAATTATTTTTTTAAATAAGCATTATCCTGAAAACTTCGCAAAAATAAGAAGCTAAGTAGACATTTCACCATCCTTTTTTTTTTTTTTTTTTTTTTTTTACCTAGGGCACATGATAGCCTGAAACCCAGCCAACTGAATTCTGCAGAAGACTCGCACGATCATTGCAAATATGCCTCTGACTCTTTATTGCCTTCCTTACGATGATGGGAATAACACTGATGCATTAGTTTTATTCATTTATATGTGTATGCACATATATGTGTGTATACACACACACTGCAACCTTAAGGTGTTACACTCAAGAGCACAGTAAGAAAAACCAGGCAGTAATATTATGGACTCACCAAGAGCAAAATCCTGAATAATGGAACTTTCTAGCACAAACAGCTTTACAGGGACCCTCAGCATGGTCCCCACTACTACCAGTGGAAATATGCTCTTCTGACACTACACAGATTTTTAAAAGATTCCCATGATAGGAGGAGGATTAAAAAGCAATTAACTGGCTCTCATATTTCAAATGTGCAAAGCCATATTTTAGAACAGCAGACAGAAAAATATGGATCTCTCAGAACTCAAAGATTTGTTATATTCCGTAAAAAAGCCCTTACCGTGATACCTTAAAACGGCAATACCATAGTAGGAACCTACCCCACGGGGACGAGAAAAAGCATTGCAAACCCAATCCAGCATTGTATTATGAAAAAACCCTGCAAATTCCAGGCAGTCTGCAAATGATTTCCCCCTTCCCCACCCAAACATCTGCTGCAAACTCCTACAATCGCAAGTCAGGACTGCGAAAGCGAAAAGAGGTGAAAATAAAACCATTCCTACCTTTAACTTGAGTGTCATATTCAGCTATGATCTCCTTATCCTTTTTGAATTTTGCTGGCGACGTCATGTTTTCTTTTCCAAAATGATTAACCTCAAAGCAGATCCACCAGAACACAAGATATAAATGCAATTTCGCTTCTCTCAATGCAATGCCTTGATTTTCCGCTTGTCCTCCCCCCCACAAAAAGGGAAAAAAAAAAAAAAAAAAAAATCAGTCCATGGAGAGAGGGTGTGAGACGGAGCACAGCAGCAGCAAAATGCAGATGTTGAGAGATCAGTGGATGGAAGAGGCAGCAGTTTTGTCTCCCTGCACCAAAACCTTTAGCAGCAGCATCAGACTAGCGAGATCCTGCAGCCCCCAAAGGCTCTTCCTGATTGCTAACGTTAATAGCACAGCCAGGGAGTGGAAGTCCTTCCGCACAACATGTTTTGTGTGGGTTTGGTTTGCCTTTTTTTTTTTTTTTTTTAAAAAATGTGCTCAGAGATGATGCAAATCAAATCCCAGCCGAGAGCAGAAACGGAGGACAAGAAGCCGTTTTCTTTGGTTTGCTTGCCTGCAAATGCAAAAAAAAAAAAAAAAATATATATATATATGTATTCAGAAAATTACAGCTTGCGGCCAGCAGTCACAAGATGCGCAGCCAAAATTCGTGACTGAAAGAAAAGCTGCCCTGACATTGCAAATCGTCCTTTAAGCAGCAGCGTGAGGTTAGAAATGCAGACCGGCCAGGTAACCAAGGGAAAACGCCTACACGGCAGGCGGCCCCAAGGGGGGAGAAGGGGCTCATTTGGAAAGCGGGGTCCCCAGGGGAGGGAGGGAGGGGAGGGAGGAGAACCAGCCTGCGCAGAGAGAAGGCGCTTCTCCAAATGAGCAGCAGCGCGGGGGGAAGAACAGCCAGGGGCTGGCCAAGCCGCAGCATCTGCCGCTGGGAAGCTGCACCCCAGCCCGCAGTTACACCAGCGGCGGGAACCGGAGGACGAGCCCGGGAGCTCCCCGGCACACCAGACCCGTCCCCGCCGGAGCGGCTCCATCCGCAGCTTTTCCTTCGGCAGCTCCGGGGTTCTGCGGTTATTTCGGGTTTGCCGGCGGCCCCGCGGCCCCTCGCCGGGGCACGGCTGAGAGCCGGCCCGCAGCCCGGGCGCCGCAGCCCGGCATGTGCGAGGCAGACGGGAACCCGCCCGCAGGGGGACGGCGGGACGCAACTTTTCTCCCGTCTTTTTTTGTTTATCGTTATTTTTTCCCCCTTTTTTTTCGGGGGAGGGAGGGGGCGAGGCGGCGGCCCCCGCGGGCGGGCAGCCCCCGCAGAAGATGCGCGTACGGGAGGAAGAAATAAATAAACACGGCACCCGCCGGATCCGCATCCCGCCCGGGAAGAACAATGAGGGCGGCGGGGAGAGGAAGCGTGGGGGGGTCCCGGGGGGGGACCGGGGCTGAAGGACGCGGCCCCGCGCCCCGCCTCAGGGCCGCGCTGAGGGGAGGCTGAGGGGAGGCGGCGGGGCCGGCTGGCGGGGGCAGCCCGCGGCCCCCCGGCGGGCTGGCAGAGGAGGGGAGGGGGCCCGGCGGCCGGGCGGGGCGATTACCTGGGCGCTGCGGAGCCGCCTCCCCGCCTCCCGCAGCCGGGCGTCCTCCGGCCGCTGGCGCCCGCCACCCGGTCCCCCTCACCGGTCCGCCGCTGCCCCGCCCCGCCGCGCGGCCCGCCCAATCGGCGGAGAGCGATGGGCAGGAGGGACGGGCGCCCCGGCCAACCAGGCGGCTCTATCTCTCAGCTGGGCCCGCCCCCCTTCCCGCCGCTTGGCACCCATAGCACCGCCCCGCCAGGGCGGGGTGGGCGTGGCCTGGCGGAGCGTCGTAGCCTCCGCCCCAAGGACTGCGCAGGGGCGGGGCGAGCCATGCAAAGAGGCTGCTGGCTGGGCCAATGGGAGCGAGGGAGGGCGCGCCTCTCCGCCAATAGCCAGGCGGTAGGGGTGGTGCCACTCGTCTCCTCCAACGGCCTGCAAGGAGAGGATGGGCCCCGCCGCTGATCTCCACTAATCAGATCGGGGGGCGGGGACTTCCGCGCCCAATGGGAGACTGAGGTCGGGAATTCAAACTGACAGGTGGGAGCGCGGCCGTTAGCGGCGGACGGGACGGGACGGGACGGGACGGGACGGGACGGGACGGGACGGGACGGGACGGGGAGCGGAGCGGAGCGGAGCGGAGCGGAGCGGCGGCGGGGCCCGGCCCGGCCCGGCCCGGCGGCGGCCGCCCGCCATGTCGTCCAGCAGCTGCACCTTCGAGGACCGGTGCGTGGCCGTGCTGTGCTGCCGCTTCTGCCGGCAGGTGCTGAGCTCGCGGGGGATGAAGGCCGTGCTGCTGGCGGACACCGACATCGACCTCTACTCCACCGACATCCCGCCCTCGGGGTAAGCGCCGGGCCTCCGGGGGGGGCGGTGGCGGCGGCCGGTCCCCGCAGGCCGCGGGGTCGCTCCGGCGGGGCACGGCGAGAGCCCCGAGGCCCCGCACGGCCGGCCCGGGCGTTGCGGCCCGTCAGCCCCGGGGCCGCGGCCTCCCCCGCAGCGGTCTGCCGAGCGGGGCCGACGAGGCAGCGCGGCCCTCGCCGGCCGGCCGGCTCCCTAAAGATCGCTCTCAGACTCTGCTGTCACCGGGAAAACGGCCCCAAAGCGCACGATTCAACCCGTTCCTCCATTTCCCCTTCCACCCGGCCCCGCTCCAGGCCGGGGGAAGGCACGGCGGGAGCAAGGCCGTCCCTCGCCCAGCAAATCCACCCGAAAGCCTGGTTCGGTCTGCTCGTGGGGGAGACGCAGGCTCAGGGAGCCACGGGGAGTCCCTCCGGCTCCTTCCTCAGGCAGAGATTAGAATTTGACATAAATAACCGTAAACAGAACAAACCTGGTCTTGCACTGGTCCCAGAACGACTCTCCTCCAAGTTGGTTGCGTGTTGCTTTCCCATAACAATATTTGAGTATCCAAATATTTGAATAAGATTGCAAACTAACATCTTAATAAGTAAGCATGGGTTAAAAAGGAGATAACGAATCGAAGGTCTGGTTTTGAATGTCCTAGCCTTTAAGCTATCGTTCTGTAGCCTTAGCTGGGATTTGCCAGGAACGAGGGCGACATCTGTAACGAAATTTCTGACCGATGGTGCCACGCAGCCAGCGGCAGGGCCCGAGCGTGCAAGCGTCAGCAAGTACTAAGAGAAGCGGTGCTTTCTGGTCTAATTTGAGAGGACTTGGCGATACATTTGTGTGATGTCACATGGGTCTCTTTTTGTTTCCATATGAGTACGGCTGGTAGCCGATAGGAAAATGGAAATGTGTGGTCCTGGGAAAGTTTTAAAAAAAAAAAAAACCCACACAACACTAACGGTGTCATCGCTGTGTTGTGACTTCAGACCTGCATTAGCAAAACATTACAGTTGCAATCACAGCCACATCTAAACTTCCGTATTTTTACTTTCTTCCCATCTAGTACTGTTGATTTCATCGGAAGCTGCTATTTTACTGAGATCTGCAAATGCAAACTGAAGAACATCGCATGTTTAAAGTGGTGAGAATGCCATTCAATGACACTAACACCTCCTCAAGCACGCCGCAATACTGTTTAACCTTCTCACTGTAGACTGCTGCAGTGCAAGAGTTAAGGGATGAATGAACAGATTGCATACTCTATTTCAAATTTAATGCCGCTTGATAGAAACTCAGCCCACTACTTCTGGGCACGGCTGCCAGTCTATTTCTGTGCAAGTCCCAAGTGGAAATGTGACAACCTTGTCAGTAGTCTGAGTATATGGGAAAGCTTGCATGCCACCTGTCTGATTAAATGTCTGCTTCAACACTCAGATAATTGTGTGAATAAGGCCGCAGTAAGAAGTAGTTACTCATACTCTAATTAATAGAACATCCTCTTGGCAGATCTAGTTGTTGCTAGCAGATGGAACATGCTGTCACTAAAGTTCTTGGAGTTCTTTTATCCTCTTTATTAATGCCTGATATTTAAGAGTAAGAACAGCAACTCTCAAATAGCTCACAGTTATTTGAGACGATCCTTTCAGCTTCATAATCCAGACTTTTACCTTGTTCAGATTTAAATGGTGGGGGGTTGTGATGGGAACACAGTATTTTATTTTTTTAGACAGAAGTAGAGAAACAGAAACATCTCACCAGAGCGCATGACTGAGAAAGTAGAAAAATGGTTGTTCTAGGTTTCAGCCTAGGAGAGTAGATAAGGCTTCGATAGTCTCAGTCTCATTATTCCTACTACTGATACTCTCCCGCGTACAGTGTTTCTGTACAGATGGATTTTATGTGCGTGATGAACTTCTACGTTGATTCCAATGGAATCACAGGCCTTCCAAAAAAAAAAAAATACACTGTTTGTTGGTATGTAAACTAATTTGGATTACACAATTTAGGTTACTAAATGGTTCTCTTTGCCAAAGATCTAAAACTTAGATATTCTGTAACTCCCGACAGATGTTCCCTACGTATTTAAGGTGCTTGTTTAACTACGTTCCCTTAACTTTATCAAATAGGAGCGTTACGTAGTGGTCTGGTACCGTGGCTATCTAACATTAGTTTGAGCTGGAAAAGCCAACAACATCTATCTTTTCATCAGGCATTTGTTGCTCATTATTTCACTTGTCTTTCTAGTGGTAACATTGTCGGTTATCATGTGATTTCTCCCTGCAAACCCTGCCTGCTGTCCTGTAATAATGGCCACTTCTGGATGTTTCATAGCCAAGCAGTCTTTGGCATCAACAGACTAGACCCTTCTGGTAAGGAACACATATGTTTCCTTCTCTTCCCTAAACTCTTGAATTCTAAGTCCTCCTTCTAATGAGGCGTCTCGATACAGTTAAAGCATATGGAGGGAGCGTAACATATGGAGGCATAAGGCAGGCGTTACTGTATTGCTAATCTAGCAAGCGACTTTGGGGGAGGTGGTTGTAGCTACTTTGTAAATGAAGATTTCTAAGTGGAAATGTATCTTCATCAGAAAACTTAACCTACCCCTTTTGCGGACAGAAGTCAGGATTTTCTGAAGCAATATTATAACTAGTATAAACACAGCCACCAGCTGCTATTTATAGCGGTATGTATAGCTTTACTGCGCTATTAGGCAGCTGTCCAATGGGCACTCTTTTTGGGTGAGTCATGTTGTCGCTTTGACCCTATATAACTGAGTCCTCATCAGCTCAAGCTGAAGTTACAGCTCACGCTAGACAGTTTCTTCAGCTAGGTGTTGTTTGGATGCCAAGTGTCTGGCATAATTTGCCTTGAGTCCTCAGGAATGCATAGCATTCTGACAGATCACTTCTCCTCCTTGCAGATGGGAGTAACTTATTGTCTAAACCTTTCAGTGTCACCTGTGTTTCAGATCAATGCATTTAAAAAAAAATCAGTCATGAGGGGATTATCAGTAGCTACATGAATTAGCTATATATAAATACATCTGTGGGCAGGGACTTATTCTTTGAACTATGCTGTAAACAACAACGCTTACAAGATCGCTTTGGGAGAAAGATAGGAAATAGTCTAGATATATTTATCATGAACGTGACTTACCAGGTTTTGCAATGATTAGTTATTTTCTCTGAAAATAGACAGTTGTGCAACTTAAAAATAAGGTCACAATCCAAAAATATTTTTTTTTCCTCCTTTGTCTTCTTACCTCCTTCCCACCAGGTGTGAATGTATTGCTCTGGGGCAACTTGCCAGATTTGGAGGAAAGCACAGATGAAGATATGTCCTGCATCTCTGAGGAGGAGTATATCAGATAAACGTTAACTACAATATACTACAGTATCTTCCCTAGATTCATTGCATTGCTGTTTGGTTTGAATTTTTTTTTTTTTCCTGCTGGCACATCAGAGCTTAAACAATACAGGAAACCAGGAAATCCGGAAAACAATCCTAAAAAAGGAAGGTGGTATCTTCCTCTTTCACTGTAGCCTTCCTTAGACTCTTGAATCTGCCTAGTGTGTATCTTCTGACCAGAGACACGCCTTGGTTAGATCTGGAAATGCAGATGGAAGGTGCATTTACTGAGGTCTAGGTCTGTTTTGTTTTTTACATTTAAGTCTCAACAGTTGATAATCCTTCTTAACTGTATATTTTCTTCTTTCCTAAAACAGTATTCACAGAGCAAAGTCTTTCAGTTGCTGTAAGTACAGCTTAAAAATCTTAAGAAGTAGTCAGTCTGGTTGACTAAGTTCTGAAAGGGCTCTGCCTTTGTGGTCATGCAGACCACTGCCCAGGGCTTCTATTCCGAGTATACAGAGTTGCTGAACAAGTGGCTTAAAGTGTTGGAGCTTTGGCTCTACGATCTGGCTCTCCTGCTTTTAGCAGCTTGTTCTCTGGGCATCTGAGACATGCTAGGATGCTCCCGCATGTGGACTGGGGAGCTATCTTACAGAGTCTTCCCATCTTCATCTTTCAGTACTTTTAGGATCATGTTTCTGTAGAGATCAAGGTCTTTTTTTTTTTTTTTTCCCCCCCCTGATAAAACCTAAATACTGAAGTTACTTAATGTCTAATATAACTTCAAGATTACACTAGAGTTTTTACTGAGGTCAACAATAAAATCCATCCAGTTCTATGCGGGGTTTTTTTCCCCTTATAGGACAGGCATCCCTCCAAAGCAGAACTCAGCCATCCAATTGGGTCTTTTTAGAGAAAGAAAACAAAAAAAAGAGATCAGGTTAAATATTTGGTGTTCATGCCTAACCTTACATCCCGACGCGTACAGACAATCTGGTTCCTGTAAGAAGTAATGGATTCAAAGCTCACTATCCAAGTTGTTACAGCCATAGTATTTAACATATGAACTAAATACCGTCCCCTTCAGCTAGTTACCTGAAGGATCACCTTTAGAAAATTCAAGGTACAATCATATAAGAGAACAGAGCACACTTTTAAATTTGGACTGATGCTGAATAAATCGTTCTATAGCCTCTTGTGATACTTGGAAGAGGTGCAATGAAGGCAGATGTGATTGTCTTAGTATTTTTACTGTATGTTATATATTTCTGAATTAATGGTACTACCTCTTCTGCATTGTTTAAATGTATATTGGTGTATATATATATGTGTGTGTGCGTGTATGTCTTGTTTTGACTTCCTGTGTTTTGTCTGCTCATTAAATAAGTTTTGGACTACATAGTCTTCTGGGCTGTAATAAATATGGAAGTGTAATGATATCAGATAATCAAAACAATGAACTAGCATCTTGTATTAAAAAACTAGTTGAATAATTAGGTTCTTACTACTATGATTTTGTTTTAGAGACCCCCCTAAAAAATATCACCTCCTTTTTAGGCTGACAAACCTGACAGTTTCTCGGCCTTAAAGGTGTTTAGTCAGTTAACTCTTCTATAACACAACATCCCATTTTTTGCCAGTTTTCTATGCTGCATGAATCTGATCATGTTGTGACTACAGTATTAAGCTGGCAAAGTGACATCTCACACACAGATTTTTCCAACAGAATTCATGATCTAAAAACACAACTGATTGTTTTTGTATAAGTAGCGCAATAGTTCAAATAAAATTCCCATAATATAATTCTGCTTTGTTGCAAGTTCAACACTTGCCATTTGTAACCTTCATAATATTGAGTCAACTCTGTGTCAGTGGCAGGGCTGACTGTAGGGCCGTTCTCCCACAGCGTAGAGGACTATAATTTCTTCACATCAAGTCAATAATTCTGGTTTTGCTCCCTATCTGCTCATACACATAGAACTGGCAGTTCTGCTATAAACTACTCCAGTTACACAGGCCCGTTGGAGCTAGTTCACCTCAACCAGGCATCAGCTTGAAATAAAAAATAAGCCAACTTTTAAGTAAGTTCAGTACTTTTTTTTTTGAGGATAAAGAAGTTGTAGGTATTACATACAAAGTAAACAAACATCATCTGTTGCTCCAGCAGTCATGAATGTTACCAAACAAACTAATCATGTCTAGGGCTACTCCTGTTCTTTTCCATCTGAAACTAAAAGAGAACTGACTAAGCAGCTTGTGGTAAAGCCACTGCTCCCTATTCACAGGGCCCTAATGTTTTGGGTTAAGTTTCCAAGGATCACCCTGCATAGGGAAATACTTTCCAGGTTGATAGATATATCTAACACTAAACAGCTGACACAAAACCAGATCAATATTTCTAGAAACACTCGCACGTACTTCACCCCACCCAAAGCTTCGTTTGAAATAAAACAACTCGGGTCTCTATGGGTTTTTTGTTTTCTCTATACTCTTTGACATACAAGAGGACACGTGCTACGTATGTTGTAGCACAACCCTGGAATATGTTGTGAATGATTTGGAAGGCGATGGTTGCAAAGCATTTGGTATAATAATGCTGAACATTAAGGCAGGTAACTTCCAGAACGACTGTATCGGCAGGATTCAGCTTCCCGATAGATCCATGGTCAGTCTGATACAGAAAACGCTGGGGAGCTGTTGTCATCTTTGGTAAGGATTTTACAGTGAAACTTTACGTGATCTTTGCTGTGCAGCCAACGATGTCAAAAGCAGAGCACAAAGCTGAATAACAAGAACCGAGTCCTAAGGCCTTTCTCTTCTGCTCGTTAAGGTACGCAAGGCAAGTAATTAAAGAACTTTAGTGTCTCTAATCAGATCTGGTTTTATTCAGAAGGGACTGAACACCAGGCAAAGGGTCTTAAATTTTAGACTCAAAGTCAGTGTTTCCACAAGGCTTCCAAAGTCTCCTGGCACTCACAGCACAGCTGAAATTGGCCTTAATGCCCATGGTATTGCATCTGCCGCGGGGCGCTCATCGGTCACACAACGGGCCGGGCCCGTTCCCAGCAGCTCTGCAGCTATAAGACATTGTGTAATACAGACTTGTAGGTTCAGGGTAACAGACTTGTTTGGATGAAAACATTTGAAAGTAGAATTCCAAAAGCCACTGAGGATAAATAACTTTGATTTGATTTTTAAATCACAGGGACCTGCGTAATCACGCTGCCATCGACGGTCAAGCATTTTCTTTCCTGCAATGCATAATCTGCAATGCACAATACTAGCTGGAGGGGTAGGAGAAAGTCACATCAAAGACAGTGATAAATTG
This sequence comes from Aptenodytes patagonicus, assembly GCF_965638725.1. Taxonomy (NCBI): domain Eukaryota; kingdom Metazoa; phylum Chordata; class Aves; order Sphenisciformes; family Spheniscidae; genus Aptenodytes; species Aptenodytes patagonicus. The sequence goes on from NC_134970.1 coordinate 2,692,502, forward strand.
ATTCCCCTTCATATTAAATAAGACTTACTAGAAAAAGCACATTTAAATATTCTTCATTATTCCAGTACAGATTAATGCCTAATCATAACCTCACATTTATGTAACGCCATTCATCCCAAAGTGCTTTACAATGACAAACAGTTAAAAATCCTTTTACCGTTGAACTGCAGCCAACTCCAGGATGCAAAGCAGCTGCCAAGTAGACAGCATGCTGCAAGGACCCTGGTAAGCATCGTTCTGTAATGAAATTCAGTATGTGATCTCTATCGGTACGAACCGATATGTTGATTATTGAGGGAGGTTCAACTTGAAAGACACTCTCTTCTTAACACAGCCTGGAATGCAGTTCATCCACTTCGAGCCAGATGACAGACGGGTCACCTCTCCTAGGACAGAACCTGGAGTCCCAGGGTTTGAATCTGAGAAAGAGTCCTATGATAAGAGACAGAAATTACTAAGCTATCTTCTATTTTCTGCTCTTCTCTCTGGCATGCAAGAGCCGGCGTGCTTTCTAAAGCCAAGTAAAATGGTCATTTATTATAAATCACCCAATTACTTTGTCATGAGAGGTCATTGTTACATATTTTATTACATTTGCAGTCTGTGTGGTTTCTGAAAGCATACCCCAAGGAACAGTACATATCCCAAGTAAACAGCCTTTGTGTGCTATTATTTGGATTAAGGGAGTGTCTACAGGCTAGTATAAGTATAACAACTACGGGTGCCTATTGTGCAAGAAACTGTACGAGCACAGCGACTTGTAGACTCGGAGAACTCGCACTGTAAACAAAGCAGCCAAGGGATGGTAAGGGCACGGCACCATTGCCTCTGTCAGAGATCAGAGGTAAAGCCTGAACTGTGCAAGCCTGAAGAGGAGACTCCTTAGCTCCAAGACTACGACAGAGAACCGAGCCGTGCCTGTCCCTGCAGCTATGGATCACTTCTTCCTATTCCAACAGGCGTTTGCAAGTCTATGAATAGATTCGGCTCTTCCAGCACACATACTCGATCATCTCATACTTAAAGCAAGGATCCTTCTCTGTGCCAGTGTTTCTGGATTTCTACTGCATTATTAGGTTTTTCTCTTGCTCTAGCATACAAAGTGGGTATAGGCTCTAGCCAAATACCCATAAAAAGCCTACAAAGAAAACAGGTTATTCCAAACCTGTACAGAGACAGCATTCAAAGACCTGAGAGACGTGCTCTTCAATTTATGCAGTATACAAGAATGACAAGAGAGAAAAGGAGGATGCCTGCCTTGAACATCTCCTGTGAAATTAACTCCAAGTTGTCGATGCACCACCCAAAATTCCCTCTTCTCATCAGGAAATATCAACTGTGCTGTTCTCTGACAAAGCATCAGCATTTCCAGGCAGCTGTTAGCCAGGGGGACATTTTAGCTGCTTTGCTGTCTGCAGTGTCTCTTGTCATCTTGCATGCATGACACAAGCTTAACAAAGTGAGTCTGCACTCTATTGATTTCTCATTAGAAAGCATGCCTCACATTTTGGACAGCAATGAGGGGAAAAAAACAACAGGGAACAAAGCTGGTCAAATAGAAGCCAAACAAAGTCTCTGGTGCTTCACTTCTTATGTCATCTGAATGCTGACAGCTTGATGTCTCTGGGTAATGCCACACAAGGGAAATTAGCACCCTAGCACTCTTAGGCACTGCCATCTGCATGTCAACGTATGTAGAAATTTGTGCAGGCAGTTATAAAGCAAGACTGATAAAAAAGACTTGATCTTTTGCATTTCTCTGACTACACTTATTTCCTGGAGGAAAGTGCTAATTAAAAATAACCCAGTATCGCTCCAACGTAACTGCAGCCACACTAGGATTCTTCCCTGCTGTGCTATGGCAGAAGCTTATTAGTTCATCCCACTCTAGCATATGGCCTGTTTTGGAATAGGAAATTTCCACTAACAGAGGAGACAATGCTGGAAATACAGGTGTTTTGGGACTCTCATCCTAACTTACATAGGAACATAAAACCAAAGAGAAACTGGTCCTGTGTCTATTGGGCACATCTGACAGTCCCATACACAAAAGCAAGCAATAAGAATTAAATTTAAAAAAAAAAATCATCTGATTTTGCCTCTTCCTATCGTCTGTCTGCCTCTCAGAGCCAATGCCACACTCCAGCAACAGACTGCCCAGAGAAGCGAAGCGGTTTCGGGACCAAAGGACACTGAGAAAACCGGGAATACAAAGCTCACACGCCCTTTGTCTACATCTTTTGGAGGTTTTGCCAGTAGCTGTTCTTTTATTACAAATGTATTTGTCTTCATTTTAAAAAGTATAAGTATATATTTAGTTCTGAGACTAGCAAAGCTTCGACAAAAGTGAATCTGGTCTATTATTTCTGCTATGCTTATAGAACATGCCCAGAGAGCTTTTTCAGCAGACATTGGCACTAGAAGAGCTACAAGATAGTGTGCAGCAAGCTGCTTTGGATGTGAAGAGTGCCAGTCTTCACTGTGAGTGTTGCAAGCAGACTTTGGCCTAAATTAAAAACACAGTGTGTGAAGCTAGAGACCCAAAAACATTCAAAGACCAGCATAGATAGGATCTAAGCCCAAGACAGGACTAAGAATGCACCTTCAAAAACCATGTATTCAAGCAAAACTATGTGTTAGGCTACTGTGCTAGACACAAAATCTAGGCCCTTTCAATTACAGAATTTTTAAACTGCTTTAGAGTCACTTGCTTTGACCAATTCACTTATTCTCTCGATTCATTACTGCGTAAGTGGACATAGAGAAGTAGATGGTTTTAGACCACCAGAATACCAAAGCTGCAATAGTTTCCCCACAGGGTGGTCAATGAAGCCAACACAATCGGAGAATTATTTGGTTAAAAATGCAGATGGAGTAACACAGGGTCACATTTGAGGGAAGATTGTGAAAGCTACTGCAGATTCACCCTAGCATCCACTCAGATGTCAATGAGCGCCTAAAATGTTTGGAAAAAATTAAGCAATCTGCTCTTGTGCAAAGGCCCATCACAAGACTTTCCACAACGTTGCTCTGCTTTTTATTGGACCCCAGGTTGGAAGTGAATTTTACTCTGCTTCAAATTTTACCCGAAGTCCAAATGACTTTCTTTGTAGCTTAGAATTTAAAATTCAGATAAATACATTTTTTCATCTCACCTGCTACCAGAAGGCAGCATTCATAAGTGTCAGGAAGTATATATTCAGCAGAATATGTCCATTATTTTATTCCAGTCCTTATGGGAAATCAAAATTCAAAAACTGCTTAAAAGCATCTGGCACTGGCCACTATAAGAAACCTTTTACCTTATTAACTGGATCCCCACTCTGATTTGATACAAACATGCCAGCGATGCATGAACTTGAATTGCTCCTTACCTTTGTGCCACTCTGATGGAAGATCCTCAGCAAATTGAGCAGCACTCACTGTAAGTCAACCACAAAAATCATAGGACTTCATAACAAGCAGCTTTTGGACAGTGGCAGGCACTTTGATAACAACCTGCCACTCTTCCTGCATCACTTGAGCCTCTCCTTGCTCCTGCCGGGGGGTTCAAAAAGCGGGCACTGGTGGCTTTGGCATTATCGTAGCGTACGTTGCCGGACCTGACAACAGAAGCAGCATTACTTTCCCCTCCCAATGCCTTGCTAGTGTATTTAAAGCGGTCACATCTCACCGTATACTATAATGGCTAGCAAGAGATGCCAGGTGGATCCAAGCCTGCCGTTTTCCAAAGCCCAAGGGAAAGCAATGCAGTTATCCCCATGCTCTGTGCGTAATAATAAATGTGATTTTATAGTCTCTGTATTCTCCCTAGCCTCCCTGCAGAGATCAAAGTCAGCTATGTTTGGGTGTGTGCATGCACATACATGCATGGAGAAGACACATTAATTATGGTCTGAAAATTTCTCTGCTAGAAAAAGAACTGGTTCCCTCTTTGTCACTTACCTCTCCCCCACAAAAACTCTTGCTGGCCCAATTTACTCCTTGAAAACAACCTTGGATTGCAAATGACCTAGGGATAAGAGGCATCAACCAAGAATATCTTGGCTGAAAAACGTGTGCTTTGAAGAGCAGAAACTCAACACCAACACAGGCTTTGATGCCATAGCACAGACCCAGTGACTTGTTTCTCAAGCTTTACCTTCCCTGTTCAGCGAGTGGTCAGATCAGCCGTCATGTTTGTGGCTAAATGACTATTTCACTGGGCTGCTAATTTCATAGACACCACTGATGGTATGATTGCAGAAAAATCAGGAAACGGTCATTTTCCTTTTGCTGACTTGGTTACAAAAAGGGAACAGTGCTGGGAACTCACAAATGATGCCATAGGACTTTCCGCCTAGTAAGAGTTAAGGAGAAGCATCCCTTCAGCCAAAAACTGCACAGAGTTTTGATGTCATCTTCTGGCCACTGCTAGAAAGGGAAAGGACAACACTCTCCTGGAGGGATCACAGCCTGACCCGGTGCTTTACGTCTCAGAGGAGAGTCGGTGGGGCCATGGTGGCCACCGACAGACAAAGCCGACCCAGGATGTTCCCTGTGATGCAGTATTTCATAGGGCAGGCACCGTGCCAGCGTGGCATCGCCTTCGCAGGCTGCCACACCACACAATTGGGCTGTTGGTCAGGACACAGACCAACATCAAGAACGATCTTGTTTCTTTTGCTCCTGCAAGGGAGGCTGCTGTTTGCAAGACGTGGCCTCTGAGGGGGTGTAACAAAGCAGTGGGAGGGAAAGTATAAAGTACAGGTTTAGTCGGGTGAATCCATCAAGCCTGCAAGGTCTGCACACACCTTCGCAAATTGACCCCAGGTGCTGAACCAGTTGGAATGTGCTCAGGGAAAAAAGGTGTATAAAAAGTTGACAAGACTCACCCTTTCTCTTGCTGGAGAGGTGGGGAGGCTGGCTTTGTAGCAAGCGATGTCTGGGCATGCCAATCTGAGCGAGAGAGCACATTTGTGCCACTCAAAAGATGGGTCTGTTGCTATGCTTGAGCAGACTGCTGGTCCCTCTAACTCATATACCTCCCTTTGCCTTGGCTAACGCTTCAGGAGACGCCTGTCTTTATTCCTACAGTGCTTGAACACTCCGGTATCTTGCCAGATAGCTATCCTATGCTTCCAAAGCTCTGCTAACAGTTTTTGCGTACTTTCTAAGCCAAACAGGAGCACTTCTGCCTCCCCCACTACCTTCCAAATTCCTTTGTAAAACAGACAATCCGATTCCTTCCTCTTCCCATTTTTAAACACAAACCAGTAATTGTTTCATGATAAATAACAAGTGTTTCATGCTTGACAAACTGGCTTTTTTTTTTGCTGGTGTAAATCGCTGCTAGTCTGTTGCCCCCAAAAGACCCCTTTCTCAGCCCCTGCATACACCCAGCTGTACCCTCAGATCCCCCTTTAGTATTCTCGTGGTGTTGCCGTACACTGGAGGTGACAGTGTCTCTATTGCCGAGGTCACACAGCTTGTCATCCTGCTGGTTACTACTGGAAAAGCATCGTCATAAGGTCACCACCGTCACAAATTGTGCCCCACACATCAAATGTCCCACAGCCAGGGCAGGACAACTGCGCTTCCTCCTGACCAAGGCGGGTCTCTACAGCAGGAGGTTGAAGCACACAAATAAGCAGGGCTGGGGGTAGTACAGCAAATGCACGCGTGTGCACGTTCCACGGTGATCTGGGGGTCTTCCAGCTCTGGGTCTCAGCACAATAGCTGTCATCAGGCCACAGAGTAAGAGACGCTGGCATTACGCTCAACAAATTTGCATTAAGAGTGATAACAGAAAATCCAACCGAATTTATAACTTCAGCCAATTCTAAAGACAGAAAGGTTCCTCAACACAACACTAAGCATTTAATTCTCTGATAACAGAGTGAGATAAAGATAGCAGGGAAAAAGCAAGAGCTCACTATCAATGGAAACAGAGAAAGGGACACTGATATTTTAAGGCATTCACCTTTAGGTTATAAGCTGCTTATCTCAGACTGCTACATACGTGGTCTCCTTGGGAACCGAGTCAGACAATAAATCAGATGTGCCAACATTTATCAGAAGCTCCAACTAGCCAAAAACATCAGCTCCCCTAAGAATGCCAAATCGGTTTTGCAAGATGCAGGGCCAAGCCTGGAGTCACTCTTGAGGCATGCAGCAGGGGTAAGAAATGCCGCTATTAAAAGAAATGTTGCTTATATTCCTGTTCCTCATTGCCGTGTCCTCCTGGAGCCACGGGCTGCGTCAGAAGCTTCAGAGGAAGGCGAAAAGAAAAAAAAAAATCAACCTGGCATTGCGTAGGCATGGTTAATGCGCACATCAGGACAACATCTGCCTATCACGTGCCCGGTCAGCCACAAAAATAGCCCTACCCATTCTCCTCAGTTTGAAGCATGTAAGAGATTATTCTTGTCTTAGTCTGAACTGTGGGGGGGAGCAATATACGGATAGAGTAGCGGTAGGAATAAAAACAGCTTGAGGAAAGTCAGCAAGATCAGTGTATGAATATTCTCTAACTGCAACTCTCCTGCCAGACACAAGGAAAAAAATCCAGACATTTCACATGTGCAAAAACAAACAAAACAATCTCAACCAAATCTCTTTTAAACTGGTGAAAATTTCCCAACCAGTTCCAAAATGTTTAGCTGCTTATGTGTAACCAAAAGAATGTCATGGCAGGCGTTCTCGGGGCAAAGACCTCTGTCTCATTTACAAGGGATTTGGCCAGGAATTAGCTAGTGGGAAAGCGATGGCAGCAACACCACTTGGCGAGACTTACTTATCCAGAAATCCTGACCCTGGTGGCAGCAGACATATTTTGGTGGGCAATGTGATGCGATAACTGACCCATGGACTAGGAGCAAATGTCTTCAGCAGCAGTATCGGGGGAACTGGGTAAAAAGAGTGCCCACATCTGCTCATGGCACAGCTTTACATGTGGCCCAGAAGAGGAAAAAAGTCACCCTTTCCCTTGAACATTGTGAAGTGACTCAAGCCATATACATCTTTTAGAAAAATAACAAGTAAAACGGCTTACACCTGCTCTGGCCACATGCTGGCAACTGTATTTGTCAAGAGCGACAATCGCTGACCCCCGTCCAAGCACAGACATGGTGGTACCAGCTCCCTGGCTATCGCGGAGCCCCGTGGGCAACGCGTTTCGGAGCACACCCGGGCGCAACCGCAGCCAGAAAAGATGGGCCGGAATGGCCTGGTCATAGAATCATAGAATCATTGAGGTTGGAAAAGACCTCTAAGATCATCGAGTCCAACCGTCGACCCACCACCACCACCCACTAAACCATGTCCCTAAGCACCTCATCTATACGTCTTTTAAATACCCCCAGGGATGGGGACTCCACCACTTCCCTGGGCAGCCTCTTCCAATGTTTCACCACTCTTTCAGTAAAGACATTTTTCCTCACGTCCAATGTAAACCTCCCCTGGCACAACTTGAGGCCGTTTCCTCTCGTCCTGTCGCTTGTTACTTGGGAGAAGAGACCAACACCCCCCTCGCTACAACCTCCTTTCAGGGAGTTGTAGAGAGCGATGAGGTCTCCCCTCAGCCTCCTTTTCTCCAGGCTACACAAGTTGAACCGCAGCCCCCGCACGCGTCCCCGCCGAGCTGCGGCGCTCGGCAGCGAGAGCGCTGCACCGCAGCCCCCTCCCTCATCCCAGCGCTTGCAGAGACTGCAAAAACGATCTCCAGCACCCGCCCGCCCGCAGCCACGTCTGGAAGGGGAGCAGCAGACCGAGGGGTAATTCCCTGCCGCTCGTGGTGAAACCAGAGAGGCCCCCGGGGCAGCAGAGGGGCGGGAGAGGCTTTTGCCCGCCCGGGAGCCGCCGGACCGGCCGGCTTCAGCCCATTTTAACATCGCTGCCGGCGCGTCCGCCGTGCGCGTGGGTTAACGACAGACCTCGGGCTCTCCCAGCTGAAGCAGGGCCAAGCCCTCCGGCGGTGCCGCCCTGCCTGACCCCCCCCCCCCCCCCCGCAGCACCGGCAGCCCCCCGCCCCCGGCACGGGCCCCCCCCCAGCCCCGGGCACAGCCGCGCCCCTGCGGCAGCCGGCGCCACGGCGCCACCTGCCGGAGCGCGGGGGGAGCGCGGGGGGAGCGCGCCCCCCCCGTTGTTATAACCACCTTTTTATAATTCTTTTTTTTTTTTTTTAAAAAAAAAAACCCCGATCGTGGGGTAGAAACACGGCCCTGGGGCAGCGGCACTTCTGCATGAAACGCGGCCCCGGTACCCGATAGCGCCAGGATGGAGAGCGCTGCTTTCGAGAAAATTAAGAGGCTGTATCAGGCAGGCGATCTAATTCACGACTTACATCTTTCCCCTTTCTATGCGAATCGCAGCTGAACCCCTTCTGAGGTCATTCTCCATTAGCAAAATAAGAAATGAGGAGAAAAATAAAGTCTGTAGAGTCTCGGAAATGGTTCATTTAAAGTCTTTGCTGAAGTTTTCTTCTGGTTAGTCTTTTAATTTGACTTTAAGAAACCTTTTTGCAGCTGTGTTTTGACTTTGTGGCTATGGAAAATCTGCCCTTCACCAAAACAACTTCAAAATACCGTAACTGCCATTACCTCTCCTTCACTGGCCAAACCAAGATAATCCCTGGAGAATACGATGACTGGGACTTGGCTTCCCGTTGGCAAACCTCTTCTCTTGGAATTTGTGCTGAAGTTCAGTGCATACTTACCAGTCTGTTTTCCCTCAGAAGTGCCATCAAGTGAATAATAGGTAGTGGAGAGCCATTTAAATCCAGTTAAGTAGCTCCTTACTTATTCCAGACTATCAAAAAGAAAGAAAACAGCTATTGAGGGGTCATCCAGAGAGAAGGCCTCTAGCAGAAGTAATCATGAGTGTCAGGATTTAAGAACATCCAAAAATGGTGTTCACAATTTAACAAGCTTTGATTTAAGTTTGCATCCATTCTGCAGCACCGAGCTTTTCAGGAAACAAGCAATCCTTGGGGACCGTGTGGGAACAACTACTTAAAACAGTCTTTCCCCATAGCAGTTCTACTCCCTTTTTTCTGTCCCCTTCTCTCGATCATACTGTGCATTTGAAAGGAGAAAAAGGCAATTACCTAGGATGTCAGAAAGGTTGCGCTGTTTTACTGCGTGTCAGGTTGGATGCCTGAGCTTATCTTAAATTTCCCAGATTGGACTGGTCATTGCTGCTGCTTGGCTTGTAACAGGTTACAAACGGTTCCCGGTGTGACTGTGTCCCAGCAAATACTTACTGACTGTTCAGGACTTGCTTTCCCCTTGCTCCGCGGAAGAGCTCATTAGTGCCTCAGCCCTTCACCATGAACATGGAGTCTCCAGAGACCCCAGCTGTTCAGATTGGGAAGAACCTCGAGGGATGAAATCAGGAGCCACCCAGGCCTCTGCCCCTGGAAGTACCGGGGCAGGACCAGCCGGGACCTCTTCACCCAAGGGCTGCCCAGCACCCTCGGCTGACCCGCTCGGGTCTAAGCCATCTCACGCTTTACTCCGGTCAGCTCCACAAAAGCAGAACTGTTGAGCTGATTCACTTTGACTTCCTCCATTAACAACAGCCTGCCTGAAGTGAGGCAAAAATCAAGCAAATGAGGTGAAGAATGAGGTTTTCAGAGGAGGCAGAGTCAGGTCCCGATCATTAACGCTTATGTAGTTTTTAAACGTTTCCCAACACTGTCATTGCGTTTCTCTCTCTCTCTCTGGTGACAGACTCTGCTGCTGCTTCACCTGTTTCCAAGCTGAGGTCCAAGACAAAACAACAATAAAATTCTATGTTTAATCTAACAGGGCCTCCCAGCAGTACATACTTTGTTGGAACTTATTAACCAGCTCCCAGCTTGTTCCCTGCATAATCAGTTTGTGCTTCAAAGTCCCTGCTAGCAGAGCTAAATGATGGTGTTAAATTCACTCATGTATAAAATTAATTAGTTTTGGGGCAGGACAGTGGATATTGGTTGTCAGAAGTTGGGATATCAGTCGAATGCTCAGGGCTCTGGGGACCTTTGTAACTTCCCAAGCAATACCTTGTGCTCTTCTATCCTGAATGTGGTCTTTCAAGTGGGGCGGATGAGAAGAGCACTGGTGGCTCCCTGCAGCGTTCAGAAGTACAAGAATCATCCTTGAGTGGAGCAAAAAGCTGTGCTTGCTCCCGTTAAAGGCAGAGGGACTGCTCCCGCACTTAGCATAAATGTACGCTTCCAAGGTCAAGACACGTTAAGCCAGATACCAATCGCCGCTGCAGAAATCACCCAGCATTATAATTCCCCTCAAAACCGCTCCACTGTCAGAGCTGCTCTGCTCTCCATCCGGGGGTGGTTGAGGTGTCCAGCAAAGTGTCCCAAGGCCAGGTTTCCCAAGAGGTTGTTAGTCGAGTCTAGAGTTCGTCGAGACCCCAGCCTGGCTGCTGGAACTAACAGGGGATTCTGTTACACGCAAATCAGCAGGAGGGAAAACAGCATCTGGCTCATCACCCGCTGAAGCAGCAAGCACAGGTCACATCAGGAGCTGTCCCTTTTCCTCTGCATCTCTGGTTTCTTTCTAGGATAATCCTTTCCCAATTAGCTTTTGAGGACTTAGACATTTAGTTATTTAAGTCTCACCATTGAAGCCCACAGTCCAAGAGACTCTGGACCCGTGAGGCATCGGGGGCAGGTTCAAGCCTCCTTGCCTCGCTTGGCTAAACACAAGGGGTTTAGCAGTGATTTTCACATTTCATCTCAATTCAACAGTTAGCTGTAAATCCGCCCCCCTCATTGAGGCTGTGCTTGCTCTCACCTCGGTGTGACAGGCACAATGCTTCGTTAAGCCTCGAGCTGGGATTTGATGCCCTGAATTGATATCAATGATCTGCAAGGAGAGCCAACAGCTCTCTGGCTTACAGTCCCAGAACGTGCCAGCCCCAAACTCCTGCCAGACTCGATGGTGATCTCTCTTTGGTACTTGATAGGAAGGCAAAAGCTCCTTAGATTTAAGCAGGCACAGACTATCTACTAAACGCAAGCAAATACTGGGCTTTGAAAGGCCCATTGCAGGACCGTGTATGCAAATCCCCATCTAATTTGGGCACAACAGGACCATGATCAGAGCGTGCTCTCTCTCATTTCTCTGTTTTGCCAGGCAAAACCCCGTAAAACCTCAAACAACCAACACACAAAAAACCCAAGCATCTGTCCCTCCCACCCTCACCTTAAACACGCTCTGTGATTCCCTGTGCTCACCCGCTTCTGCAGCGGCTAACTCAGTGCGTGAGCTCCCCTGAAGACGGGATGCAGAACAGACGCAATTATTTTGTTGCTGCTACAGCAATAGCCGTATTCGCACGCCCATACAGAAACCCTAAAGAAAAATCACCCGTTGATGCTTGACCTGCATGTTAATTTGGTTCATTTTCTAGACGACAGCAGCTCGGTGAGACAGGGAGATAATGTAAAGGCCAATGAAGAAATCCATTGATTTCAGTCTGTGGTTTCCCTACCAGCAGGCTCTCGCTACAGACTGTGATTTGCTTGCATGATGAAGTGATAATCCATTACAGCCAAAAATACTGGTCCACAGATCATCTGAATTGTAAGTGATAAAACTATGCACTTGGCAGGTTCCAAAATGTCATTATTCTCAAACACGGGGCAACATTTCCCATTTGCAGCAGTGCTAAGTACATCCTCATGGCCTTTCAAATCTGTTGTGCAAATGCATATGAAAATAGCTTTTAAGAGATGCCTTGGCAATTAGCACTGTACGTGCAGGGAAGAGTCAGAGACAAAGCAATTGTCTGGTAATGTTAAACGGTGTTCTTTGGAGGCACACAAACCAGACTGCCACGGACTAATCCAACCTTCGACTAAAATAATCCCTTCAATCTATGATCTGCCTAAAAAATAAGAGTTATACTCCTGCCACGGCTTTTACCTTTGTTCACCATTATCAGGCACTTAGAGGCACCAGGTCAGATACTTCTCAAAATCAATTTCTGAGGAGGGGGCAGAATCATTTCTATTCCACGCTGCTTGAATACCTTATTGGACAATCAGTACGAAGTGAAACAAGTTGCTTTTATAAGAGCTCTAGATTGTTGGCTTTACCATCAAAGCAATCAACCGTTCTTAATCACAACGGCTGTCTCCCCAGAGAAGTCCTGGTCTACACGGAGCTCTTCAAAAATAGATGGACAATTTTCCTACTTTGTAGACCAAAAATACCAGTTTCTCCCAGCTCTTCACAAGAGCCCAAAAGGAATCAGAGGTTGAACTTCAGGTTAAAAAAAATAAAAATTGAGATGCAGAAGAACGTTCAGACATTTATCTACGGCTCCCCGGGAGGTTCAAACCTGATTTCCCGTTGAGTTGAATAATCCCCTGAACACTGGAGCATACACCTGAGTTAGATGACAAACACACCCACCTCTAACGCTAACATTAGTGGGCATAATCCTAAATTTTCCCCGCAACAAGTGTCCATTCAACACCCCAGATGCTGGGGAACGGTGTCCGTGGGGTCTTTTAACCCACACAGGGCAGAACAACAGGGACAACGCGGCTCTGCACTGTGCTGCAGCTGGGTGCAGGATACGTCCCGCAGAGCCTGCCCCGGCCGGCAGCACAAGTTCCTGCACCAGCCCTGTCACCTCGGCACCGACTCTGCTGCCGGTAACAGGTCTGGGCTGCCTGAGCTGACCCCAGCCATCCATCTCCCGGGCAGGCAGTACATTATGTGCAGCCGCTGTACTTTATCACCTTCTCCGCAGACACCCCACATCGGGAGAGGATTAAACAGCATTAACTGCCTTCCCAAAGGCTCCCATCCTGCTGCTCTGCCTGCCAGAGAACCGAGATGAGAGCAGTCTGAGGATTAACTACTCTTGTCCTAACCAAAGAGGTGGTGGGTGGGTGTTAACAAAGCTGCAAGGGAAGGCTCACCACGCTTGTGCAAGCCCTCAAAGCTGGCGCCCATTTCCAAACAAGACCTGGCAGTGGTGATGGCAGTGCCACAGCCTTGGGCAGAGCGGGTTGGTGGGGAGGGGAAGGACTCCCCCGCATGGTGTCAGCTCTCACCAAACCCGCTGCTGTTGTCCGAAGGGCTGAAGTTGCATCCCCCAGTTCACACCAGGAAAGTCTGCTCCCCTGGATCACAGTCAGAACCGATCTCGGGCAGCATCTCCTTTGGCGCACAGAGCTGTGGTACTCTCCAGCCTCCATGTCTGGGACCCCCACCCTGGCAATTCCTGTGACAGCAGGGATCATCAGAGCACAGTAACGAGCCACGGATGCCCAAGAATCAAGAGCTACAGCAAGAAACTGCCAAGCAAAGCCATCATCCCAGCGTTACAACTCCATCAACGCTACAAGGATCTTCTGCCCGCAGCCATTTAATTAGGAGAACCAGACAGCATATTTAGAGCACAGCGTTCTGCTTCGTTTGCAAGAACCACAGCACAGGGAGGAGGCAGACCATTAGGGCTACGTTTCCTAGGAGATTTTCACACACTAAAATGGCGGAGGGGGGGGAGACCCACATTTCATGCAAGCTGAAGGTAGTAATTCCACTGGCACTTCTGATGCGTTAAGCGTGTCGAGCTAAACTACTAGTGAAACTACAATAATGCGCTTTAATTGGGCTTATTTTGTCCTATTCTCCACATACACAAAAAGGCAGCAAGAAAAGGAAAGAAGTTGCTCAAACAGCTTGAGAGAGGCAGCACGTCTAGTAGCAGTACTTCTAGCGGCCAAGAACTTGTCTCTTAGCATCTTAAAGTCCCTGAGATGGACAGTTCAAGAGCTTTCAGGGCAATAATGTCAGGGCAGGTAAGAAATACCCAGTGTTTTAATTGAACGGGAGAGGCTGACCTCAGTGCTGGTCACGCGGGGTGAAGTCGTCCCACCGCGGCAGCTGCACGATCCCAGACAAGTTTCCCCATATGTGGGCATAACCTGGGCCTGACTATCAAACAGGCAACAACCTTTAATCATGAAGCCTTTAGCTTTGCTTTAGCAGGGAGAGTACAGATCACTGCAGATGCTTCCCCTATGATTTATCGTTTTCTAATATATTGTCCTGAAACAGCTGCTCCTTTCCTTTCATAATCCTGATTGATGCCTCTCTTACCTGGAAGGCAATGGGTTCTGACTAACCGCAGCATTTCCATCAGGCAAGAAGGGGAACAGTACACAAAGCAGATCTGAGGTCATGGAAAGGTTCTCGTTCACTTCCCCCCTGTATTGCGTTTTTCAATTAAACGTATCTTAAAGCCTGTGCTTTTCTTTGTCTGCACCAAAGGAGAGGGAGGAGGGTAAGAGAAGCAGTTCCCCTCCCACCCCAGAGCAGACTGCCTCCAGCATCCCTGCGCCCAGGGACACTATTGCAACCCCGACTTCAGCTGCAGATGCCGGAGGTGAGGTGGGCTGAAGCGGCTGTCGGGGCTGATGCCCGAAGCAGCCCAAACACCCACCCTGCCGTGAGCTGCCTGCGGGGTCAGCTCTGCCAGCCCGGCCCCACACAAATCTGTCCCCACGCAGCCACGCTTGGGACTGGAGCCTGGCAGTTATCCGTGCGACCAATGCAAATTTCCTAGCAAGGCGTTTATTAAAAATAACACAAAACATCCCATCTCTATAGGCTGTAGGGCCTGAAAATCCCACGCACAGATCAGACCTCCACTGTATAAAGCAAAATACGGGACCTAAAGAAAGCACCTTTCCCAGCCTGGCCGAGGTGTGACCGCTGCCTCGGTGGGACTTCAGACCCGGGCGAATTCTCCCGTCCCCGCTGCCCGCCAGGCAGCTGTTAACCGGCTCGTCTGTCTGTCCACACCAGAGCTAACAGACATATATTTTCCTCACAGCAGCCTGTCAGGAGAGGACAAGAAAATGGCATTTGTTTCCAGCCTTGAAATGTAATTTTGTTTTTTTATTATTAATTTTAAGGTTGTAAATGCTCTGGCTGTGTCTGGTTTTGAAATGCTACTGATGATAACAGCAAAAGGAGATGAGTGAGTGGGGAAGGAAATTGAAGCATTTCACAGCTACCAAAGTCTTTAACCATCCCTGGCTGTACAAGGAAACCAACAGGGAGAACGTAAGGATGATAAACAAGCAATTTGCTATCTTGAAGATGCCTGTAGCTTCAATTTTTCCTCTGGCAGTTGCCTCTACTTAAGCAGACTGTTTCCACACATACGGGTCAAATGAAAAGACACAGCAAAACAACAAGGAAAAAGTAAACTGTAATAGAGTTATCAGCTGCAATAACACCCCAGGAGTGGATTTATTTTATCCAACAGAAATGCTCTTCTCCGGCCTGCAAGGCATTTCAGGATCACCTTGCAGACCACGCCAGGGAGAGCGGGCTGGTCCAAACCCCACCGGTGCAGGCTGGCTTGCCTCCGTGGGTTTGGGGGGGCAGGGAGGGGACACGTGATTCAGGGCATGGTTTTGGGAGACTTGGGGTGTTTGGGTGGGCAGGGCTGTCCCCAAACAGCAGAGACGCTGGGAGCAGCGTGGAGGACGAAGGGAGCGATGCTCTCAGGCAAGCTCGGCTGAGTCAAAGTCACAGCTTGGGCACAGCACCTCCAGGGACGGCAGCTCAGCCCCCCAAGTTTATGTTCAAGGCAATGTTTTTAAGCACTGATGCTTTAAAGTTTAGTTCTTTAATGCAACACTGTCAGCTTTTGTTATTCTGCTTGCCAATTTTTACAGCTTCACATGGATTTCCCATTAAAATCAAAACTGCTTGTTCTGCCTAGCAGTGTCCCCAACAGGCACCGCTTTGGGGCATTTGCCATGTGTTTAGCATATTTATTTATGCACCCAGACATGCTCTCTAATATTAAGCAGCATCGGGGGTTTTAATTAAATGGAAAAAACAAATCTGAATGAGGGAAAGGGGGGGAGGAAAAGGGGAGACTGACACATCTGGCTTATAATTACCTTAAAATTATAGAAGCTCCTGTCTTCAGTTCCCAGAGCTGTATGACAGATATTGCTGCCCAATTATACAGCAGAGTTTTCTCTCTCTGGAGGGTAATGGGAGTCACAGCACAAGTGTTGAACCAGATGTCCATTTAGAGACAGTTTAATATTTTGGGGCATTTCACATGGTATCAGGATGGACCAGGGCTGTGCTAAATCCTTCCACACTCCCAGTAACGGGTGCAACCACATGCTCTGTTTGATGACCACACTGCGGAGAAATTTGTTTCCCTCGTAAGACAGACATGGTCACTTTTCTGAGAACTCTTCACAAACATTGCAAGCAGCAAAAAACAGATTATATCAAGTTTTCAGCTTCCAAACTCCCCAAGTCTGAGAAAAACAGAGGACGGTCCTACATGGAGTTAAGTCAGTGGCAAGAGCGAGCTAGGCTTTTAAAGGTCCTGAAGTCTTTAAGAACTGGAAAGTCTCAGCAGTTTATATTTTCAGGAGGTGGAAGTCATTCATGGCTTAACTTTGACAGAGGATTGGCATTAAAAGTAGCTTTAGATACCAGGAACTCCAAGCCCTCATTCCTGCCCTCAGTCTTTCCAAGGAGATGATCCCAAGCTGCTATAAAGCAGTTGCAACACCGTTAATTTTACAGCATCTGAACCAGTGCAAAATGACCAAATCTTGTTTTTTCCTGACCTGAACCACAAAAGGCATTTCAGTGATTAAATGCTAAAGACAGAAGACAGACCGAGTATGCTTTGTGCTGTCAGCAATATAAGCTTAACACCATCACATACCACAAATAAACCATTTATTTTGGAAAGTGAGCCAAATCAGCATTTAAACCCAAGCCAACAGATTTTATTATTGAACCAACGAGCTACCCACAAAGCAAAGTAACCGGCTACTATGCCAAATGATTTAGCAATCACAAAACCTCTGCCTCTGTGTTCTGCAGTAAAAGCACACAGGATACCAGCTGGTAATAGAAACAGCATTTCATGCGCTATGCTTCACGGCATGTTGATGCTACCAGCCCCCAGAAATTAGCTATGTAATACAGCGTTACCTTGACAAACCAAATGTTAAGAGCTTAGAAATCCAGTTACATGGTCCCATACCTCGGCATCGCACCCAGAGGGAAGGGAGGAAACACAGACCTTGCGACAACAGTTTTCACAGTGTTTCAGGGCTCAGGTCACCCTGCAGCAGCAGTAACCACCAGTGCAGAGCCCAAAGGGCTACCCCCAATACTGCGCGCGCGCGCACACACACACCCTCCCTCCCCACCCCAGGACACAAACCACCGTAGCACACAAAGATGCACTACCAGAAAACAGCCACACTTTTTCCCCACAACACCTCCAACCCCTACTCCCCCAAGCCTAGGTTATGGGAAACAGCCTAAATAGCTGCGGGTGGGGTGGGGTGGGGTGGGGTGGGGTGGGGCGGGGCTGAACTGCCCGGGCACAGCTGGGCCATCACCTCCAAGGGGCTCCCAGAACGCTAAACAAACCAGCACCGTGCTCGGCGAGCAATTCCCGAGCTGCTTAGTTGGAGAACCCAGCTCTGGTTTTGCTGAAACACGCACAGGCAATGCGAGCGACGTGTCAAAATGCTCAGGAAACCAGTGAAAGAGAATGGGTTTATTTTTTAATCCATCTGCTTGAAAAATTTCCATGCTGTGATAATCTCTCTCTCTAAAGAAAATTAATTTCTATTTTCCAAGGATCATTTTTCTTTTGTGAATTAGCTTCGCTTTCCTCTGAGCGCCTTTGCAGAAGTATTCTCCCCGCAACTAAACTTAGGTAAATCTGGAGTAAAAGCTCTAACTCCGAAGGAATTGCTCCCAAATCAAAGTGGTGCCAGCGGAAGCCAAGTCTGCCCTCAAAACACTTCAAATGTTTCTTTCTCTCTGCAGAATCTGCCCCTCCATCTCTGCCTTCATCGCAGCTTTCCATTGCTTTGTAGGTTTTTTTGCACTCCCCTCTATTAATCTTCCAAAAAATCAGCTGTCTGATCACAAATATAGAACATTACATTATTCACTGAAATACCTTCCTACCTCTAACTCCAGCACCTCAGCCAGGCACTTTCCTGTGATGGGTACTTTATATCCACAGGGTCTCTTATAAGGATGAATGTCTTTTAATTAGATACAAACTGCGCTCATTTATGGTTATTAGAGGTGATCTGCAAATCTTTATTCAGCAAAAAACAGCCTTCTTACAGGCAACTTAATTGTAATATCACAGCCAGTGAGCCAGAGCAGGCTCTGCAAGCAGCAAAGCTCGTGTCGAGCAGACGAGCGCTAGGAAGAAGCCTGTGTCGGTGCATTTCTTCTGTTTGCTGCTGTCATTTTTCCCCAGTAGAGAAAGGAAAACACATCAGCAATAGATGGGTGGCTTTATTTCTTATTGACATAATTCGATAGCCAGTAGGGGAAATACAAAGCCTTAACGTTGCAAAACAAAAGGGAAATTGCGTATGTGTACGCGTATATTTGTATACGTATGCAATGAAAATATTTTGCAATCAGACACCACGTGGGAAGACACACTGAAGGCTCAAAAAAGAGTGGGGAGATCAGGAGAAGAGGCAGGCGAGCAGGTGCCCACGCGCCCGGCCCCATGCTCCGTCGCAGCTCTGCCGAGGCGGGCGAGAGGCGGCCGCGTTTCAGCTGTTGTCACATCTGTATTTTCAGCCACGCAATTCATAGTGCATTTGTCCCGTGACTGAGGGTGCTTCTGTTGTCCATCGCCTTTCCTCTGGCTCACACCACACCTTTGCATGAAGTCTGCAACTGCTGGGGCCTCTTCTGCTCACTTCTCCCCATCAGCTTTTCCTTTCCCATGAAATTTTTCCGGGGACTGTGCAGATGAGAGATGGGGCAAATACCGACAACCCGAGGCGAAGGCTGCTCTGTGGATGAGCAGGATCCTGCTCCCCACCTTCGGTGTGGTTTTCTGTCAGATGGAGTAAAATGATAGCATTTAACTGAGGACTAAGCAGGCAGACTTGGGCTTTTGCCATGTCTCAGGGACAATCTCCATCCCCTTCCTATACAGGAGGAAAGGCACAGCAGATCAAAACAGGCAACCTCAGGACGTGGTGCCAGTAAATGATGTTTCCACAGACTTTGCTGCGGCGCTGAGACCCAGCTGCACAAAGCCAATGGACATCTGACTCCTGCTGCTCTGGTGGACCCGCACCCCCTTGTCCCCCCGTGCCCAGGCTCTCAGACAGAGGCTTCTCCTGCTGGGCCAGGAGAGGCCAAGGCAGAGATTCAGGGGGGATCTGACTAGCAGGGACAGTGCAAATCAGGGGCAGAGCGTCCCCAGCCCTGACACGCTGCAGAAGAGGGGATGCAGGGGACAAGGACAGGAGGATTCCCAGCCTCCAGCTCTTGCCCAGAAATTGCAGTTGGTAAAAGCCGCTGGCAAAGCCCAGGGCTTGCAGCTCCCGAGAGAGCGGCAGGAGGGGAACCAGCTCTCACCTGCCCACTGCAGTGTCCGGCAGTGCTCAGCACAGCGGCAGAGCCGGCGCGGTGGAGCCAGGAGGCTGGAGCCAGCCGGGGAGGGGAGCTGCCAGGCTATAAAACCCAGACCTGGGCAGGCAGCGTTCACACACACGGCGACCGAGAGCCACCGCCAGCAGACAGCTGCTCCGCTTCCCGCAGAGACACGGACGCTCGGACACCGCTCACCTGACTTTTACTATTCTTGGAATGAAAAGGCCAAAGAGATGCAGCCTCTGTAGCTTTTTCTGTTACTTTTGCTGCACTAGAAAGAAGCAACAAAGAGGACTCCCCTTCCCCCTTCAATTTACCAGCGCAGGGGGAGAGGGGACACGCAAGATGAGCAGTCCAGGGAGAAACAGGGATTTGGGAATGTTTAGTGCAGATGAGAGAAAGATCAAAGACTGAACCAGGGGCTCTTGCACCTCTTTGCTTATCGAGAATATTTGCACAGAGCAGCCCAGCCAGAGAGGGGAATTGCAGCTGCGCAGCACAGGATTAGCGTGATGTTGAGCTGTTGAGGTGACAACCTGGACCGGTGGTAGGGACCACAGGAGGAGGCATGTCCAGCCCCCCTGGCCAGGGGCAGAGGAGCTGGTGCAGCGGTGGTCAGGGGCAGCGCTGACCCCGAGAGCTCAGCCCCGGGGAGGCAGGGAAGGGTTTAACAGGCCATCAGAGACGAGCATTACAGCTGCCTGTACTCCTGCAGAGCTTCCCAAAGGGATGGAGCCGGGCTGGGGCTGGAACAGCACTCATTGCAGCCAGCCTGGGCACGGCCAGGGGCTGCTGAGCCCCCAGACCCTGGCAGGGGACCCCAACCTGACCCTCTTGCACAGCCGGGATGAGGAGCTGGCCAAGGCAGAGGTTGGGGTGCTGGCCACGATCCTGGCTATAGCAACTGTAGGCAACGTGGGGGTGCTGCTGGCAATGTACCGCCTGAGGAAGAAGATGAGCCGGATGCATCTCTTCATCTTGCACCTGGGGCTGACTGACCTGGGTGTTGCGCTCTTCCAGGTGCTGCCACAGATGATCTGGGAGGTGACGTACCGCTTCTTGGGGCCAGACCCACTCTGCAGGGCAGTCAAGTACCTGCAGGTGCTGAGCATGTTCGCCTCCACCTACATGCTCATCGTGATGACGCTGGACCGCTACATGGCCGTGTGCCACCCGCTGCGCACCCTGCAGCAGCCCAGCCGCCAGGCCTACGTGATGATCGGGGCTACATGGCTGCTCAGCTGCCTGCTCAGCCTGCCCCAGATCTTCATCTTCTCCCTGCGGGAGGTGCGCCAGGGCTCAGGGGTGGTGGACTGCTGGGCAGACTTCAGGTACCCATGGGGAGCCCGAGCCTACATCACCTGGACCACACTGTGCATCTTCATCCTGCCCGTCGGCATCCTCACCGTCTGCTACAGCCTCATCTGCTACGAGATCTGCAAGAACCTCAAGGGCAAGACCCAGAGCGCTGCCCCCAGCAGGGGGGGGCCTGCAGCAGCTGCCCCTCCTGCTCCCTGCTCCTCCGAGAAGAGCGGGCAATGCTCCAGCGGGCAGCCCTCGCGGGTGAGCAGCGTGCGGACCATCTCCCGTGCCAAGATCCGCACGGTGAAGATGACCTTTGTCATCGTGGTGGCCTACGTTGCCTGCTGGGCACCGTTTTTCAGCATGCAGATGTGGTCGGTGTGGGATGAGGATGCTCCTGATGATGGTGAGTAGCGGTGAGGATGCTGGGCTGCAGCCCACAGCAGGCACACAGCATGCCCATTGCATTTTTAACAAATGAGCTGTCTTATTTTGTCATTTTAAAAATCACGGGGAAGGCTACAGATTTGTTCCCCAGTAGTATTTATAGAAAACATTTTGCAGAGTCAAATCATTGCTTTCACCAGAAAAACCACTGAAAAGCCATGGCTTCTGACCATCACCTGTAGGGACGTGTAAAGATGTTATGTGAACATCTTTGCCATGTGTGCTTCTTCCCTCATGTGGGAAATTGCTTCAGGAGCTGCTGTGTTTGATAGGTGGCTGCAGGGAGGGTTTTAATTGTGCCTGCTGCTCCCATCCTCGGCTCGGACTGCCTCGCGGAGCAGCCGTGCTGCTGGAGCAGGTCCTTCACGTGTAACACCAAGCGCCTGTAAGGCTTTTGCTGAGCCAGCTGCAGAGGTTTCAGAAGTGGATTTCTGATTTAATAGGTTGACTTTTTCCTGGAAATTTTCAGTAGCTCTCCTAGCCTGTTTGTGGGTAGAAGGAACTTTAGCCAAGATTGAAAGGCCTCTGGGAGATGCTTTGGCCAGCAAACAGGCTGAAGGAAGGTCCAAAAGCTGCTGGGTCTCATCTCCCAGCACATCCCCATTGCAGTATATCACCCACCTGCAAACCTCAGCCAAGGGTAGAGCCTGGCTCTGCCTGCCATGCTGCAAACTCTCCTGCCCAAAGAAATGCCAGTCAGATGGGATGGGAATGGGACAAAGGACACATGCCCGAGCCAAAATGAGCCCCAAGGTCCTGCCCGTTGCATACTGGGACCCTGTCCAGAGCATGCCCAGCCTGGTGGATGTTTCAGCTCTCTCCCTTGCCTTCCCAGAGTCCACCAACGTGGCTTTCACGATCACCATGCTGCTGGCCAGCCTCAGCAGCTGCTGCAACCCCTGGATTTACATGTTCTTCAGCGGGCACCTGCTCCAGGATGTGGCACGCTGCCTGTCCTGCTGGGGTGGCCCCCGGCCCAGGCTGCGGAGACAGGCCTCCACCGGGAGCCTCTGCAGCAGAAAAACCACCATCCTGAGCCACAGCCACCACACCAGCCCTGCCAGCCTCCCCCTGCACGGGGGCAGCACCAAGGACTTCTACCCACCCTGCGAGGAGGTGATAACTGAGTTGAGCACGCTCTAGGCTGTGGATGTCCCCAGGCACATCCCTCCACTGGAGACAGCTGCCACCAGATGCAACACCACAAACGTTGTCACGCAGAGCTGTGTCTCTCCCCACCTAGTAGCATCTCATTTTGCAGGACTGGGTGCTTAACCCAGAAAGCATCACTGTCCATCTTGTCCTTGCATGCTTGCTACTGTGCACGCTGTGTCTGCTGTGTGCATCGGGGGAGACGGACAGGGCCCCACCAGCCGTAGCCCAACCGCAGCATCCACCTCCCTCGTACATTAGGAAGCCTCTTTCTGCCTGGCTGCTCTCCTCCAGGAACGCCTCACAACCCAGGTATCCGCTGGGGGATGCTGCACCAGCGCGTCTTCCTGGAGGGACTCCGGCTTTGGGTGTTTAACAAATGCCAGCAAAGCAGCCTAAGCACAGCAGGAGGCAACGTGGCTACATCTGCTCAAGAGCTCCCCGCAAGCAAGTTACTCATCTCCCATCCTCAGGGCTTTGCTGGCAGAGCAGCAAATGCAGACACAGCTTTCCCACACCCCGGGGCACAGCACACTCTCCCCCCTGCGCTGCATAGCATTGCCCTTTGCTGACAGGCAGCTCTGGAGCCAGACCCCCTGCCCACCTCCCCGGGGACAGGGCTGCAGCAAAAGCCACAGGGCAGAAGTGTCCTCTCCTGTTGTGCACAGCTGTCCCGCTACCGCACAGTGGCATTGCACTGCGCTGGTGCAAGCATCCAAAATGCAGCACTGACACCAAAGAGCTGCTCGGAGGAACCTCGGCTCAGCTCCAGCTTGCCCAGGCAGATCCTGCCTCCCTCCGTGCCCCGGCACTTTCCATCAGGTTTACTCACAGCCCCTAGTTGCTGTGCAGGGCTGCTCCGCACTGTTCAACAGCTGCTGCATCCCATTAAAGAGCTGCTCTCAAATTGCTGCTGCTTTTGTCTTATTTAGCAGAGATCAGAGTGCTGAAACCACCCAGGGCTCGGACATGGCTTCAGGGCACTTGGAAGCACAGAGGAGGGGCAGCCGGCAGCCAGGAACAAGCCATGGCCTTGCAGTCCCAGCCTGGCCCCTGCCCTTCTCCCTGCATGTTGTGGGTCTCCCAGAAGCTGTTTTGTTTAAGAAGAAAGCATGAGCGAGGCAGGCAAGAGCGTCCATTTGCTCTGGGAGTCAAGCTCAAAAGCTGCTGATGGAGAATGTACAAGTGCCCTAGAGAGCAAGGTACCGAATTCCCTGCAAGCAAGGTATGTTATTCTCTCTATTATCACATGCTAAATCTGTAAAAATAAGACATTAAGAGTAAAGTATTTTGAAATCTTAAATTAATTTTCACCTTTTAATCACCAAGCATTTGAATCAGTTTTTCCAGAAACTCCCACTAGCTGGTTTTGACCTCATCTCCAGTTCCATAAACGCCTTTAGCAATGGTTCCCAGAGACTGGGTTTTTTGAACATTTTCCTTCATGTGCCCTTCAAATTGGGCCAGATCTGCACAACAAAGTCATAAACCCAGTAGTGCCCGACCTCAGAGTCCTCCCCAGGATCAATACCAAATCAATCGTCGCACAACCTTTCATTAAAGCACATTGCTGCTGAGCCGATTTGAACTGCACTTGGGGCAGCTCCATCCCTGATGAAGGGGGGCCGTACCAGGAGGCAGCGGCTCCATCAGCCTGGCAGAGCTCCCAGCTATTGCATGGTTCCCCTTCCCCAGCACTTTGAAAGTTTATTTCTTGAAAAATCATAGGTAACAAAGTGCAGAGTGATGGGAGGGAACTGGTCCCCATTTGCAGCCGCGATTTGCTGCAGCAGAGCAAGGACAGCAAGCCCTAGCCACAGGCAGGGCTGGCCAGGCACTGACTCTCCGAGACCTGAGGAGCATGAAGGTGACCTGACAAATGTAATCACTGACAAGCAGGGGAAGCAGCACCTCTGAGAAGATAACAGCCTTCCCAGCACATTCAGTTCACAATCCCAAGCTTATCTCTGCAAGCTGAAGAGCCCCCAACTCAGTTTTGTTAGAGAAAATTGCAGTGCGCTACTCCAAGTCCCCTGGGAATTAAACCAATACTTAAGGAAAATGTGAAACGTGGTGTCAGACCACAGGGGGGGGCAGTGGCATGTGCCCCAGCCCAGGGCACTGACACACAGCCCCCCCCACCAAAGCTCTGCTGGGTGCGGGCACCACTTGGCTGGGGAGAGGCCAACTCCTGCACCCAAGGCATTTGGTGCAGGGACAAAGCAGGAAAAGCAAAAGGTGGGAGACAGGGAATATCATCCCTCCCCACGAGACACAGAGGGATTTGACTTGCCTACGCTCACATGGAGACCTGTGGTCCAATCCTGTGCCCCTCACAGCCCAGAGGGACCAGCAGCCAGCCCAGATCCTCCAGCTGAGGAGGGGGGATATAAATCCCCTGGGAAGCCCTCAGCCGTTTGCCAGCTGGGCTGACGACTACGGCTTTCAGCTGGGGGAGGAAACTTCCTGGCGGGGCCACCCTCCTTCCCCAGCCCTGGCATCCCCCCGATGCCTGGCCAGGGGGTCAAGCTGCTCGTGCGGCCACCCCAGCCCCAGCGACAGCTCTGAGGGCAACGGGGACTTGGAAAGATTTTGAGCTTCAGAGGAAAAGGGGTGCAGGGGAGGGCAATGAATCAGGGCTTGTCGGGCAGCGAGGACAAAGCCGGTGGAGGAACGGTATTTAAAAGGATTTTATGACAGCGATCAGCAAAGAAAGCATGGTTCAGAGGAGTTGCCAGCCAGTTCGGATGGGTATTTTGAAGACAACTGCATTTCCCTTCCCTGAACTACATCCCATTTTGAGGGGCAGGGGGGGGAAGTTTCATTTGCTTTCATGAAATGAGAGAAAGGGCCATCACACAAAACTGGAGAGCACATTTCAGCCTGGGTAGGAGGAACGTTTCCCTGCGCCATCCCACGCTCAGCAGCCTTCAGGAACAGTGATGCATCTAAGTAAAATACCAAGCAAATTGCATCGGCGGGTTAGAGTGTTACAAGGAATAAAAGCTGGCAGGTGTCAGCCCGTGCCCGGCGCTGACCGAGGCGAGGGGAAGGGGAAGCCCTGCTCGCGCGGCTGCCGGGGGCTTCGGGCATCTCCCCATCCCGGTGGTGGTCTGACCTGAAACCCCGCCAAGCAGCATCCCGGGAGTCACAGCTTCACCTCGGTGTACTCGATGGACTTGGATGCCACAGGGCTGGAGCAGGGCCAGAAATCCACGTTCCTCTTCTTTGGGTCCACGTTGACGTAGTCCTCCCTAGTCTTCATGTTCTCGTAGTCCCCAGGAGAGCCTGGCCCGCGGGCTTTCCCCGGGAAGACAAGGGACGTGTAATTGAGGTTTTCTTCTGAGCAAGGGCCCTGGAGAAGCAGACACGAACCCCAGGTCAGGCACCAGCATCCACCCGGGGTGGCTTTGCCCTTGAACCCACACGAAGGCGTGCAGCCGTTCAAGGTGCCCAGGTTGTGCCCAGGGATCTCCCTGGCCCCTGGGAACGCTTCCCTCTAAACGGGGAACATTACGTATGGCAGGTGACAACCATCACCCCAGCCTCACTGCCGGTATTGCAGTACGGTTCGATGCATTTGCCCCTCCGTTGCTACTCTTTGGGTCTCAAGCCGGGCAGAGGCCGTGCGGACACGGCGCCGGCACCCCCGCTGCTGTGGCTGTGGTTGCTTTTGGCAAAGGCTCTCTGCCCGCCGCCATACCTGCGGGCAGGAAGGGCTGCTGTCTGAGTCCTCCGAGGTCTCTGAAGACGTGTCGCTGCTCCCTTAAAAACAGGAAACATTACCACCTCGATCGCTACTTGGGGGGTTAAAGGAAAAAAATAATTAGGGGGAAAACGCAAATGCACTCAAGGGTGAAAACTGAAAATCCAAAAAGCATCAGTGTGATCCCTCCCCTCGTCATCCCCCTGCCCGTGGGGAAAGCCCAGAGGGGGGCAACTGGAATTGCGAGCGGCTGTTGCGCCTGCCCTTTGCCCGGTCGCTTGCTCCCTCTTCCACCCCAAGGCCAGCAGGTGGGGGTCTTCACAGCCGGTTAAGGAAGAGAGTATTGCACACGTGTAATACATTTATATTCATGTGCCAGGACAAAACCCCATTGCTGTAGGATCCCCCCCTTACCCGTGTAGACTGGTCTTTGCACCCCTTCCCCTCCGGCTGAAGAGGTCGGAGGCTGTTGGGGCTGTGCTGCAGGGCTGCTGCTCGCCTGCTTGCCGCAGGAATGGCTGGCTGCAACAGAGAGGCGAATTAGCTCCCTGCTCCGGCCCGAGATGCCGGCTGTGTCCGATGCACCCCCACGCACCGTGCCACACGGACCCCCACCCGCCCCCCGAGCCCCAGCACTGCCCCACAGCAAAGCCAGTTCAGCGCAAGCCGCTGGCACGGCAATAATTATTATTATGTATTGGAGCAGGCACATATCTGTCAATTCAATTACTGAGATGATTAAGTGCGTGCCCTGTTCTCCCACGATGAAAGATTCCAGTGTTAAATCACGCCATCAGGGCCTCTTCCCGTGCAAGTTTGAAATGAGTTTGACCCACGGGGCCAAGCAGAGCTTGTTTATGTACAAATGTGGGCAGCAGTTTTGCGTGAAAGATTTTCCTGCTGGAAATTGTAGCGTCATCTGAATTAATATTTCGCAAATTGATTCCGATGGTAATTTTTCCACCACTTTACTAAGAAGAGCAATAAAAGAAAATGTTTTTGAAACAACAAAAGACTGTATAACCCTATCCGATACTGCCCACACCACTTATAGCTGCTGGCAGAGCGGCTGTCGGGGCAGCCTCCCCCGGCCGCAGCCTGGCCCCCCAGCACAGCACAGCGATGCTGGTGGATAATCCCTGCCCTGCCCCGTTCCCATCCCACGCCGGTGCCTGGCCCACCCGGGGGTCCGGCGGGTCCCTGGGGGGGCCCGGCTCCCGTGCTCGCCCCGTGTGGGCTCCGCAGCGGCACCGGTCACTCCCCCGAGCGTCAGCGAGAATCAGACCCAGAACAAGGAGTCGGTTGTGCTTTACAAACCGGGGGATGTTGAAGCTTTGGGCAAATGACTTTCACTCTCTGAACTGGACGATTGCGAGAAAGAATGAGGAACACAGCAGGTGAAGCCGACAAGACAGTAAATTACCTATTTTCCTGCTGAGCATGATGTAAAGTGTCACCAAGAGGAGAGTGTATAGGATCAAGGTGACAGCTGAGATGGCAACAAGCACCCACCTGAACAAGAGAAAAATATTTTCTCTAAGTGAAAGAAATAACCAAATTATTTTAAATCTTTCAGGTACTGTTTGGCTGGCATTGCTTCAAAGCATGTTTTAGACCAAGGTTTGCTGGTACAGTTTTTGGTTTTGCTTTTTGTCTTTAAGGCAATGTGCCCAAAAATCTGGGGCTTCATTTTCAAAAATGACTAGTGCTCCTTGCGCTTCATTTTTGGGTGCCCGTCCTAAGAAGGGTTTTCGAAAGCCTCATTGCCAGCGGGGGGGGGTGCGCAGTGCTTGCTGGAAGAGAGAAGTTACAAATATGGCTCCTGCCAAAATCACAAGCCCTTTCTGAGACTCGCGCCTGTGTGTCTGCCAAACGCGGCCATCCAGTGACAACGCGCAATTGCCCCCAGCGCAGCAAAATGCAGGCACGGTGTCGCCAGCAACGGGGGCTGCGGCATCCCCGTGCTCTGCCGCTGCTCCCGGACCCACGGCACAGCATCCCCACAGCCAGAGCCCGGCCAAGCGAGGACAGAGAAACCGAGCAGAAAGGTGCCCCGTAGCAGCAGTTATCCTTCCATCTTAGAGCATCTCCCTCGCCGCAGGAGGGCTGCAAAGGGCTACCCGTGGCTCTAGCCCGGGCCGCTGTACTCACCATTCACAAGTGCTCATCCTCCCCGCGAGGCGTCTCGGCGGTCGGTGAAGCGCTGGAGGTCTCGGCGGGGACAGAGAGAGGCAGCTAGCCCTGGTGGCAATGAACCAAAATGGTCCCATTGAGCTTCACACTGCTCCACATCCACTGAAGATCAGGCTCACCGCTTGAAAGCAGTGGTCTGGCATCGCAGACGTAAAATAAAGGTATCCAGCCTTCCCTCTGCGCGAGGCTCTTACTGTATGTGCGATTCCTTCTCGTACGCACCCCTTACACGGCCACTGACTCTCCCTGCCATTATCATCGAGCTTAATGGTTTTATACACTGGTCATATCTGATACTTGACTGGAGCTTCTGGGCTCCACCGTGGCGCTGATAATAACAAGAACCGAAATTTATTCTTCTTGCGTTCTAACTGCTCTTGCGTTTCTTTTTTTTTTTAAATCCACAAAAAATATTTGATAACTATAACCTGGGGAAAAAAAAAACAACATAGAAGAAAGTAACCAAAAGAAGGCCACGGGTTTGGTGTCAGGCTCTTGCATCAGTCAAGATCCAGCCAGAAAAGTCCGAGGCCCTTCAACAGCTCTGCATTTGAAACACCTCGGATTTAATTTTAGATGAGCGCTTAAATCCTGTTGAAGTTAAGGGGACTTAAGGGGCAGAATTAGAAAACACATACGCCTGAACTGGACCCCTTGGCTTGGGACTTTTGGCCATAATATTCAAGAGATCTATAATAAAGGACGACAATCAGGGGCATTCATTTTGTGAGCTTTCACTTGCAAAAAAGCACTTTAAATTTTCACTCAATTCCTATATACTTACTGTTTATAAATAGCTAACAGGGAGGTTATCTTCAACTAAAGCTTTTATATGATGATTAAAGGAGCCATAATAATATGGTTGATAGACTGATAGATAGATTGATAGTGAGAGCAAAGGCATTATCCATCCTATGGATCAGATTCTATAATTTCCTCTATGACACATTTCTAAGAGTAATTCATCAAAAGCTTTTCCAAGAGCCTCACCAATCTCCTGCGAAATTCCACTTACCCAAACAGTCTGGCAACTGCCAAGCTAAAAGTCCATTTCTTGCTGGAATTTTCCCCCTCCCTTATTGAACTGATCTGTCCCCAAATATCCTTCTCAAATGGCTGTCATTCTTAAATGGCTCATTTCCTATTGTGGGGCAAGAGATGCTGCTGCAGCAGATAACAATCTGAAAAATGAGCTGTTCAAAAGGAAATTGCAAAATAAGACCCAAATCCAAATATCAGTAGCAGGCAGCTTCTTTGCTGAGATGGGGTATGGCGAGATTAAAGAGGTGATACACATAGGCGTATTGAAATAATCTATGTTGAAGATAACAGCTAGTAAGATGCTGGCAGCACATGTACTTTTTTGATGTATCAGGTAACTCGCTGTGAGCCTCCCTCCCTCCAGCCCCCAGGATATTAACCCTTTCTCAAGCAAGATGCCCTTTTGAAATCAAGGCTTGTAAAGAGCCCCTGCACGGCTGGTTACCGACTAGTGAATTCAGGACATCTACGCTCAATCTAAAGGTAAGCAAAATCATGGGAACGCCTCAAATTATTTTAATCCCATTTGAGTCGGGCCTTGCGGCCCCAAGTTAAGGCTAAAGCTCAGGCTGGCAGTGGCGCATGCCTGCAGGCATCCCTCGGACGCGGACACCAAACCCAGCTCTTGTCCTGATGTACGACCCCTCTGCTTTCCAAGGCATTGCGTGCAACGGCCAGTGGAGTGCAATATCCAGTAGCGTTTTACCTGGGCGACCAGAGCTTTCCGCACCTTCCCTTTCCCGCAGGCCGGGGGCAGCTGGGGCCTTGGAGCGAGCAGGAATTAAGGACCTTTCAGCAGCATTTTCGGTGGCCGTGCAGCCGCAGGGGTCCAGCGGTGCAGAAGCGCTCGCCGGCTCGGTGCCGGATGCGGTCTCGCTCTACCCCCATGGCAATGGCAGGAACGAGCCCACACGAAGTTCCATGACACTCCCCCTCTGTCAACTGGCCCATTTAAATATATCTGGGTGTTTCTCTGCTGTTCTGCAGCCGCTTCTGCTCTGGGGCTGGGACACTGTATCCCCCCGGGCAGTTCTCCCTCTTGCTCCATCTTCCAGCAGCTTTGTGCTAAAATGCAGCTGAGCTTTGGTGGAACAGAGCGGTCCCCGAGGGCAGAGAGCTCTGCCCAGCAGCAACGGA
The DNA here is from genome assembly GCF_965638725.1 of Aptenodytes patagonicus. Taxonomy (NCBI): domain Eukaryota; kingdom Metazoa; phylum Chordata; class Aves; order Sphenisciformes; family Spheniscidae; genus Aptenodytes; species Aptenodytes patagonicus. The sequence goes on from NC_134970.1 coordinate 2,722,910, forward strand.
GCTGGCTCAGTGCTGAGCAATTCAGCTGCCACCCAAAAATTGCTCTGGGTGCTTCCAGGTCTTCTATAGAGGTAAAACATTTTAAATCATAAGGGACGTGGTCCCAGAGCCTGGCATGGCTTGGTGTCTGCTGGGGGTGAACGGGTCTCCACCCGACCACTTTCTGGAAAAATTTTCTGGTCAGTAGTAACTTGCGGTGTCACTCAAAAACAGCGGGGTGCAAACGGCAGACTGGCAGACCCACTCCCGTCGGTTCGCAGCAGATTTGGGGAGCGCTGGGCCACTGCTCCATAGGAACTGATTTTGCAGCTCTCACACTGAGACAGCGTTCTGGTGCTGGAGATGCCCTGCAGCAGCCCGGCCTCTCTTGTGCTTCTTCCCTGGCAGGAGATGGGCAGGGAGCGAGGGACCCCCCTTCTCACGGGGTCCCTGACTCCTGGGGACGGTGCCCGCTGGTGTTTAAACATCTCCATCACCCCCACGCTCCTGTAGCAATGCTGTCCTGGGGAAATAACACCCTAGCATCTCAGCGAATCCCCCCAGACTTCCTAAAGGCAAAGAGAAGACCGGCTCCTGAGAAACTCTACGTACCCTCAGCTGCCAGGCGCCGTCGGAGTTCACCCCCAGGAGCTGCATTGCGAGTTGGGGTCCCCTGCCAGGTCCCCGTCGTGGGTGAGTTGCTGCCCTCGTTTCCCCACCATCCCCTGGGACCGCAGGGACCACGACATCCATCACCTCCATCACAGGGGGATTTTAGTCCTGCTTTTCCCACAGCTTCTGTGCCACGGGTAAATATTTAACTGAAGCTTGCTTGGGTTTATTATTTTTTTTTTAAAGTGAGTGTTTGCTATTGCAGGGTTTCACTCTTTCAAGTGCTCAGTGATGTATAAACAGATTAACAGGTGGAAGAAGTATTTGATAAACAGAAGAAAGGCTTTTCAGAAAATGCTACTTGTGTGCGATTTGAATCAGTCAGAGCTAATCGTGGAAGTGGCTAAACTAAAGGAAATATAAAAAAAGAACACAGATAACATATTTTTAGCCTGAAAGCAGGTTTCTTAAAATGAGTAAAGCGCCGTACGCTGAGCCGGCAAGAGGCATGTTTTTTGCACAAGGTGCATAACCTATTTCTAACGTATCTGAGGGCAAGTATGTAAAGCTGGATGGGGTGAGATACACTTTATGACAGCTACTGCCTGGAAGTAATACAGGACTATATATAGGCCATATATTGCTTATAAGAACCTGGGATGTTCCGGTATCTGGCAATCACGTTTCATTACATTTCTACTGAATGTAAGTGCTTTTTCTACTGTTCGGATTCAAAGGCCCCCAGTCTTACGAATAATTCTGCATGTTTTGCTCCGTCGCTCTGGGCTCTCTCCGCCACATCAGGAGGTGCCGTAAAGGCAGCACCGACACCCCAGGCGCAGGCGGCCGGGCAGCGCCAGGCAGGGACGGGCAGCGCCACGGCTGACCCCCGCCAAGGCGAGGGGCACCGTGCGTTGGAAACGGCGCAGCTCCCCCGTCTGCGTGTGCAGTGTATTTCAAACGTTGAGAAATAGCTGAAAGTGCATACGAAGCAAAGCCTTTTCTCTCAATTTTCTGGACAAATATGGCCGAGCCTTGCATTGGCTCCCAAAAGAAAGAGAAAAAAGCCATTTTGTTAGACTTGAAATAAACGTTTGATTTGCCTTTAAGAGTTTTAAAATTACGTTTAAAATAACTAAATAAAAATAGAAATAGATTTGCTTAACTTCAAAAATTCCTAAATGAAAGGTTTGGCCTCTTTATTTCTTTAATCTTCATATTTCAACGCTGCATCTACTGTCACGAGTTTGCAGATTATTATGATCCAATTGGGGATCTTTTCCACTAAATAAACTATTTCGCTTAAAGTATTCAGCTTGTCTGTGCTACAGCTCATACGCACATTTATCTCAGAAGCCCAATGACCCTTCAGGCTGGATTTTCTTACCGGATTTTCAGGTTATAAACCATGTCCGTAACATTCGACTTGCTGCTTTCAGCTGATCTGGCACTTGCTGCAATTGGTTTTGTTTTAGGAAGTTTTTTTTTAAATCCCTTCTATGAATATACGATTAGGATGAGAAGGGAGGCCAGTACATTAAGCTGCATCTTAAAAGGGAAATAAATAATAACTTTGTATAAAAGCTACTCGGTAAAAAACACTGCAGCCACCAACCTGGGCATGGGGAAATGCAGGGAATTTGCACTTGACTTGGAAAAAACGGCTGCGTCTGCCATCAGTGTCAACTCTGCCATGCCCCGCGTCTCCACGCTCACATCGAAGAAACCTTTGATGAGATTCTTTTAAGCTTAATCTCCCTGCGAAGCCACGGAGAGGAGGAGCCCGGCAGCAGCTCCCAGGGATGGAGAGACAAGACCCCCATAACAGGAGACACGAGTCGTCTCCTTCTCAGGCCATTCCCCATTAGCCGGGGTTTCAGGTGGCCGTGTCGGGCTCACGGCCCCGCCGGTACCTGTGCCTCGCAGGCGAGGACTTTAATTTGATTAGCACAGTGCTAAGGGTAGAAACCCCGTTAATTACATAAACGGTGCTCACTGGGTAAAACACCTCCCTTTGCGGCACCCATGACCAGTTATTATAGTGCCATAAACATGGAAAAAACCCACAAGGACGACACAGCATCATCAGAAGCCTTCAGCCACGTGTCTGAGAGATGGTGGCAGCAAGAAAGTCCTCGCCTCCCCCCGCTCGCCTCCCCTCTGTATCTGAAGGCTTTATTTGTTCATTAGCGTTTTTTATTTGCATTCACAGGGGCTTAATGAGACGGCCATCCTGTGTTAAACAAAAATCAGCCGCTGGGGAAGAGCCCATTAGTGGCTGTAAGGCAACATGTAACTGTCTTCCATGCAAAACACTTCTTCCTGACCATGCTTTGATGACTCTGACTGCTATTTAAAAGGGAAAGTTGCAGATTCCTGAGCAGTTCATCACTGCTAATTAGTCTTCACCTTTTAAAGTTTGTTCAGCAGCTGCCCAATGCAACAAACGCATCCCTTTCCTGCACCCCCCCCGCAGCCGTCGGGGTGTGGGGCACCCCATGTCCATGGGCAGGTCCCTGGGGGCAGCTGTAGGGCAAAGAAAAGGGGAAACGCTCCCCCGGAACATTTAGGGGGGGTTCCACCAGCTCAGCCGGGCCGTGTGGTTTCCAGTGGATAAGGGGCTGGCGCTGGGATGAAGACCCCATTCTGCTCCTGCTGCGGGACCTTTGCTGCCCCCAAAAGCGGCCAACACAACCCCCTGCCCAGTCCCGGCAGGTCCCCGTGCACCGTCCTGCTCTGCCGCTGCCAGCCCCTCGCCCACAAAAACAAACTTGACCCTGGTGCGCTCGCTCTGCCTCACCTGGGATGTGGTCAGTGATTCATTTCCACTGCCAAAGCCCTGTGTTGACATTGAAAGGGGCGTTATCGCAGGCGCTGGTACACCGGGGCGAGGGTGTACCTGTTGGTATAAGAACAACGCCACGGCACTGCCTGCACCCGCAGAGCCCGGCCGAGGCCAGCGCTGCCGCCGAGCCGCCGACATGAAGCACCTCCTCCTCCTCACTGTGCTCTGCCTCTCCCTGGCCAGCAGCTTGAAAAGGTAAGGGGGTCCCCAGGGTGCACGCCAGCTCCCTGGGCTCTTGGAGGGGCTTTGTTCCCAGGGTCCTGCCAGTGTGGCAGTGATGAAAGGGCAGAGCTGAGCTCCCCTGGCACGGACACCCTGCAGCTGCACGGGAGCGTGGGGACCACTCAGGGACTACGCAGGGACCACACGGGGCTTTGCTGGTTTCCTTCCATCAGACCGTTGGCTCCGTGGCCATCTCCATCTCTCTGGGCAGACCCCGCCAGCGGCAGTGGGCTGCAGCGAGGTCTGCAGGATGAGCTGCCGGCTGCAGCCGAGGGCTGTGCAAACAGACAGGGCAGATAATGCCGGCATGAAGTCCCCTCTCCCAGCCTGAGGGTCCTTTTCCATCAGTCATGCTGAGCTCCTGCCCAACCCATTGCTGCGAGCAGGCCTGTGCTGGGGCGTGCGGGCTCCCCTGCCAGCTTTGCCCTTGGTTTGCTGCCTCCTAAAACAGATCAAGTCCCCTGTTTCACTGTGCCTCGGCAAGAAAGCATTGCAGCGGGGGATGCAGGGAAGCAGGCTCTAGACCTGCACGCCGGTGGCACTGGGACCCTCAGGGCAGATGAAGGGGGTGCATGACATCGGCAGCATACGCGGCCCCGGGCGAGTGACCAGGACCCTTGCTCCCCCAGGGTGACCCTGATGCGGCACCGCTCCCTGCGGAAGTTGCTGCGGGACCGTGGGCAGCTCTCCCACTTTTGGAAAGCCCACAGGCTCGACATGGTCCAGTACAGCGAGGACTGCACTGCCTTCACAGATGCCAGCGAGCCTCTCATCAACTACCTGGACGTAAGCGTGGCGGCACCGAGGGCTGGGGGGTACTGAGTCCCAGTAGCGTGCCGCAGACACCCCAAAAGCACATTAGTTTGCATGAGTGGTCCCCAAATGCTTCCCATAAAGCCCACGCCTGCTAACGGAGCACGCCTGCAGCCAGTGCCCCAGCGTGCCAGGGCTCGCTGCCTGCCCGCTCCTGCCTGGTCCTTTGTTCTCAGGAATGTGATGATGAGAGGGGACAAGGGACCGCATTCATGGCAGGCGCTGCCAGCCCTCTCCCTGCCTGCCACGCTCCCCGAGCCTGCAGTGCTCTTGGGCACATGGCGGGGAGACAGATTTCCTCCAAAGCTAACACGTACCACACGCATCAGAGAAGATCTCACCACAAAAGACCCAGAGCCAGAGGTGGAGGGTGTTCCCCAGGCCCTTCCCATTCCCCAGCAGCGTGAGGGTCCTGTCCCCAAAGCCCCTGCCACTGTCTGCATCCCACCAATGAGGGTCCCCTCGGGGCCTGGCCTTCCTGCTGAATCCAGCAGGAAGAGGATGGCGCCCACACCTGCCGTCCTGCCTTTTGTTCTCGCCTTGCCTTGTTGTTCCTTAAAGATTTGGCTCCTTTATTTCACCTGGCACAATGTTGCCGTGACAGATCAAACATTGCCCCGGTGTCAGCCATCCCCTGCACCGAACCCCATCAGTTCTCTGCAGACACCCCGGCACAGGCTCCCCTTGGCCAGGATTTCTTGGCGTGCCGACAGCTAACGGCTCTGCTCTTTGCTAGATGGAGTATTTCGGGCAGATCTCCATCGGGACCCCTCCGCAGAACTTCACCGTGATATTCGACACGGGCTCCTCCAACCTCTGGGTGCCGTCTGTCTACTGCGTCAGCAAAGCCTGCGGTGAGCAGGGGCTCCCCAACCGGCCGTCCCCCTCCGGCCAGCTGCAGTGGGACCCTGGGTGACACCCCTGGGGGTGGCCCCAGAGAGGCTGTGGGGTGATCAGCACACACAGCCTAGGGGCCTTGGGGGGACCTTCTCACCCAGCTGAGCCCTCCAAGGCACACGCAGATAACAGAAATCCGGGGTGCGAGCCGGGGGAGCCTCAGCAGGTTTGTTTGCTCAGGCGCAGGTGGCGATCACACCACCAGCACCCAGCACCATCAGCCCACGGGAGATATCGGATGTGCTCTTTAGGCCATTCTTATGGGAGAGCCTTTAAACAAACAAGCAAAGATGATAGCAACGTAGCTTGTCAACAAGGGGCTGGGTGGCAGGAACAAGGTGAGCACAGAAACCACGGCGTGGCTCTGGGCTGGCTGCCCGGGGGCTCGGTGGGTGACAAGCACCAGGCTTGTTTGGGCTGTCAGCGATGAGCCGGCCCTGGCGAGTCCAGACCTCCTGCCCCAGGACACAGAGCATCTCCGAGCAGCCCCAGGGCTCGTCAGGTGCTTCCAGCAGAGCCCAAGGAGGGTTCGGGAAAATAGCTGGATACAGCAGTGTCCGTGGGGCTGCTTCTGTCTGTAACACAGGAACAGCAGTGCTGATCTTCAGGTCTCATAAAAATATTGCACGAGCTAATTCTGCTCCCCTTAACAAACCTCACACCTTTCAGGCAGATTGAAATGGGGTAAGTTTTATCCCTCCTCAAAACGCCAGCATGCCCTGTTGTCTCGTGAGCAGCTCTTTCCCTTGGCAGCATGCCTGTGACACAGGCATTTCGGCGATGCCACGACTTCCCATCGGTTTGCTCCAAGGCCGGTCACTGCCGCCGGCCGTGGCGGGGGCTCCTGGCATCCGTGGCCATGCAGATAAACAACATTTCTGGTGACAGCTCCTATCTTCTTCCCCAGCTACACATGCCAAGTTTCAGCCGTCACAGTCCAACACGTACCAAGCAATAGGGACCCCCTTCTCCATCCAGTACGGGACCGGCAGTTTGACGGGGGTCATCGGATCTGATCAAGTAGTTGTGAGTCATATTGGTTTCTCCTGCTCTGGATAGCGTGCCTGGGACTGGCCTACAGACGCAGCATCACCATCGAGCCTCCTCCTCCCTGCAGGTCGAGGGCCTCACCGTGAGCAACCAGCAGTTTGCAGAGAGCGTCAGCGAGCCGGGAAAAGCCTTCCTGGATGCCGCATTTGATGGGATCCTGGGGCTGGCTTACCCCTCGCTGGCCGTGGATGGGGTCAGCCCCGTCTTCGACAACATGATGGCACAAAATCTGGTGGAGCTGCCCATGTTCTCCGTCTACATGAGCACGTACGGACACGGCTTTGCTCCGGGCTGTTGCTTAGACTCAGGCATTGCTTTTAGGGGGGGCTGCTAAAATCAGGATGTTTTACTGAGATAAAGGGTTTTTTTGGAACCATGCTGAGCATCACAGACCTGAGGCCTTACAGGAATAAAGCAAATGACCCTAAGCATTTGTGGGGAGAGAGTGGGTATAAATCCACCTGTTTAAAATGCGATGCAAAAGAGGGAAAATCCCTCACGTCTCCTCCTCCTCCTGCCAGGAACCCCGACTCCTCCCTGGGAGGAGAGCTGCTCTTTGGTGGCTTTGACCCCTCTCGCTTCACGGGAACCCTGAACTGGGTGCCGGTCACCCAGCAAGGGTACTGGCAGATCCAGCTGGACAAGTGAGTGGTGCTGGGCAGGGAGGGAAGGGTTGGGCTGGGGCGGGGGAGCAGGACAAGTCCCTCCTGGTCCTTCTCTCTTTCCTCCTCTTCCAGCATCAGTCTCGATGGGACAGTGGCTTTCTGCGGGAATGGCTGCCAGGCCATCGTGGACACCGGGACGTCGCTCATCACAGGTCCCACCAAGGATATAAAAGAGTTACAAAGCTATATTGGTGCCATGCCTGTGGATGGAGAGGTGAGAACGAGGGTGGGGAGAGGAGGGGGCAAAGCCCTGGGACCCCCACCCTGCCGGGAGGGACCTCCCATGGAGCAGCACCCCTGAGCTGCCCAGCTCTTTTGCAGTATGCCATGGAGTGCAGCAACCTCAACATGATGCCCAGCGTGACCTTCACCATCAACGGGCTCCCCTACACGCTCAGCGCCCAGGCCTACACCCTCATGGTACGGCTACGGCTCCACCAGCACCAGCGCCCCCAATTCCCATCTGATGGGTTGGAAAAGTGGCTCTGGAGACAAAGGTGGCCCCGAGCCACCTCGGGAGCTGAGCCATGTGTCCCAGCGAGTGATGAGCCCCACTGCTTCGTGCACGGGACCTGCAGTCGCAATTCCTGCACGTTTCCGTGTGCATGAGGCTCTCGGGTTCGTCCGCAGCTTTGCACTTCTCCTTCCCCAGGAGTACAGCGACGGCATGGCCTTCTGCACCAGTGGCTTCCAGGGGATGGACATCGCCCCTCCCGCTGGACCCCTCTGGATTTTGGGCGACGTTTTCATCCGTCAGTTTTACTCCGTCTTTGACCGTGGAAATAACAGGGTGGGGTTGGCCCCCGCCGTCCCTTAGGGCTGTGGCATCCCGTGGGTCAGGAGGGGAACGGAGCCATTGGGCTGCTGCCCTCGGGCAGGGCAGGGGACTTCACCGCTGCATCAGCGTCCCCGGAGGTGATGAAGACACCTGGGGACCACGGCTGAAGACCCCAGCAGAAGTTCGGCCCGTGCCAGGAAGCCATTTCATAGTGAATATAAAAATGTCTTGAGCAGCTCTGTGATCTGCTTCGCAGATTCTCTTTTTTTAAAAATGGGTCAATAAAAGCTTTAATAAAACAAAACCTGCCATGCTCATGTTGTGACGAGCACAGCAGCAACCCTGCAGATCTCGGCTGGGATGCACTGGATTGTTAAATCCTCCTTCCCTGGCCCCTGCCCTCCTCCCCGCCGAGCTAAAATCCTCGGTGCCCCCATGGCACTACCAGGGCTGCACGCTCAGTGTTACCGGAGTCTCCCTGCTCTGGAGGGAGCCTTGGCGGTGCAGGAGATGCTGCTGCCCCTGGGCAGCATTGGATCTGAAAGGTCAGCCCCCATGGTCCTTAGCTGGGATTTCCACGCTGGTAGAAGAGGAGACTTTGCCCACGTAGAGCAGAAAGTCCCAGCAGGCGGCTCTGGGCATCCCCAAGCTCCCCGCCGAGCCCGAGGCAACGGCTGCAGGTAGGGGCAGGGCAGGAGCTGGGTGAGCAGCAAATTCACCGGGAAAATGTGTCGCTTCAGCAGGCTGAGCTGGTGCCGATAAACAAGAAGGTGACTATGAGACTGGAGAGACCCTGGGGCTCTTTCTGCGCCACAAAACTCCCAGAACAACTGGTGATTTCCAGTGAATTTTGCTTTGATCCCTGGGACACTTGCAAAGACAACGTGGTTGGTGGGTGCACGAAGCGAGAGAGGGCAAACCAGCTGCCAAACTCTGCAGCCAGCGGCCGCGGGCTGGGCTGGCTCGGAGGGCGGCGGGGGCCGGGGGAGCTGTGGGGGGCTGCAGGGGGCTGCCGGCCATGCGGCTCCCCGTGAATCACGGCAGCGCATGTGACTTGCTGACAGTGCAAGGGATGTGGGAGAAAGCATGAGCAATCGTGGCTCATGCATGATGCATCCCGAGACACGCATGGAAGGCAGCGAGAAAGGGAAGCACAGAGAAGGGTTATTTTTATCCGTGCCTTTGCTCAGTTTTCCTGGCTGACGCTGAAGCAAGGCCCTGCAGCGGGCTGGCATCGGGGCTGAGGTGCTGGGGTCCTCGTGCCGGGGCTGGGCTTTGCGGCTGCTGCATCTTTCCCAGACTGGAGCAAACTTCAGGGTTGGGTCTGAGAGCGCTGGAAAATTCAGATCGGGTTGTAAACTTTGCGGCTCAGCCTTGTCGTTTGCAATAAAAGAAAATATCTGACTTACTCAGAAACATTGATTGTGCCACTGACCAACATACGGTTTCTGAAACCGGTTCCTGTGTTGACTTCACCTCAGCTGTGCTTTCCCCAGGCACTGAGCAGATAAGGTGCGGGGGCAGCTGGACAAAGGTCTCCTCTCCCTCTTCCAGCTTAACTCTTAGCACGCCAAGGTGCTGCTGGGCACCAGCCCATCACCGCAGCCGTAGGCATTGGGGGAGCATCCAGCTTCCCCAGCACGACGAGGGACCACCTGGTGTCCCTGAACACTGACCGGCAGCAAGAGGTGGCCCAGCCTGGACTCGACCGGTGCAGTGTGCATCCCATGCCCTCTCGGCAGGTCTCGGGGGGTCCTCTCCAGTCCTCCTTCCCACGCACGGCAGATGCTCAGGGGATGTTACTCTAACAAATACTGAGCATCCGAATAGGGAAATAGGGACCAACCGGGCTGCCTCTGTCCCCTGGGGAGCAGAGGTGGCTGAACATCCGCAGGGAACAGTTTAGTCACTTGGACTCCTTTTGCTTTCTTCCCCTTCCCTCATTCTCACTGCCCTGTGAGCCTTGCTGCAGGGAACAGCCCGACCTCTCCTTGTCCACATGAGCCTTTCCTCTGGACGTGGCAGTCCCCAGCCCGCGTTTCATCGTCTCCTAGCTGCGAGATCTTCCTCATAGTCACAGGGCACAAAAACCATGCTTTTTTCCTCAGAATTGCTGACTTGGTGAAGCAATCAGGACAGGCTTGTAGCTGTGGTTGCAGGAGCTGCTGAGCAATGTGTTGGCCATCGCCTCGTCTGCACCACCGCTCCCACCGCCTTCGTTCAGGGTGAAGCTCACACCAGGAGTCGTAGGGAGAGCAGGAGCTCTGGGAAAATCCCTTTTCTCATAAGATCAAACAAAAGTCGGAGCCGGCGCTGAGCCCAGGCTGGGCACCCTGATGGGTACAGCCCCTCCTGCCCGAAAGCAGAAGTGGCTGTGGGCATCATCTATAGCAACGCAACCACAAACCCCATCTCCACCGGCATGGAGAGGCATCAATCATCTGACCGGCTGAGCAACGTCCATCCCACCGGGCTCGGAGGGACACGTGGAGAGGAATGAGGGCAGAAGTAGTCGAGGGGGAGGTTGGGCAATGGAGTCTCGCTGCAAGGGCAAAGGTGAAGTAGCACGACGAAAATAGGCTGAAAACAGGGATTAGGAGAGACCTGCTGCAGGGGAACAGCCTTTTACCCACTGCTGGTGAGAACTGGCTCAGGTGCTTCTCCTGCCTCATCCCAGCTCCTCCCTGCGCTTGCCCTGTGGGGGAAAAAACAGATTTTTCTGGCCAGACAGGTCCCAAAATTACACCTGGGAAGGAGGAGGGGGAGGGTTTGTCCTGCTGAGTGCAGTGATCTTCCCTGAGATCCCATAAGGGATGTCTACAGGAAAAAAAATCTACAAAAATGAGGGCAGCCAGTAGAAAAGCAAAAGCCGGTGGCCTCGGAGGGACGCCGCATCCCCGGGGATGTGGGGGGACCCGTGGGTCGCCCTATGTCCCCAGATGCGGGGTCCCTCCAAGGCGACCAGTGGTTGTTGTTCAGTGTGAGGGAGCCAGGAGGGTTCACAGAAGGGGGGGACACCCTGCTCCCGGTGCAAACCCCGAATCCTATCGAATGCTTGGCAAAGGCTCAGGACCTGCCCTTGCATGCTGGGGAGCACAGCTCTGCCTTTGCAGCCACGGCCAAGTGGGTTTTCCCATGCCAAAGAGCCGTGGCCACCAGCCTGATGCTCAGAGAGATGGCCAGAGGCTTCCTTGGTTGCTCCACAGTGGCAGCTGAAATCCCCAAAATCCCACTTGCCAGCTGAACACGTCCTCCTCCAGGAGATGCCACCAGTTGTGGTTACCAGGGCTCCCATCCTGACATGGTCCCCTCCTTTTAGGGTGCCTGTGGGATGCTGGCGTTGGCCGTGGGTGCTGGGTGGGATCCCCTAAGGACTAGGGGTTGCATGGATATGGCATGGTGTACCAAGGGGCTGCAAACACTCCTGCTTCCCACCCTGCCCCTCTCCTCCTGCCTGCAAAAAGAGACGAAGCCACACAGAGCCCACAGCCCCCTCAAAGGGGGGGGTTGCCCATCTGCTCCCTGCTCTCTGCCAGACTGAGACCCCAGCCCCACCTCGCTTGCCACCATCCCCCCGCCGTCCCCAGCTCCCAAAGCCGCTTATCCCATCCCACGCTATCAGAGCTGCCTGAGCAAAGTCCAGGGTGGCTCCCACGGGCTCCGGGGATGCTGCCAATAGCCCCACTGGGGTTTTGTTCTCAGCCCCAAATAATCCCCCGGCAGGAATGCAGGTAAGAGGTCCCGGGGAGGTGGGTAAAAGGTACCGGGGGATCCTGAGCAAGAGAAAAGGCCAAAAGTCAATCCCAAACTCCAGCAGATGAGGGAACCTTGTTCTCTTTCCACTGTCAGACCCTGAGCCAGGGAGCGCCCAGCAGAGCCTCGGAGCCGAGGGAAACGCTGTGACATCCCAGCGCCCGCCCGCGGCTCCTCCACCGGCTCCGGCAGGATCTCAGCCCCTTTCTGCTGATGTCACGGCACGGGGCCCCACAGCCGCCTTCCCCGGGCGGCGGGCAGGCGGGAATCAGCGCCGGGGACGGCCGCCCTTTCCTGGATCCTCCTCTCTCGCCTCTTCCCTCCCCGGGACGCCGGCTGGAACGGAGCCGAGAGCCTCGGCCGCCCGGCAGACAGATGCCCCGGCAGGTTAGTGCGCTGCCCTCCGGCCCCTCCTGCCACCGGGGCTGCGGCCAAGACTGCAGCTGAGCGGGGGACCCCTGGAGCAACAGCCAGCAGGCAAAAAGGTTGGGAAACTCCATTTTGAGTTTTAAACTGCCTGGCCTCTGAGAAAGCTGTCCGGCACTGGCAAAAGGACTGGAAAGTTTGTGCATGCTGAGACACAAGGCTCTGCCTGTGCCAAGGATGCTGCCCACGGCCGGGCTGGAGCGGCAGAGGGGGTGCAGGAGAGCCTGGACCTCACGGCCAAGAGCCGCCCTGGCAGGGGCGATGTGCCAAGGGGGAACGGCGCAGGGCTGGCCAACACATCGGGGAAAAATGCAGAGATGAGGCTGTCAGTGTTTCCATCTGCGCCTTGGCCGGTGCCGTGCCTGACGCTGCCACGCGGACGGGGCTGCTGAGACCACCGGAGGATGCTTGTCCCCGCCTGGGGAGGGGGTTTGCTGGAGGTGCTCAGGGCTCCTGCCTCAGGATGGCCAGGCACAGAGCACGTGGGGACACCAGGACACGTTGGGGACGTAGCCTGCAGGGAGCCTTTCAGGGTGCTCCCGGGCTGGGTGGCATCCCTGGGCTGTGCTTGGGGCACCCAAGAAAGTCCAGCCGGCCGTGGTCTTCTTTAATAAATGTAATTTTCCCCAGGAGCCCCGGTGTGTGTCAGGTTTAGGGGCAGGGACTGCACTTTAGAGGGAGGGGGAGAGGCAGGGAAGTTGCTCACAGTAGCTTCTAATGGTGATGATTTGGTGCGGTGCGGTGGCGTGTCTGGACGTGCACCGGCACCTCAGGAGCTGGTCCCGGGCGGTGACGTGGGCTGGGCTCGGCACAGGGGTTTCTGCCCTCACCACTGCCGGGACGCAAGCGCAGCAGGGTGCTGGCACGGCACGGACACAGTGCTGGAAGGGTGCGGACATGGCAACGTCCAAGGCCCCGGGATGGCTGGGGTGGGAGGAGGCAGAGGCCGTGGGGAGCAGTGGCTGCTCCCACACCTCCGCCAGTGCCACGGGGCTCGCCGGGAGCCGGTCCCATCCCCGCAGCCGGGTGACCCCTTCTTGTCCCACAGGGCCTGTCCATGGATGCCAGCAAGAAGGTGGATCTGAAGATAATTATCATAGGAGCTCTGGGGTAAGGAGCGGCACTGGCGATGGGAGGGAAGCCCCACGTGTGCGCTGGTCTGGGAGCCTGTGGGTGTGCAGCCCCCATCCTTGCTGCGACCGACCCCCTGAGCCCGGCTTTGCAGTACAAATCCTCACCCGCGTCCCTTCCCTCCCGCCAGCGTGGGCAAAACCTCCCTCCTGCACCAATACGTGCACAAGACGTTTTACGAAGATTACCGCACCACGCTGGGCGCCAGCATCCTGACCAAAGTCCTTGCGGTGGACAACACTCCCCTGAAACTGCAGGTGAGCGGGGCTGGGACTGCCCGGGGTGCCTGCCCGGATCCCGCGGGCACGTGTGTCCCACCATGTCCTGCTGTCCCCAGACGTCTACTGGTGTCATGAGGTGCGGGACTGGATTTGCAGGGCCTGATTTTCAGCTGCTGAAATCCCGCATGAGTTCTGGGGGCTCAGCACTCCCTGAAGCTGGTCCCCTGATCTTAACAGAGCACAGGGCTGCAAACACCCGCGCCGCTCGTGTCATGTGTCTGTACCCGTGCCCTTCTCTGCCCTAGATCTGGGACACGGGGGGACAGGAGCGATTCCGGTCCATGGTGTCGACCTTTTACAAAGGCTCAGACGGCTGCATGCTGGCCTTTGACGTGACGGACAGGGAGTCCTTTGAGTCCCTAGACAACTGGAGAGATGACTTCCTGGAGAAGGTCATTCCAAGGGAGCAAGATTTCCCCATGGTCGTCCTGGGGAACAAAATAGACATCTGCGATCGGCAGGTAAGGGTGGAGGAGAGAGAACAGGGTGCATGGATTGGGATGCCTTAGTACCCCAAAAGTTTACGAGCGCTGATCCTTCGCCTGCAGAACCAGCCTTCTTCCAATGCTCACATGAAAACCAGGGCTCCCGGGCGAGGAGCGGCTGGGCACCCAGTGCTGCCGCCTCCCCCGTGCCCCTCGGAGGGCACAAGCAGCATCCCTCCACTGCCCTTCGCAGCAGAGATTGTCCCCACTGAAGGCAGCAGGAACTAAGTATCTCAGATAGCTGCCTGCGCTGCCGGCATCCTGCCCTCACCCTGCAGTGCCTGGATGGCCCCAGAGCGTCCCCTCTGCCAACTCTCCAGCAGCTACGGGCAGCCCTGCACAGGGCTGTGTCCTGGCTCCATCCTCCTTTCCTGCAGGTACCCAAGGAGATTGCCTCAGCCTGGTGCAAGGAGAAAGACATCCCTTATTTTGAAGTCAGCGCCAAGAATAACATCAATGTTGCAGAGGCTTTCGAGACCCTCGCAAAGCAGGCATTAACAACGGTGAGCATCGCTCCCGCACCAAGCCTGTGCCCGCAGCAGGGATTTGGGTGGGAGCCGGACTCAGCCGCTCCCCGCAGCTGATCCGACAGACCCTCACAGCCCACCTTCTGATGCAGAATATCTTCTATTCATAACGTGTAGGAGAGCCCCAGGAAGAGAAACAGATCAGTGTTTGATTTCTTAAAATAGATCTAAAAAAAGTTAGAAAAGAATAAGAATTGTTATTTCTCTTTGCCTGTGGTGACAGGAATGGGGCATGTGGCACCACACAGTGCGCTAGCACTGTCCTCTAGCGGCCATCCCACGGGGACCTTCGTGTCCCCACGCCAAGCAAGCGGGGTGGCCCCACTCCTCAGCTGAGCCAGGCAGCTTTTCCCTGGATTTTGTCTTTAATCACGAATCAAGACTGAACCTGTTCCCCAGTCCTTAGGTCCGCTCAGGCTAAACTCTGAGCTAACGTCACTCACCCTTTCTCTTCTCTGCTTTTTCCAGTATAAAGGGATTTTTGAGAGTTATTTAACCGACTCCATCAAACTTACTCCCAATGACAAGCCCAAGAAGAGCTGCTGCTGACCCCGGGCACGCTGCCGCGCTCCAGGCTGTCCTGCGCGAGCACGGCCCAGCCGAGCACCCCACGATGCCCAAGGCTGGAGCCCTGCCCAGGAGGACCGTGCCCTCCGCCCGCCCCACCCCAGCCGCAGAGGTTGGCCAAGCCAGGACACAGGAGGGCCGCCGCTCGACACGCCAGGGCCAGCTGGCTGCGCATCCCGGGGCTTGCTGCTTCCCACATCTCCGGAGCTGCTCTCCCAAACCAGCAGCCTCCCAAATCGCCGCTGCATCACGGTGGCCCCGTCCCCCTTGAACCACTGCTGTGTGGCACCCGAGTGGGAGATCCCCCTGCGGTGACGGTGCCAGGGAGCCAGGCAGTGCTCCTGATGCCTTGCCAGAGACCATGACCTTGGCCCCGCGGGTGACCCTTCCCGGTGCGTGGACTGGTGGCCCTGCGGCGCTCACGGTGCTCACAGTGCGTACGGGCTGTCCTGGGGGAGGAGTGGGGCTCATGGCCACGGCACAGGTCTGAGAGCAGACCCCTCCCGGAGTCAGCCACTGCGGATGTAAGCGTTCCATGCCTCAGTTTCCCCTGCTCTCATGCACACCCCCTGTCAAACACCTTCCACCTCCCGCGTCACTGGTGAGGATCCTAAGTAAAGCACTTTGTCAGGGATTCTTTTTTTAAAAAAAAAGAAATTAAATATTTCATTTTTTTTTATATATATATGTGTTGCAAAATGTTCCTGTGGTCCGGCAGCAGGAGGACGGGGTGCGGGCTCCGGGTTCTTGCGCTGTCCCGTGGGCCATGCTCCAGACTTTCCTCCGGCGAGGCCAGCTTCTCGGGGCAGGAGGATGCATTTGGGGACTGGATTTTTTTTCCAGTGCAAATTTTGGGTCAGGGGAGAGAGGAGGCATCTGGGGCATCGTGCAAAGTGGGTGTGCAGTGGTGGTGTGGGGGCCTGGCCGGGGCAGCTGTCAGCAGAGGGAGCCTGCTGGGAGCCGAGCCGAGCGATCGCTTCCCTTCTTGCACCCATCTTGCTCTGGCTCAGGCACCTTTGAGAAGCTGGACCCAGGCACAGGCTGGGGCTGACCAGAGAGGTGGCCGTGGCCACCCTGTGCCACCTTCCCTGCAGCCTCGGGAGCCACATCCCTGGGGCTGCAGCACCCTGCTTGCTGCAGAGCCATAGGGCTGGATGGACCCGGGGAGAACCCCAGCCAGGCACCCTGCCCCGTGGCTGCCCGGGCAGGTCTCCACGGGACCTCCTGCCCTCTCGCCACCCTTCTCCAGACCCATCCACACTGACCCCAGTGGTCCTGCAGAGCTTCCCAGGGGCCGTGGGGGCTCTGCCCTGGCATCACCCAGACCTTTCCATGAGCAACAACCCCATCGCGGCTGTTCCCCACTCAGGACCACCGAGCCGTGACACGAGCTGGGGATGGCACCCATCTGCGCTGGTGGCCGGGCATGGGGCCAGCGGGTGCATGCGGGCAGGGCGAAACCTGAGCAAGGGCTTGGCACAGGGGCCGCGGGGGGCCGCCGTGCCATAATTAGCCTGCCAGCCTCCAGAGAGACACGTAGAGATGTTCCCACCCTCCTCCTTACGCAACACTCAGCCTGTTTATTTGGGCACCACGCCGGGGGAGAAGATTTGTCCCTTAATACTGGGAGGAGAGGGGCATTAACTGTTTCTTCCCTGAGCTCCATACGCCCTTTCCCCCTGCACCCCCGAGGCAGCTGGACAACGGCACCTTCCCAGTGCCGGCTGGCGCAGCCCCAGCCCCTGGCCAGGCTCCGCAGCCTGCCCAGAGCCCCCCTCGTGCCCGGCATCGCCCGCGGGATGCAGCCCGCTTCCCGGTGCAGGCCCGGGGTTAAGCATCAGGTGTTAAGCACCATCGGTGTCAATAACAATATTGTTTCTAATTACACCCTTTCTCCAGCAGCTCTCAGCGCTGGAGGCGGAGGTAAACTTGATCCGTTTTATTCCAGCAAGCAGCAATTTGGACACCCAGAGCTGAGCAGGTCAAACAAACACACTCAGCGGAGGGGGTGCTCCCTCGGCCGGGGCTGAGCAGCTGCTGGCACGTGCCCAGGGCTGCCGCAGGTGCCGAAGCCCATGAGCGGCAGGAGCCGGAGCCAGGCAGGAGCTGCAGGCTTGGCTCAGGGTCTGCCTGCAGACCGGGCTGCCCCGGCGAGACACAGCCAGGAGCATGTCACAGCGCCCAGTCAAGCTGGGGTCAGACCTTCGACGGCAGGCACAGCTCGCTCCAGAGCCCTTGTTCAGGCTCTGAGATGCTGGGCTCAAACTGAGGGGGATGGAGAATAGTGGGGCCCGAGCACCTTGTGTGGCCACGGAGCAGCATTCCAGACA
The DNA here is from genome assembly GCF_965638725.1 of Aptenodytes patagonicus. NCBI lineage: Eukaryota > Metazoa > Chordata > Aves > Sphenisciformes > Spheniscidae > Aptenodytes > Aptenodytes patagonicus. The sequence goes on from NC_134970.1 coordinate 2,740,271, forward strand.
CAGGAATTAAGACCGCATAAGAGACTGCAACCTTGGGAGCTGGCAGGATCTCTAATGGCATCGCCACCCTATAGAGACCCCAGCTAACATACCTTGCAGATGTGCAGCACCATGCTGGAGCCGACCACAGCCATCCAGCTTTTCTTCTCCCTCCATCCCTCCCGGGTAGGAGCATCGGAGTGGTCCTGCCGGCCCCGCAGCCCTGCGACAGTCGGGATCGCCCCGAGAATCCTCCCTCTAGGAAGACCGGGAGACCGAATGGGGTGGCACGGTGCCAGGCAGGATGCTGGCAGGAGCGGCCAGAGGTGCTAAGCTGGTAATACTATCCTGCAGCCGAAACGTGATAAAGGACAGGGGGAGGTTTGTAACGCGTGGGATTAACAAGGTCAGCTCAAGATTTTCTCAGGGTGAAAATCAAAGGGAAAAATATTTGCCTTGTGTGACTCAGTGAGTTCCTGTGCAGCCAGCGGTACCAGCTCACCCCGGCGGAGGGCCTGGCCCGTGGCGATAGTGAAGAAACTGAATCAACGTGAGCTCTCGCCCTCCCGCTGTCCTACCCCACACTGCTGTATTTAATAAGTCAAAGATACTTTTCAGCCGTGATGCTGGGCTCTGCGCTTCACTCAGCTTGGCCAGCACAGCCAGGCTGCCCCTCTGCCTTCACAGGTTTCCATTCACTGATCGAAGCTACGCACAAAAATCGGCAAAACCCCAGCCTGAGGATGCTGATCACCGAACGGAAACCATCCCTACCCTGTCGGCACGTACAGAGGAGAGCGCTGCCCTCGGTATTTGCAGAATTAGGGCCTGACACTCAGCCTAAATCCTTGACTCCCAGCTGCAGTTTGCTTCAGTGCTTCTGAGGTTTAATTACTCCTAACAACTCTTCCACACTCCGCCATCCCATGTGCTCTAAAAATGCAGCATGCGCTCCATTTTATCTGGCGTAACCAGACTGGTTGAGCTCTGACTGGTTCCAGGTGTGGGAGTCTGGTTAAAGCCCGTGGATTTGCATTGCAAAGTGCCTCTCTGCAGGGCTGACAGATAGCGGCTCCTCTGCAGCTCCCTGCCTGCGAACACGTCCCAGCAGTCCAGGGACAGGCAGCAGCGTCCATCTGCCCCAGCCTGCGGCACCTGGCGCTGGGTGGAATTAAATTCTCTTACTCGACTTGTGATAGTTAAAATAAAGTAGCTTAAAATCTGCAAAGCAGATTTTAAAAAATCAGGTTTTCCTGTTGCAAAGGAGAAGCCCCATTAACCTCGAGCTGGGGTTGAGAGTAACGCAGCGGTTTCAGCCACTTCAAGATGTTAGTCTTAAAAGCAAACGTGATAAACCCCAGAGGTTCAAAGTTACAGGTGACCTTTCAAGAGCTTCAAACATGAAAAATAAAATCATGGCATCAAGCAAAGCCTTACCTCTGCCCTCTAGTGCCACCGGGCAGCAGGTGTGCAGCTGCATCTAGAGTGTGCCAGTGCACACTTTTGCAGGCTACATGTGCCGTGCTTGGACGTGCCTGGTCCCTCTGGCGTGCGGCAGCACCAGCCCCGTGCCGGGCACCGCTCGCTCATTAACAAAGGGTTTGGCGTCATGGCGTGGCACACGGCTGGGCACGGAGCAACGCCGGAGCATCCCGCGGCGCACTGGCACCTCTTGTTCTGCCGTACACAAGCACTGCTGATGCTATTAATTATTTGAATGACTATTCTTTGTTTCCTCGATCACTGCCCCATTATGCCACCTCAACCGACCAGCAGTGAGCCCATTGCGGGTGACACTAATGGGATTTGTGCTTGAAGCACAGTCAGGGGGGAGTGGACGCCGTCCCCTCGCCCTCTGCTTCATTGTCCACCTATTCACAGCAAACATTGATGTTTCTCCTTCAAACCCATCACACGAGAGCTTTTGTTACCGTGTCCCAGCTGCGGCGAGTGTCCACACGCAGGGTCGTGCGGGGCCACAGGGCTCTGTCCAGCCCCAGGGGCTGCGAGCAGTGGGGCCAGGGGACGCGGCAGGTCTGCAAGCCAGCACGTAGAGAGGATTAGGGGCTGTGGCCAGTCCCCCCGTCAGCTAAGGTACATGCTGAAGTCAGCAGCGAGCCTGAGCCTCAGGCGTCCCTCCAGCTGCATGCGGGACAGCAGCAAAGTGCAATCTGCTGCCAGCCATCTGCTGGGACGGGCGGGCTTGCTCCGGCCAGCCTGGCACGGGGCTGCACCATGGTCCTGTGAAGCACTAGCTAGGGCAGTATTCTGCTTGGAGGGTTTTCCACCCCTTGCCGCAGTCGATGTGCATTTTGCAAAGCCCTCCAGAAATGCCGAGTGCTGTGGAGAGGGTCCCATGCATGGGCCAGACCCACGGGCAGGGCGCAGGCAGGAGTAACAGCAGCAAAAGCAACTCGGAGAAATCCAGGAAGGACTGGTTTCACCGGGGTGGTACAGCTCCCTGTGCAAAGGGCCGGCCCAAGGCCAGGCACGGGCTCGCCGACCCCGTGCCGCCGCGGTGGGCAGCTCAGTGGTGATCGAGGCAGGGCCAAGCGCACAGTGGTGCTCACCATGGGGTGGATGTGGCCCTTTGCGCAGGGGTGGACATTGTCTTCACTATGGTGTTTCGGTGCTATCTGCACCTGGAGAGCAGGAGCAGTTTCAGCCTCCCGCTGATGTGTACCTGCTGCCCGATGAGGAGATCACCCCCCCCAAATTCCCTTGCTTTTGGCTTGAGATGGGCCAGATTCTGTCCTGCATGAACGAGCAGCTCCTTAGAGCGTGGACAGATGTGAACCATGGTGACTTGCAACCTTTCCCTCGCACTGACTGAAGGGAAAGTGCAGACATACTTCTTCTTGCTGTCCTGGATGAGCACCGTTGGGTCTTGCAAAGCACAGCCTGCATGAAGCCACCAGCATCTCTGGGGATGTGACCAGACCAGACCAGGAGCCAGGACACGTGTGGACCAGGGCTGCAGCCTCCCTCCGAGCCCTGGGTGAGGTGCAGGGCAGGGAACTGTGCTCCTGCCAGATTTCGCCCAGGCATTGCATCCCTCTGGCCCAAACTGATTTTTTCAGCTTTAAATGCCCGCTGCCCACTGACTCTTTTGAGGCAGACTGGCAGCCTGAGCTGGCTCCCAGCCTCATGTCACTAGTGCCCGGCCATCGGTGCAGCATGGCAACACCCTGCCTAAAACTTTTGAAGAAGGCAAAGCAGGCTGCCGGCTCTTTCATCTAAAAGCTGGATCCTGATCTCTCTAACCAGGGGCGACAGGACCTCCATCGCAGCCATCCTCACTTTAAACACCTGAGTACTTCTGAAGATATTGACCTCAGAGCCCTGAACAATGAGATGTTTTATTAAACGGCTTATCTCCCATCACTGAGGTTTGAGCATTTTGGCCTTAATGAGTTGCCCAAGGCCACATAGCAGGCAGCGACGTACAAATGCGATGGCTCCTGCCCCGGGACCACGTTCACTTTTCACCCACACCCCCCCTGCTCCCGTGGCTTCCCCGGCTTTGCACCGCCTCGCACAAACACTGGCGTAAAGGAGGGAGACGCCGCGTGTTGCTGAGCTTCTCCCAAACTCCTCCATACACCTTCCCACATTTTTGGGGGGAAAGATTCCTCTTTTCTTTTTTTTTTTAAATTGGAAAACCTCCCTTTACTGGAATTCAATTGTTTGTGCGAAAAAGTTGACTCTCCTAATTCAGAGTGGGCAGAAAGCCTCGAGGGGGGAAGCAATGAGCGGTGGGGGGAAGCAGAGCCCAGAGCCAGCCCCAAGCCCAGATTCCAGACGAGCGGGATCCTCCGCACTGCAGCCTGCGGGCTGGGGGCGATCCTGCCGCCGGTGAGGCCCCCCCCGCCACGGAGCTGCTGCAACGCCATGCATTTTTGACTGAAGGTGTGGGCTGGGGCTGCTCCCCACCCAGCCCCTGGGAGCAGCTCGCCCCGCTGCTGAGCACTGTTCATGTTTCTGGGCCTTGGGCAGACCTTGCTGAGCACTTGTGTGTTCCCTTGGAGAAGGCAGCTATCTTGCACCTATTTTACAAATAAGATAACAGCCCTTGCTCAAGGTCACCGGAGGCAGAGCTGGGAAAAGGGCTGTCAGGAGAGCGCCGTCCAGCCTCAGCACTTTGCTGAGGACAAACAGCTCAGCATCTGCCGCACACAGCCCACGCCTGCTCCGTGATGCTCTCTGGGGGCTGCCCCTGTGCTGGGCAGGGTCTTCTTGGGGGTGATGCTTGCTCTGGAGGCCCTTGCTGTGCCCCAGAGGGAGATCAGAATCGGTGGGGTTGACTCTAACCAACAGAACATGCTCTGCTCCCCGAGCCAGGATGTCTTACACTGCAAAGCCTTCAATTTGGGGGTGCACTTGCACGGTGTGCTCGTGCCTGCCCTGCTGTTGTGGCCCAGGGCTCTCCCGTGAGGACGTCTGCCTCTGAAGACAAGGGCCAGCACCGACATGATAGGGCTTATTCAATAGACATGGGCAGGGGACCCGGTCTCATCAGGAGGCTACCCCTCCCCTTGCTTTTGGAGATGTTCTTGCAGGGCTAAGGCAGGTTGTAAAGGCCGTGAGCAGATGGGACACGGTAATTCCCTCCAGCAGATAACCAGAAAGCTGTAGTGCCTCTCCCCAGCTCTAAGTTCACACCATGAAATAAACTGCATGAGATGTCCACGTGGTGCTGAGCCATAGGGGCAGCTTTGAACCTCCCGACGCCTTTCTGCATTCCACCCTTTATTTTGGTGCTGTAAATAATCCTGCTGTCTCCCTCTAGGACATTGTGTTCCTCATTCCTCCCCGGATAAAGCCGTTGACCCCTGTGCCAGCTGGTGAGACCAACCGCGTGCCCCTGCAGCGAAGGGGAAGCCTGGGAAGTGTTAAAAGTTGTCGGTTCCCTTTCAAGCGAGACCTGTGTCTCCATCGCCTGACACCATGGAGCCGGCGGCTCGGCCACATCTGCCAGCGAGAGCGCGGTGTCTGGCCCAGGCCCAGGAGCTGCATTCCTGGGCAAGAAGGAAACGATGATAACCAGCCCTGGGAATCTCACCACTCCAGCCAGGCTCTGTGCGGTGACACACGGTCCCTGTGGGTGACACTGCTCGCTACGATGTGGGTACCCAGCGGGTACCAAGTGCTGCCTGCCCTCTGCTTGCAGCCGGCAGACCAGAGCATCCCAGAGCACCGGGCACGTCCAAGGCCCTGCTCCAGGAACGGCCACCTCATTCCTCATTCCTGCAGGAATTTGGCAGCCCAAATCTCTGCTTTCCTGTGTGGCTGAGGTACACTACCGATTTCAAAAGCTCCTGAAGGGACAGACAGATAGACAGGGAAGCAGGACACTCCACCTAACTTCAGATGTCCCCCGTGCAGGTGTCACAGCCTGAGCGACACACCAGCCATGTGGAGCAACAGCCCTTCAGGACCTCCCAGGTCCACCGGGAAGCACCGGTTTCTCTCCACAAAGGCTGCCCCACTCCACCTGCAGCATCTTCATCCCAGACCCTGGCTCCTACCCACGCCTGTGGCACAAGCCCCGTTTCCTTGGCAAAATGGTCCGAAAGCAAGAAGCAGCTCCGGCCGCAGGTCCCAGGGAGGGAGGGAGGGAGGGAGGGGAGGCTGCCTGCAGGTCCCACCACCAACAGAGCTCCCAGGAACCAGCCCCCTCCACGCCGGGGGACGCGCTGCCTTTCCCCACTGACTCTAACCTTGGGGCTCCAAGGAAGCTTTCTCATCATTTCCAGTAGTAAACTACCACTGAATTATTGCCCTCATTAAGTGCAATATATCTGCTAATATTAATCATCTGCAAATAAATCCACATAGTCCAGCACTTGGTATGCTGTTATCAGACCAGAAGATAAGCAGCTCAGCAGTCCGTGCACCCAGGGCTCCTTGTTTGACTCAGGGGAGTCCCTGTGGTGTCTTTCCATCTCCCAGCGCCTTCCAGCTTTCCAGGCAGCCCCAGTGCTCCCCGGACACTCGTCCGTGCCCCTGCACTGATCACCCCGGCCGGTCTGTTGGTGGACACATCCCAGCAGAGTGGCTTGGGCCACACGCAGTGAGTTTGGCCGAAGCAGAAAGAGGCAGAATCAGAGTTATATTTATAGTCACTGAAACTGGAATTTGACCATGAGTGCACCTCCCGTCGCAAGAAATGCCAAAGGACCATCGGTGGCTGTACAGGGCTGGTTTCTCCATAGGGCAAGACCTTGCAGTTTCCTGATCACACCCACCGGGACTTTGGAATAGCAGCTCTTGCACTGGGGAGCTGCCAGCCGTCCCCACAAGCTCGCCTGTCCCCACTCAGTGGGAACTGGTGGTGAGTCTGTCTGTGCGGGAGGGACACCTGGGTTTGAAGGGGACAGAGCAAGCCTGAAGGTCTCATGTAAGTCATCCCCTGTGGGCAAATTACCTTGCACAGGATTGAGAACTTCCTCAGGTTTTGCCATTGCTGAGTGGGCAAGAAACCCAACCAGTCGGACTTCTGCCCTGCCAATGTCCCAGCCCAAGCCCCAGGCAACTGCACCACTGGGTCCCTTTGGCTGGTTTGGTTTTTCACCCCAATGTAACTGCATTTTACTGCCTGTCTGCCAGGGATCAGTGACATTCCCTTGGACCTGGCATCCCCACTGCTGACCTTGCTGGGTCCTACGCAACGTGCCTGTCCAGGGCCCGATGCAAAGAGCAGACAGCTTGGAGGACAAGGAGCACCAGCAGCCTCCTCGCCTGGAGCTGTTCCTGTTTCACTCATGCAGTGAGCCAGCTTTGGAATTTTACTGTTCATAACAGCTAGACTGAAATGAAGCTGACGTTGCTCCCAAAGCTCAGAGCTCGGCTGGTCCCTGAGGTGAGACTTGTCCCCTCTGGATGCACAGACTGGCTGCACAGCCTCTCTGCTTGGCAGCTTCTCTTTTTCAAAGGCAGATGGCTGTGATTAGAGTGGAAGCTTAAATTCAGAGCTCTGTGGTCCTATTCCAATCTCAGATACTGATCTCAAACATGTCATTTACCCGCCATGCCCATGGCCACTTCTCCAGCTCCACATCTCTGCCCACACCGGGATGTCAGTTTAGGAAAGTGAGGGAGAAAAAACTCTTTCATTGGTGGAGCTCTGCTAGGAAAAGTGCCAGTTCAATGATGGTGAAAAAAGTCCCTTTTAGCATTAGTTGATTGTCCAGGCAGTTTAGCAATGAAAGCATCGCCTCTGCAGCAGAGATGCTGTTTCCACTCTTTCTGTGGTGCCTTGCAAGCAGAATCCCTGTGGCTGGGACCTTTGGGTGCTGGTGCTCTGGGGCCCCTGGATTTGCCCTGTGGCAGGGACCACTGCATGTGCTTGTGGGCTGATCCTTCTGCCATATCACATGTTTCCGTTTCAAAGGGCTCCAGGTATATCAGGCTGCCCTTTAAAAAAAACACTTGATATGGGTTATTAATGATATTTACAGGATAACTGCTTGGCAATTATTACCTCTGTCTGTCAGATGGCAATGAATCAGCCCCCTTCCTCTGGCACCCTCTGGCAGGGTGTTCCTTTGGCATGCTCCGGACACAATAATTGATTTCCATAAGATGAGGTTTCTTGGCAGTAAACACTGATGCCTTGTGCATGCACAAGGTACCAGAGATTTTTACTCTGACAGCCTCTGGGAGCAAGCAAAGGCCACATCATTGCCTTCTCCCTTCCTCCCACCCCAACCATGTCTCCCTCCTTCTCCCCCCTCTCTTGGTGCCCTGCCTTCTCTCTCCCCTCTCCCTTTTCCCAACATTTTCCCCACACACAGGCCAACAAATGCTCAGAGGTGGCAGCACATCCCACCCACCCCGCGTCTGTGCTTTGGGCTCACACCCGGAGCAGGGAGGGCAGCAGAGCCATCCCCTATAAACAGCTCATGCCGAGCCGTCCTTGGGGACAATGGGAACATGAAAGATCAATTCCTTCCACAGCAAATAACTCCCAACAGCTTCCTTCTAGTGGCCTATTCCTTGGGTGGTGTCCCCTGCTGATGTCCCTATCCATCTCATCATCTGTGACATCCTGACCAGTACCTGGCTCTGCACTCTTGAATCCCTCTGGGAGGAGAAGAGACCACGAGCCTGGACACAGCTCAGCACAGTGGTGCCAGTGCGGGTCGGGGACACGGTGGCAGGAGGGGATGAGCCCTCTCCCCTAGTCTGAGCTGGCTGCTCCCTGCCAACACGCATGTCACACCAGTGCCTTTTTTAGCTCAAAACACTGCATTTCCCGAGATATCAGCAAATTCCCAGGCCAGGAGGTTGACTGATACCTTTGGGGGGTGGCCCCCAAGTCTGCAGCTCCTGGATGGCCCATCCCAGCACCTCCCCACTCCATCCCTGTTCACTGCCAGGGGTGCCCAAAGAACTTGTCAAACCCTCCTCTGGACGAGCACGTGGCGCAGGTGTGGCTCCTGTTTGGGGACCGTGCCTGCAAGGCCGATAACAGATAGCCCAGCCTGATCTACGCCGGCACATCCCCGCACCACTGAGGGCTTCGACCTCTTCCCCACGCAGGGGAACGGAGCCCGCGCCCTCTCTCCTGGGCAGGCAGTGGGGGCTTCGCCTCTCTTTCGTAATCCTCTCATCCCTTTGAACCTGGAAATAAGAAAGAAACTGCTTTCCCCTGCCAATCCCATCTTCAAAGCCCGAGCGGCGGGGTCCGGTGCTGGCACAAAGCGCACCATTGTCCCTTCCGGAGGCGGAGAGTCGGCCAGAGCACAAAGGCCGGGGAGATGCTACCCACCGCGCCAGGAAGCTCGCCCAGGCCAACAAAAGCATCTTCTCCAGCCCCGAGTCCAAAGGAGGCGAGGGAGGGGGCCCGGGGTGATGGTGAATATGAGCTATTGTCACCAAGAGCCTGGAGCACGGAGGGACCTGCAAAGGTGATCAAACGGCCCAAGCCTGAGCAGGAAGGGGTGGGGTGAGGGGGGACATCCAAAAAAGCCCTTGTCCCTCTTCAGAGCTCTCCTTATCTCCCCTGGCTATCTCCTGGGCTTAGCCTGGGTGTACTTGCTTGCAATTACCTCCTACAAGCCAATCAGGCGCCGAGCACAGCCCTCGGTCCCCTTGACTGAGGTGATTTATAAATGACTCACTGGCTTATTTAAGCACAGACCTCTGCACACCTCCGTGGAAGCACCTCTCTGCCTGGGCTTTCTTGCCACATCTGCAGCTCCCCTCGCAGAATCGGCCCTTTCCCCGCCCGGCGAGGCGCAGGTAACCCAGCTCCAACAATCGTGCTCTTTGTCTGGGTGGGCGTGGGGGATTTACACTCCGGTTGCACAGCCACTGGGTGTGAGTTTCAGTATTTGGAGAACTGGTACTTCTTTTTTTTTTTTTCCCCCTTCTCTTTTTCTCCCTGCTTTTGCAAAGGGGATTTACAGCAGCAGATTTACTCAGGAATTAGCAACACCAACAATCCAAGAGCTTGATTTATGAAGAGAGGCTGGAAGAGCCAAATATGTGAATTAATTATTGCTAGAATAAATCCTGCCATCTTATCCTGGCTGGCTCCTGCTGAGATCTGTAGGGCGATTTGCCTGGTATAGGAGAAGCAATACTGATGAGAGAACCTCTGTTTCTGGATCCTTGTTATGATCAGAACTTTCTGTGCATGGGACTATGTAAAGTGGTCCCTGCCCCGAGGATGTTGCAGCCCAAATTAGACTTTGCACGTACAGGCATAGTGGGAAAGGATGTGGAGCCCAGTGCCTGTAGGCAATGGTTGAGGAGCACTGGTTGGTTGTGCACGGGAATCTAACCTAGGCAAGGGGTCTTTGCTGCGCGGGACATCCTGGTGCATGGATGCATGGCTGTGGGCACGCTATCAGATTAGGAGGGAATTTTAAAGCTGGGAATGAGAAGTGCTCCCAGACTGAGACCTGTCAGAATGGCTGTAGGGTCACCAGCTCCTCTCAGTGCCATTTCACGGGATGTTTAGGTCCAGTTTGGGCAGGCTCCCTCATATATAGGCAAGAGAAAATATCCCCATAAGCCTGCTCCATCGCGGTAAACTGCTGTTCATGCAGCTAGGATGCTTTCTGCTCTACCCTGATAAAATTTATCCACACCTTATTTGTGAGCAAGCTGAAAACTTAAGCTAGGGGCCTGTCCTTCTTTCCCTTGAAGATAAGTCCTTGAAGTGACATTTCTTGCTGGCCACACAGTATTTCTGCCCCAGGTCAGAGATTTCCAGTAGAGAAATGCTCTCCCATCCTCTGCCTCTGGGGGAGGATGGACTGGGTGACTCCAGAGGTGTTTTTCCTTCTCCAAGAGCAAATCCGCAGGGGCAGGGAGCATGTGCAGGAGCAAGCTCTCAGCAGGCATCCCGGATAAGTGTTCGCAGGCAGTGCAAGAATGCTGCAGTCTGCAAACTTTTTAATTCCTTGGGATTTGCATTGCCCACTTGCTCTTCAAAGGCGGAGGGCAAGGTCTGTGTCAGAGGCATGTGGAGAGCAGAGACTGATGGCAGCGAGGAACGCCAAAGTTTCACTTCTTCTTTTAAGTGCACTTTCCAACCTTCCCTCCTCCCATCCCAATGGCTCTGTATGCCAAGGGAGCGGCAATGGGATGGGGAGGATGGACACACCACTTCCCAGGGGACAGACTCAGGTGCCGTTAAGGTCAGGCACTTCTCTCTGCCTGCCAAGGAGCTGGCAACCTGAACCCAGCACCGCTGGGCTACACCCAGCAAGGTGACACCTGCAGGGGACTGCGGGGCAGGGAAGCTGGTGGCTTTCGGAGGACTATGATGGGGCCATATCTGCATCCCGGACTGCAGCACCCCAGGCCATCCGCCTGCTGCCTCACCCCAGCCCAGCCCTCCCTCGGCGAGGTACAGCACTGGATGCAACTATAAAAGTAATGGAGAGTGAGGGTGGGGTTGAGAACAAGTGCGTTAATCAAACAAATCACGGAAAGAGTGGGCCAAATCTGGGCTCGTCTACCCCAGTGTCAGTGCAGAGCAGATCCCCTGTGCCCACAGCATTTGCTGCATTTATAACAGCATTAAAAAGAGCAGAAGTCGAGCTGCTGAACATAAGCATTTTACTTAGTAAACACCCTTTGAGCCAAACACTTTGGCTTCACCTTCAGTAGCTGGCAGATGTCTGCAGATCTTATTATTCTGGTTACCAAGTGCAGAGCTAGTTTGGTTAGAAACTCATGTGAAGTGGTACATCAAACATTGGCACCGGCCCAGCGACGGCAGAACAAGAGTACAGTGCAGCGCTCCTGCCCGGTGCCTGCGCTGGGCTGGGTCACTTAAAACAAGAAAAGGGACATCTGCCTTATGGAAATCACCTATTTAACACTCCAAATATTTAATCTGAACAAAAAGAAAACATTGATTTAATGCCTGGCTGCTCCGTGGCAAAAGTGCAGGAGTGGAGGAAGGGGATGGCTGCTCCCGAGGGGGACGTTAAAGCCAAGGTTGCAGCATGGTGCAACGAGATGGGAAGGTGGGAGCTGGAGGGAAGCAGAGATGTCTCCTCCCTGCCCCTGCACCCGCGGCGTACGGCTCCCTCTGTGCCTCAACACAGTCAGGCAGGGCCAGTTAGCACCTCCCGGCACCCCTCTCCCTCCTTCGCCCTCTCCCTCTCTCTCTGGCTTTTATTCCACCAGCCATCACGATGGTTCCTGCATGCTGCTTGTGGAAAATTGATCGAAACGGCTAAGTTTTTACTGAACTTTATGGACTCTGGCATTTTGCCTTTTCTGAGGCTAAAAGACGTTTCTGCGATAGGGTATTTTTCATAACTGATCTATATGCTCCCCTAGCATCAGCCTCTTCTATTTCCAAAGGGCAGAGGTTAAGAAAAAGTTAAACCCCACGGCCAAATGTTGTGTGTATTCAGCTCATGGCACCGTGCGTGCAGCCGGCTGTTCAGCCCCCTGAAACACAAGCACCGCTTCCCTGCATATGCCTCTTCCCCTTCCCCAGATTACTAGGAAAGATGTTTTTACCAATATGCTCATGCCAGAAACATGGGACTATAGATCTGGCTTTACCACTGCAAGGTGCTTTCTTCCTGAATCAGTTCATCTGTAGATGAACCCTATGGCAATTCAGAGCCAAAGGTAAGACAAAA